>NC_136800.1:25266530-25651530 GCF_951216825.1 Electrona antarctica | reverse complement strand
TGCAAAACATACTCTCTCCCCATGCCTTCGGCCTGGTGGAGACAATTAAAGCTGCAAGCAGCGATGACCAGGCCATCGCACGTCTGTGCACGTTAGTGGCAAATATCGACCAATCAAAACTGGGAGCAGAGCAGAGTAACTAATGAAGGACAGTGAGGCTACTCATGACTCTCTATGATAAACTGTTCAAAAGTTGTGGCAAATGGTAGAATCTATGACATATCGACCATTCCGAAGAGGGGACGGGGCTAATTGACTCCAATCATGGACAAGGACTTTCAATCGAATCAAGTGACTTGACTCACAAGTCTGTATGACAAACCGTTAAACTTAAAGCAAAAAAATAGGAACTATCAAATATCGACCAATCAGAAGAGGAGGCGTTGCTATGTTACACCAATGAAGGACAAAGACTCTGAACCAACCACCCACAAGTATGTACGACAGATCAGTTCAATACTTCCATCCTGTCTCCCACCACAGTGACAGCAGGGTCAGTGTGAAGTCTCCGGTCCAGAGGATGGGCACCAGAGCCCCCCTGCTGGGCCAGAGCTCCGCCCACAGCATGAGCCTGTCCGACCAGGAGGACAGGGACGGCGTCCTGCCCAACGGACGCAGCGTGTCCATGGTGGACCTGCAGGTAAACGCAGCCCCCGCCAAAACACTGTGCAGGAGGGTGCCACATGTGTCATCTATTCTGAAACACTGTGCAGGAGGGTGCCACGTGTGTCATCTATTCTGAAACACTGTGCAGGAGGGTGCCACGTGTGTCATCTATTCTGAAACACTGTGCAGGAGGGTGCCACGTGTGTCATCTATTCTGAAACACTGTGCAGGAGGGTGCCACGTGTGTCATCTATTCTGAAACACTGTGCAGGAGGGTGCCACATGTGTCATCTATTCTGAAACACTGTGCAGGAGGGTGCCACGCGTGTCACCTATTCTGAAACACTGTACAGGAGGGTGCCACACGTGTCATCTATTCTGAAACACTGTGCAGGAGGGTGCCACGTGTGTCATCTATTCTGAAACACTGTGCAGGAGGGTGCCACATGTGTCATCTATTCTGAAACACTGTGCAGGAGGGTGCCACGCGTGTCACCTATTCTGAAACACTGTACAGGAGGGTGCCACACGTGTCATCTATTCTGAAACACTGTGCAGGAGGGTGCCACACGTGCCATCTATTCTGAAACACTGTGCAGGAGGGTGCCACGCGTGTCATCTATTCTGAAACACTGTGCAGGAGGGTGCCACACGTGTCATCTATTCTGAAACACTGTGCAGGAGGGTGCCACGCGTGTCATCTATTCTGAAACACTGTGCAGGAGGGTGCCACACGTGTCATCTATTCTGAAACACACACTACCCAAACACACACAAACACACACTTACACACACTACCACTCGCTTACAATACGCGGACCTGGCAACACTACATTCCCTCTCCCATTTGCTCAAAGCCCACCACGTGACCCACACACACACATACCAAGTATGTGTGTGTGTGGGTCACATACCAAGGTAAACACAGGAGGGTGCCACACGTGTCATCTATTCTGAAACACTGTGCAGGAGGGTGCCACACGTGCCATCTATTCTGAAACACTGTGCAGGAGGGTGCCACGCGTGTCATCTATTCTGAAACACTGTGCAGGAGGGTGCCACACGTGTCATCTATTCTGAAACACTGTGCAGGAGGGTGCCACGCGTGTCATCTATTCTGAAACACTGTGCAGGAGGGTGCCACACGTGTCATCTATTCTGAAACACACACTACCCAAACACACACAAACACACACTTACACACACTACCACTCGCTTACAATACGCGGACCTGGCAACACTACATTCCCTCTCCCATTTGCTCAAAGCCCACCACGTGACCCACACACACACATACCAAGTAGAAGAGGGTGCCACACACGTGTCATCTATTCTGAAACAGGAGGGTGCCAGGAGGGTGCCACGCGTGTGTACTAGAGCAGTGGTTCACAAACAGTTGTCATGTCATGGACCCCCCAAATTGACACTAATTAGCCCGCGGACCCCCCCATTTGAAAAGATATGCCAGGGACCCCATAAGAGAAGATCTTTACGGCTCTAGCAGTGATTCTCAACCCGTTAAGGACCCCTCAGTTTGACATGCATTAGTCTACGGACCCCCATTTAATGGCATTTCTATCTCTGAGACCCCAATTTATATTGTAAAATCACTGTTAATTTTAACTCTGAGAATGTAGAAATGGAACCAAATGGACCCGTTAGTGTACAGTTACAGACCCTTAAGGGTCCATTTGGTTCCAAACTATCATTTAGCTGGCGACTCCCTGGAACTCCCTCAAGGACCCCTAGGGGTCCCCGGACCCTACTTTGGGAACCACTGTACTAGTCATCTATTCTAAAACACTCTGCAAGACGATGCTGCCACATGTGCGTAGTAGAGTCATCTAAAAAACAGTGGTTCCCAAATGTTTTTGCCTGTGACCCAAAAGAGAACTTTGATGTCTTCCCGGGACTAGGGATGTCAATTATCGATTAATTAATTAATTGATAATTGATAACCTTATCGGTCGATTAACCACTTAGTTGAAAATCTGACAATCTTAATTTTCCTCAATGTATCTATTATACAATTGAAAACATGTACGCAACCCAATACCCAAAGTCACCAGCTACTACGTCACTGACACGCTGGGTGCCGAAGCCGAAGCAGGAGCAACACACACTGCAACAACACACTAAGACGTCACACACTTACCCTCCGTGTCGATCCACGGCTATCTCCTCATGTCGCGCCGCACGCCCACACTCAACACCACCCGCGTAAAAACTGTCATTGCACTGCCACTAAAGCCGGCTCCCGTCCAGACTCACAAACAATATCAACATCAATAATAAACACAAACACGCCACAAGCACCGACACCCCCCGCCTAATTTGTTGCCACGTCTATGAAAACAAGCACAGAAAAAATGCCATTCAACACGCTACTTACACACACTACCACTCGCTTACAATACGCGGACCTGGCAACACTACATTCCCTCTCCCATTTGCTCAAAGCCCACCACGTGACCCACACACACACATACCAAGTAGAAGAAGAAGAACTACACACTGCACACACTGATTCTAACTTGGACAGTTACAATAATGCAAACACGACCGCGTCGACACCTGGCGTGGTACAAGCGGGACAAACCGAGGCGCATATATGGATACGAACAACAACACCAACACTACACGCACACGCGCGCGCTGCAACAACAAACAGCTACGTACAGTGTGTGTGTGTGTGTGTGTGTGCGTGCGCGTGCGCGGGGGGGGATTTTGGATCGCCTCGCGATGCAGCGCAAATGGCACTACACTACACAGGGCTCGACAGTGCGACTAGGTACTCGCATTTGCGACTTAAAATATCACCGTCCAAATTGTAACATTCACTTTGTAGCACCGGTGCGACTACACAATCCGATCTTTAAAGCTAAAAGTTGCGCAGTTTACATCCAAAAGAATGTGTCACACTCTCGGTTCTGCACCGCTGCTGGAGAAGTATAGCACTGTCGAAGGCAGCGCAACTAATCCCCCCCCCCCCCCCCCCACACACACCCCAGAGAGGGAGGAGAGAGAAGAGAGCGAGAGAGAGAGAGCACACACGTCTTCACCCCAGCGAGGGAGGGAGACAGAGAGAAAGGGAGAGAGACACAGAAAGACAGAGCTTTCCAGTCCTTACATTATTTCTCAAATTGTTTTCTTAGCTTTGTGACTGACCAATGACATGCAGATTGTATTGTCTGCAAAGGAACTATGTGTCTGTCACAAATAAAAGTTCTGTCCTGCAAGCCCATGTCATGTCAACACAGACAAGGCAGCTGTGCGCGCGGTGAGTCCTGCAAATTATATTGACCCAATATTATGTTGTACAACCTAGCAAAGCATAAGATATGATGGTTTGGAGAATAGGCTGCTCTCTCTTTTTACAAGACATAAGCCATTGCATACAGGTTCTCAACCTTTTTAATTTCAAGGACCCCCATAACTCTGAGAGTAAAACCAAATGGACCCATAACAGTCCCATTTGATTCCATTTCTACAGTATCAGAGTTAACAGTTATAAAAGAGTCCATTTGGTTCCATTTGTACACTCTCACAGTTACAGACCTGTAGGGTCCACTTGGTTCCATTTGTACACTCTCAGAGTTACAGACCTATAATGGGTCCATTTGGAACCCCCTCAAGGAACCATGAGGGTCCCTGGATCACACCTTTGAGAGCCACTGCTTTAAATAAATACATAACTAATATAGAGCATATTTGCTCAATTTATTGTTAGGCTATAGATTATTTTGACATCTGAATGTAACAGAACCGCCCACACACGACACATGCACATGCACGACGTGCACGCGCATGTGCACATCCACATGCACGCGCGCATGTGTCCTCTTTTTGGTAATTCACAATATGGTATGCCTACACAGTTAAAATAATGCAAACACGCAAATTGCGCGAACGACTGCGTTGACACCTGGCGTGGAACAAACGGGACGAACCGAGGCGCATATATGGATAAGAACAACAACACAACACAGCTGCATAAAACGCGTGTCACTGTGGACTTCTGTATCTGTGGACTTCTGTATCGCAACGCGGGGCAACGCAACTCTGGGATGAGCGGGCCGAAGGCCCGCGAAATTCTAGTAACATACAAATCTACAGTTTGCTGATATACAGCTCCACGTTGTGAGCTTGTAGATCGGCTATTTTCACTACTACTTAAACATTTGTTTTTGCGGCGGCAGTGGCTCAGGTGTAGTGTCTGGCAGAACAGCTGGATGGGTACCGTGAGGTTCCCAGTTTGATCCCGGGTTCCCCCGGAGTTAGTGTCGAAGTGTCCTTGAGCAATACACTGAACCCCTAATTGCTCCCAATGAGCACGTTGGTGCCTTGCATGGTTACCGCCGCCATCGGTGTATGAATGTGTGAATGTAATGCACAACCTATGTAAAGCGCTTTGGATAAAAGTGCTATATAAATGCACCATTTAAGACTCTCCTCATCTCTCCTCATCTAGGATACCCACTCTCACAAGGGCTCCCTGGTTCTCCACGAGGTCGCTCCGCCTCGCCTCAGCAGGGGGGGCTCCCAGGCCTCCATCGGACCCCCTCTGCCCCCCCACTCCAACCACCACCTCCTCAACTACCAGCCCGCTGCCCCCCACCACCACTCCACCAGCTCCACCCACTCCACGCCTTCGCAGCCCTTGCTGCACCCGGTCAATAAGGTGACTCCTCCGGTCAGGGAGGTGCTGCCTCAGAGCGCCCCCCAGGTCCGTCGGCCGCTGCCTCCCACCTCCCTGAGCCAACAGCATCACCAACGCAGGTATGGCTTATTTTGATTGGTTGAATACTTAAGTAGCATTATTAGTAACGCACAGGTAGTCAAACGGTTAGGCCAGGGTGTCTTCAACAGGGGGTCCTCAGTACTACAATACACTTTGGGGCGACTGTGGCTCAGGAGGTAGAGCAGGTCGTCCAATGATCCATGGGTCGGCGGTTCGAATCCCGGCTCCTCCTGTCTACATGTCGAAGTGTCCTTGGGCAAGACACTGAACCCCAAATTGCTCCCGATGTGCTGGTTGGTACCTTGCATGGCTTCCGCCGCAATCGGTGTATGAATGGGTGAATGTAATGCACAATCTATGTAAAGCGCCTTGGATAAAGGTGCTATATAAATGCACCATTTACTTTATTTGTAAATAAAGTGTATTGTAGTCCTGTTAAAGAGCCCTGGTGTAAATAAAGTGTATTGTAGTCCATTGTAGTCCTGGTGTAAATAAAGTGTATTGTAGTCCTGTTGTAAATAAAGTGTATTGTAGTACTGGTGTAAATAAAGTGTATTGTAGTCCATTGTAGTCCTGGTGTAAATAAAGTGTATTGTAGTCCTGTTGTAAATAAAGTGTATTGTAGTCCTGTTGTAAATAAAGTGTATTGTAGTCCTGTTGTAAATAAAGTGTATTGTAGTCCTGGTGTAAATAAAGTGTATTGTAGTCCTGGTGTAAATAAAGTGTATTGTAGTCCTGTTGTAAATAAAGTGTATTGTAGTCCTGTTGTAAATAAAGTGTATTGTAGTCCTGGTGTAAATAAAGTGTATTGTAGTCCTGGTGTAAATAAAGTGTATAGAGCGTCGCAGTCCCGCCCCCTCGAGAGACCCGGAAAAGAAAACCCTGTTAATTTTCCTCATAGACTTTTCAAAAAGTATTTATTTAAAGACGTTTACGCCGCGGACAAAGCCAACTCTTGTCGTGACAAATCATGACAATAAACACAATGTTTTGGGCCAAACAAAAACGGCAGGTTACAACACTTTTTTTGGTTCAAAATATTGTGTTTGTTGTCATGATTTGTCACGACTCGAGTTGGCTTCGTACGACGCTTAAAAGGTCTTTAAATAAATACTTTTTGAAATGTCTATGGGAAAAATGCATTGGGAATTATTTCCTGGGCCTGGCGTCGTCATGAAGGGGGGCGGGACTGCAACGCTCTATTGTAGTCCTGGTGTAAACACAGTGTATTGCTCTTGTCACCGCTGCAGCCTCCAGCCGCTGTCCTTCCAGAACCCCGTCTATCACCTCAGCAACCAGCATCCCTCGCTGTTGCCGCGGCGACCGGACCAGGATGCGGCGGCGTCCAGCTCGGAGAACCTGAGCACGGAGAGCAGCAACAACAACGACGACTCTGACGATGGGCGGCCGGGTGGCCGCGTGGCGTCCAACAGCAGCCTGGAGGAGGTGGGCAGTAGGCGGAGCACGGCGCACAGTGAGGACCGCGGCTCCAACGCTCCCGGGCGGAGACCCACCCCCGCCGCCACGCCCACCGCCATGGCGGTGGTGCGGCAGGGCGGGGCGGCTGCTGGCACCGCCCACATCGTCAGGGTGGGAGGAGCCGGGGGTGGGACAGGGGGCGGGGTCAGGACCCAGAGGTCGCTCCCTCACAGCTCGTCGCTGCGCAGCAACAGCAGCAGCGTCAATACGGAGCCGGCGGCGCACACACCAACCGTGCACACCCCCGCGCACACGCCGACACACACACCCGCGCAGACGCCCGTGCAGACGCCCGTGCACACGCCCACGCACACGCAGCCTGTACCCCGGCCCGCTGTGGACAGTCCTGTACCTGCTAGGAACAAGCAGGCAACACCGCAGGTACGGTGCTCACACACACACACGCACACACACGCGCATGCATGCATCATCAAGTACTATATGTAATTTTTGTTGTGGAAAAGAGACCCCTAGGTTGTACGGCTGTACAGCCTGTATATAAGATAAGGGAGACGGTTGTGCTGTTTGTGAAACAAGCTTGTAAATATCTGGAAACTCCTTACGCCGTTTGTAAAATTAGCTAAGAGAGACCCTACGAGTGTGCTGTGTGTGTAGAACGAGCTTCTAAATTTTCTTTCCTTGCTTTGATCTCCTAACCCCCCCCCCCCCCCCCCCTCTTTTCTTCCCTTTCTTTGTTTTCTTGGAAAAATAACACGATGGGAACTACTGGTATGCACAAAAACTAATTTCACACCTTTGACCTGTAACGTCCAGGTGCAGTCTCCGGTGGAGTCGGTGAGCATGTCGCCCGTGGAGCGGACGGCAGCCTGGGTGCTTAGCAACGGCCAATACCAGGAGGAGGAGGAGACGCCCCCCACTGGACACACCTCCACTGAGAAGGTACCCGAGCACACCTGGCAATCAATCAACCAATCAATTAATTTTCATTTTATTTATTCCATTCATAATTCTACATACTTTTTCTTTATTTAATTTAATTTTACTTATTCCATTTATGATTTTATATAGCCTACTTTTTCTTTTTTCTTTTACATATTCCATATTTATTTTTCATGACCTCTCCTCTCCTCTCCTCTCCTCTCCTCTCCTCTCCTCTCCTCTCCTCTCCTCTCCTCTCCTCTCCTCTCCTCTCAGTATGAGCAGGAGATCAGTAAGCTGAAGGAGCGTCTACGTACATCAGGGAGGAGGCTGGAGGAGTATGAGCGGCGCCTCCTGGCCCAGGAGCAGCAGATGCACAAGCTGCTGCTGGAGTACAAGTGTCGCCTGGAGGACAGCGAGGAGCGCCTCCGTCGCCAGCAGGAGGACAAGGACAGCCAGATGAAGAGCGTCATATGCAGGTACATCTGCACTAGGGCTGGGAAACCAATATTCTACATTTGAATATTCCTCGAATATGGGGATTGTTTTTATATATGATTATAAAAATGTATATTCGAATTTAAAAAAAAGTGTTTTTTTTGACAGGGACAATTAAAAAAACTATGTATTAGTATGAAGTTATAAAAGCAAACAAAATATAGATTTTTTTTATTCGATCCGAGCAGCGTGTGCGCTGTCCCTCTTCCGCTGGTATCCTGTTTTTACACTAACAAGTCATTTTCTATGGGGACAAAAATATTAAGAATAATTCATATTCGAATATATTCAATATTCGGGCCTTCAAATTTTATTTCTGAGCCCTAATCTCCACTCACGTTTTCATTTGGTCGACTAAACTACCTTTTTTTTCATTGACGAAAACTAAATAAAAACTGTATAAAAACTGAGCCATGATGACTAAATCTATATTGACAATTTTGTAATTGATAAAAACTAGACTCAAATGTTAGGAAGGGACTAGTGGAGAAGAGATCCAGTAGAACTGAAAGACAAGTCATTTTATGTTTGGTTGCAGAAAACTCTACAAGCTCACAGTGCGCCGTGCAACCAAGTGTAGCTCACAGCGTGCCGTGCAACCAAGTGTAGCTCACAGCGCGCCGTGCAACCAAGTGTAGCTCACAGTGCGCCGTGCAACCAAGTGTAGCTCACAGCGCGCCGTGCAACCAAGTGTAGCTCACAGCGCGCCGTGCAACCAAGTGTAGCTCACAGCGCGCCGTGCAACCAAGTGTAGCTCACAGCGCGCCGTGCAACCAAGTGTAGCTCACAGCGCGCCGTGCAACCAAGTGTAGCTCACAGCGCGCCGTGCAACCAAGTGTAGCTCACAGCGCGCCGTGCAACCAAGTGTAGCTCACAGCGCGCCGTGCAACCAAGTGTAGCTCACAGCGCGCCGTGCAACCAAGTGTAGCTCACAGCGCGCCGTGCAACCAAGTGTAGCTCACAGCGCGCCGTGCAACCAAGTGTAGCTCACAGCGCGCCGTGCAACCAAGTGTAGCTCACAGCGCGCCGTGCAACCAAGCCATTAAGACGTCATCAAGGCCAAAATATTTCTTTGTTGACAAAATCAACTGTAGATTTAGTCGACTAAAACTTTTCAGCGGACTAAAATATGTCTAAACTAAAAGAGAGTGTGTGTGTGTGTGTGTGTGTGTGTGTGTGTGTGTGTGTGTGTGTGTGTGTGTGTGTGTGTGTGTGTGTGTGTGTGTGTGTGTGTGTGTGTGTGTGTGTGTGTGTGTGTGTGTGTGTGTGTGTGTGTGTGTGTGTGTGTGTGTGTGTGTGTGTGTGTGTGTGTGTGTGTGTGTGTGTAGGTTGATGGCAGTGGAGGAGGAGTTAAGGAGAGATCATGCAGAGATGCAGGCTGTCATAGACGCCAAACAGAAGATCATTGATGCACAGGTAAACATTACACCATAATATTTTAGATATAAAATAAAATTACATCATAATGTTATAGATGGATATATGAAAAATAATAGAATCACATCCTCCAATCCATTTGAATGACAATGTTTCCAGCCTGGACTCTTTTGACTATTCTTTGCTTAATACTTGCGCAAGCAGAGTGCGCAAGTACTGCGATTGGCTGTGTATGTATGTTGGTGTTGTCCACCGGCCAATAAGGGATCAGCTGGTTATGTATGTATGTCGGTGTTGTCCACCGGCCAATTAGGGACCACCATTCTTGATAACATAACTAAGGTACACAGGTATGTACTGTATGTCGGGGTAAGAATGGTGGTCCCTTATTAGTCAGGGAATATTATCAGTATTACCAGTCAAATCTGGGAATACATTTCTTACCAAGAATTTTCTTCGCCAATGTGTTTGTAAAGGTGTCTACTAACATATCCCACATTGGTTTATATTTAACCACCCTAGGGGTATTTTTGACAGCTGCTGAAAGTTGGGGTACCATCAACAGCCAATATATGGCAAAATGTTCTAAATTTATTATGCTTTAAATAGCATGTGACGTGTCAAACTATGGGGTTTTCATCATTCTGAATCCATTCCAAGCCTTTGTTTTGCACGAAAAACACTCCCTGGGCTAAAAACTGCCATAGACACTTGCCCAAAGTGCCCAAATGTGCTGACCTCATCACATTTGTGATGACGTCTTTGGCCTTTTTAAGCCCAAGGAGTGTTTTTCGTGCAGAACTAAAGCTTGGAATGGATTCAGAATCATGAAAACCCCCTAGTTTGACCCCTAGTTTGGCCATAGACCCCCTAGTTTGGCCATAGCCACTTGCCCAAATATGCCCAAATGTGCTGACTTCATCACATTTGTGATGATGGCTATGGCCATGTTTAGCCCAAGGAGTGTTTTTCGTGAAAACTAATGCTGGGAATGGATTCAGAATGATGAAAACCCCCTAGTTTGACATGTCACATGCTACTTAAAGCATAATGAAATGTAGAACATTTTGCCTTATAATGGTTGTATTGTACCCCAACTTTCAGCAGCTGTCAAATATTCCCCTAGGGTGGTTGAATATAAACCAATGTGGGATATGTTAGTAGACACCTTTACAAACACATTGGTGAAGAAAATTCTTGGTAAGACATTTATTCCCAGGTTTTATTAATATCCCCTGACTATATTGGCTGTTGATGGTGATGTAACTAAGGTACGTTTCAAGGTTGGTATAAGGTCAATGGTGTGTCTAAAGGATTTAAAACAGCAGTTGTAATAGACATTAGTTAGTAGAAGTACCTGCACGCTCTGCTTGCGCACAAGTAGGCCATCATTTATAAGTTAGGCATTTAGCAGACGCCCTTGTCCAGAGAGTTACTATAAGCAAGGTAAACACGTAATATTAAAACCGAGACAGTGTAGTGGAACTAGATCACATAGAATGCAGTGTATTGCCTCAGTAAACTAGGATCACATAGAATGCAGTGTAGTGCCTCAGTAAACTAGGATCACATAGAATGCAGTGTAGTGCCTCAGTAAACTAGGATCACATAGAATGCAGTGTAGTGCCTCAGTAAACTAGGATCACATAGAATGTAGTGTAGTGCCTCAGTAAACTAGGATCACATAGAATGCAGTGTAGTGCCTCAGTAAACTAGGATCACATAGAATGTAGTGTAGTGCCTCAGTAAACTAGGATCACATAGAATGTAGTGTAGTGCCTCAGTAAACTAGGATCACATAGAATGTAGTGTAGTGCCTCAGTAAACTAGGATCACATAGAATGCAGTGTAGTGCCTCAGTAAACTAGGATCACATAGAATGTAGTGTATTGCCTCAGTAAACTAGGATCACATAGAATGTAGTGTAGTGCCTCACAGGTAAGCCAGGAATGTAGAATCAGGCTGCTCCGAACATTGCCTTTACGAAGATTCAGATCACTGTGCTGCAGAAAAGCAAGGTTGTCCTGAGTGCCTGCACAATGTCGAATAAATCATTAAAATGTGACCTTTGTGGCTACAGTGTTCCACATGAATTACGTTGAATTAATTTTAATTTTTTAAGATGCATTGAAATCAGTTTATTCTCACCACCATTGTTTAATTTGAATATTTTGGCAGTACACTACCACAATACCTTAACCTTGTGGTGCTTTTACGAGAGAGATGGGGCAGGGATATACAGTATGTGTATTATACGTATGTATGTCCTCGTGGCCGACCAGTGGGCCCCGGCCCACAGGTTAGGAATCGTGGCTAGACCGTCACTCAAAGTGACTTTGATTGTTTATTCACCGTCCTCCAAATCCTCACGCAGACCTAGGAAAGCAGCAGACATGTCATACATGGTTGTCCTTAACAAGCAGCCATGTTTTTGTCCAAAAACCTGCAACTACTTGTAATTTAAGTAAAACATCCCTGCACGTTTGTTGGGATAAAAAGTGGCGATCAATGGTGTAAAGTAACTAACTACATTGTGTTTTACTTTACTGGAGTATTTACAATTTCCAGTACTTCTACTCCACTACATCTCAGATGCAAATATTAGTTACTAGTGACTTTGTTTACAAAACATAGTCATTGGTGTCTGTGGGGCACTGAAGACTGATTTATACTTCATGGTACTGTGGTGTCGCTCAAAAATAATAATAAAATAAAATAGCAGATCTACAAGTTCAACCGGGTGTCACGACACAAAGCATTGTGAGCTTGTAGATCTGCTGGCTTTCTGAGCAAGCGAGGCCACTGTACAGGCATAATGACTGTCATTATGTTCCATGTGACTTCCAGGTCAATAAAGCGACCGAGGTCGTCCAATCAGGTAAATGTAGCTCCCGCCCCCAGCCTGGCCCCACCCCCTCAACCCCTTCACCGAACCCCCCACCCCACCTGGGTGGTTCTATAGATACTGGCCGGCCTTGTATGATGAGTACGTACATCCACGTGTGTGCGCACGTGCACACACACACACACACACACACACACACACACAATGCACGCAGACACGCACATGCGCACTCTCTCACACACACACACACACACACACACACACACACACACACAGACGGACACAGTAGACTCGAGGATAAAAGCAATTACTGTACAGATCATGCCACTCCTGGGGGGGGGGGGGGGGTGTGTGTGTGTGTGTGTGTGTGTGTGTGCGCTCCCAACCGATTACACTTCTGTTGGAACCCGACTATTGGTTGACTGGCTTCTTTTTGACCCCCTGTTTTATTTGGCTCCACCCGCCCACCAACCTCAAACCCCTCCCCTCCATACACTGTCATCCTCCATACACTGTCATCAATCATTCTGCTGGAGATGTGTCACATGACCACATGCATGCCTTTCAGCCCATTTGGCAGACCCCCACCCTCCCATGGCGACACTGCCCTCCCTTTATCTGTGTGATATCAGTCTCTTTACATTATGTAGCTAGCCAACTATCTTCGGGCTGTAGTTCTCAAGCGTTTTCCTGTCCAGGACCCCCAAGTTTGGACGCTAATATTAAGCGGAGATCCAATATTCACCAGCGGTTGCTCCTTGCGCGCCCGCCCCTCTAGACTAGAAAGCAGGCTGGCTAGGCCAAGCTAGGTGAGCATGTTCATGAACAGAAGTTGATAAACATCTATGCAACTGATGAGAACAAGTAACAACTATTATTATTTTAATTGTGGCGAAAACTGGGACAGTTGTCTAGTAGTCGGCATTGAAAACCGGGGACATAAAACATTATTAGTGTTTCCAGCAGTGGTGGAAAAAGTACTCAAATTATTTACTTAAGTAAAAGTATCAATACTGCAATGTAGTTACAAGTAAAAGTCTGGAATTCTACATGTACTTGAGTAAAAGTACAAAAGTTTTGGTATCAAAATGTATTTAAAGTAACAAAAGTATGCATTATGCAGAATGTCCCAGTATATAAAAATCTCTTGAAAATAGCACAAGCTCACAATGCGTCACAAATCGCCATGTGACGTACTGTGACTGTGAGCTTGTAGATCGGCTATTTTCAAATGGCCAAAATGTATATTTTGTAATAATAATCATAATCTCCAAAGAAACTAAAGTTTTCAATTAAATGTAGTGGAGTAAAAGTACAATATTTGCCTCTGAGATGTAGTGGAGTAGCAGTAAGTAAGTATTGGACATTGGAAATACTCAAGTAAAGTAAGAATACCTCAACATTGTACCCTAGTACAGTACTAGTAAATATAGTTACTTTACTGCTGATTGGTTGATTGATTCAATACTTTTAGAAATCATTGAAAAGGGTACCACTGTACTATTTACAAACTTTTATTAAAGGATAAAACCAAAAGCCTAGGCCTATTCAACTAGAAGAGTTCTAAAAGCTCTACCTCTGCGATCCATTTTCGTCTAATGTTCCTATAAATGCACATACTACAACGTCGCACTAAAGCAAATGAAAATACGGCAAAAGTAGCAGATCCACAACTTCTGATATGCTACTTGCTATTTTTTTTATTTGAATCCTGAAAAGTAACAATGTTGGACATAACAATGTTTCCCCTTGACAGGTCTCGCGTCTTAAAGGGTAAGACCTTTTTTTTTTTAGAGGTTTGGGTTGTTTTCTTACCTTGTTATGAGCAAACTCCAACCCATAGACCCTGCCTACTCCACTGAGCGCATGAGGTTCAGAGTCTTAATCAGGCTAGTCTTACCCAGGTCTACAGGGTTAATGGGTTAATAATAGCAATGCATCACATCTTCTCTCCCTCTCTCTCCCTCCCTCTCTCTGTCTCTCTCTCTCTCCGTCCATCAGGAGAAGAGGATCAGTTCTCTGGACGCGGCCAACTCTCGGCTCATGGCGGCACTGACGCAGGTGAAGGAGCGCTACAGCGTGCAGAACCTCCGCAACGGTCTGCAGTCGCCTAGCAACGCCACCAAGCTGTCCATCACCGAGAACGGAGAGTTCCGCAACAGCAACTGCTAGTCGACGCATCCGTCCGTCCGTCGATACATCCATCAGTCGATAGATTGATCGGACAGACGGGCGGACGGACGGACAAACAAAGTCACTGAACCACGGGGGGCGGGGCTTCGCCTCCCCACGGCCGCACGCCTGCTCAGAACACGCCCTCCTCTCTTCTGCGGAGGCTCCGTGACTGGCTGGACTTTGTCGGGTCTACAAAGAATGTCTAGATACAATAATAGATCGACGTTGCTGTCTGGTGGAAAGCTCGTATATCTTGTACTTTTGTCATTATTTAAAAAGACGCATTCAAATAGTGAAAATAGCCGATCTACAAGCGCACAGCGCACGATCAGCTATTTCTGCTACTTTTGTGTGATGAAGTAGGGGCATCAGTTTACACAAAAAAAATGAAATATTGAGATACAAGGTTTCCACCCGACAGCATGGATATATGTATAGAGTTCTATATCTATAAACATGTATTGTACATAGGTTCTATCTGTATTTGGTGTACAGAGATGCTAACATGTTTTATAATGCTGAGCTACAGTAGCCGTTTGCAGCCAGAAGAGATGCGGTTTTAAAGAGATTTTAAGGCGTGTGGTGTGGACGAGCGAAGAGAAGTCATTTTTGGACGGATGGGGACGGATACCTGATTTGTGCTTAGTTGAATGTCGCCGGCGCTTTGTAGATCAGCTACTTGTTCGGTGGCGCTGTGCCAACGCGCAACAGAAGGGTACGTTCGAAGATACGCTCCGACAGTGCTGCAGTGCCGAGTTAGAAAAAGAGGTTGCACATCAATAATGGGATGTCTCAGTGGCGCGCTTAACCCCAAATTACATTGTTACTTGTTACATCTATTCTGAATGTCGATAAACGTACTGAATCAGATCGAGCTCTCTGCGCGTATTTCCGAACGCACCCTTAATTGCGTGTTTGTTTTTCATTTTCTGAAAATAGCCAGATCTATAAGCTCACAGCGCATTGTGAGCTCGAAGAGCTGGCATTTTCCGTGCAGAACTACGTATAAATCAGCCTTTTTTGATTTTCAACAATTCAAAAGGATTAAAGCACATTGGAGAACAGATGGAGTTATTCGACTGGAGAAGCCGTGACTGCAGGGCAATACAAACCAAAAACAAACTAATAAAACGTAACGTATGCACTCCGTGTTTAACCCCACTTGTTTTTTTGTTTGGTTTCTTCATTGGCTGTTGCAGAGCAAAGTGGAACCTTTTTTTTTCTTACTTTCTTTTTTTTATTACCCTGCCGGTTTTACTACATAAATATATAATGTATATATTTTTGCCAGTTTTGGGGGTTTCAGGCAAAAAAAGGTTTGCATTAAAAGACATTTAATTTATTCCTATACTGTTGTGAATCCTCCCCACCACCTTTGTACTTGTATTTGACCTTAACTGTTGCAAACTACTGTTATTAAATGAACATATACTGGTTATTTTCGACATGTGGGTCTTTTGCCATCCTTACTTACCGAGTGCAAGACGCATAAAATCCTAAAATGCGTTGCAGATTTTTCACATCGATAGCTCATTCATACAGGTGGATGCATTTATTTGAAGAGAATTTTTGATCTTTGAAGAGTTATGTAGCTTTACCGGCACATGATACTCAAGTTCTGTGTGGATGTACCGAACTATAAACATCAGTTTAAATATGTGAATCAAATCACAAAATAAACATCCCCCGTGTGTATGCACCTGGACCTTTAAGCCGGTGTATTTTATTTTTTATTTTTATGCTGGTCTATCTATACCTTGTCACGAAGTCAGGTGCCTCTCAAAACATTAGACACAAAACAATCACATACAATGTAAATTCATTAAAATGCTGTTCTGATTATGCTGTTCTCACATACAGGTCCATTGTTTCAGCTAACCTCCCCTACAGTCCCATGCAAATACATGCATATGGGACTGTTTCAGCTAACCTCCCCTACAGTCCATGCAAATACATGCATATGGGACTGTTTCAGCTAACCTCCCCTACAGTCCTATGTAAATACATGCATATGGGACTGTTTCAGCTAACCTCCCCTACAGTCCTATGTAAATACATGCATATGGGACTGTTTCAGCTAACCTCCCCTACAGTCCTATGTAAATACATGCATATGGGACTGTTTCAGCTAACCTCCCCTACAGTCCATGCAAATACATGCATATGGGACTGTTTCAGCTAACCTCCCCTACAGTCCATGCAAATACATGCATATGGGACTGTTTCAGCTAACCTCCCCTACAGTCCTATGTAAATACATGCATATGGGACTGTTTCAGCTAACCTCCCCTACAGTCCTATGTAAATACATGCATATGGGACTGTTTCAGCTAACCTCCCCTACAGTCCTATGTAAATAAATGCATATGGGACTGTTTCAGCTAACCTCCCCTACAGTCCTATGTAAATACATGCATGTGGGACTGTTTCAGCTAACCTCCCCTACAGTCCATGCAAATACATGCATATGGGACTGTTTCAGCTAACCTCCCCTACAGTCCATGCAAATACATGCATAAAATCGTTGCTGTCTGTAGGAAACCTCATAACTCAATTTCTTTTTCATAAATCAGTGCTATTGAACACCCTTTACGTCTGTGTTGTTTAAAAAATATTGAACCAATGGAAAGTATTAAAAACGCTTTGGACAAAACCTCTTAACCTCATTGGACCCTCAAACTGTCTGCTAAAACAGCTAACTCCACCACCTCTCCTTCTCATGCAAGTAATTGACAATATCTAATGTCACAACACCAACCTTGATAAGGCAGTATTGAACCGTATAAAACAAGGTTTTATTAATTTCCTTAAAAAATTACATTTTTAATTTCCTGAAAAATGAACATTTTGGAGAGGTTTCCTCTGTACAGCAGAGATATGGGACTTTAATTATTATAAGTGCATGAGAACGCCTTCAAACTATCATATTGAGGAACTGACCATTTTGAGATGTTTACGATATGTTTTGAATAGGCCAATATATCTCAATAATTGGTAAAGATAAATTAAGAGGAATTAAATCATAAATAAGAGTGACAAATGACCCACATATCAAAAAGACTGTTATGCTCCTTTAAGATACTGCTGTTATCTGTTGACTTGTTTATCTGCATAAACACAACGTAAACAAACAGCAAACACACAACATAACACAACAAACACATCCACAGCATAAACAAACACATCATCAAAGACACAACATAAACACCAATTATTAACAAACACATCCACAGCATAAACAAAAACATCATCAAAGACACAACATAAACACCAATTATTTTTGTTTATTTTTTCTTGTTACACAAACCACCTTGTAGCCTACGATGTAGGCTCCATGTCGGACACGTTGCATCATTTCCTGTCTGTCTGTTCAGTGTGTGTGTTGACAATAAAAGCTGCCTGTCATTTACGTTGCTCTGTGTTCATACAGATTATTTTTTGAGCAGTGCCAACCGCTCCTCCATAACTCCATACATAACTCCACAGGTCTCCACCAGGGCACAGGTCAGGTTGTGGCCTCCTGGTGGCGCTATAATAGGCCAATGTGAAAAGGGTGCCATTTCTTCTTACGCCTTGGATGGCAATTTGATGATTTGAGGCATCTGTTCCAAATATGTGTTTTGCAAAAATCCACCTGTTGGTCGCGCTATAACAGGCCAATGTGAAAAGGGTGGGATGTATTCCTAGTAGGAAAGTGCGTGAAAGATTTCACGTAAATTGCACGCTGCGTTCATTATTTGAGGCTTTTTGTTCAAAACAGGCCAATCCTGCAAACTTTGATAGCCAATGTTAGCTAATTAGGATGGAATATGAAATATCGGACAGATCCGTCTTGAACACATGACTATAGAGATAGTGTGTAACAATTTGCGGTATTTATGGACAGAATCTGGAGGAGTATTATAAAAAAAATTGTTTTTCAAAAGTCGGCCTCCTGGTGGCGCTATAACAGGCCGTTCTGGAAAATTTGGGGCAGAGGTTCATCGTTGGCATCCAAGGAGTGTGTGCAAAATTTGACGGTGCCGGAGATTAGCTGTACACAGACGGACGAACGGACACAAGCACACACAGGCCTGGTGGAGACAATAAGCAAAATCGCAACCCATACCAATATTTACAAGCAACTTTACAGAAAAAGTTGCTTATAATAAACAGATATGGCAACACTGCTGAGCAGGCCCGCAATCGGCTCTTGTGTCAAATCAAGCATTTGTATGTGGCGTGCTTTTTAAGTCAAGGGGCATAGCAGAAGCATTGCGCCCTTAATTAATTCATATATATGAACACTGGCAATGTGTAAAATAGGCCTATGCTGACGAGTCGTAAGCCTTTGTGTGTGTGCTCAGTGCGACTTGCATAATATGGATAACGCATAAGATGGTGGCGTTATGGGCATCATTTAAGACACGCATAATAGGGCCCATATGGTTAAAAAGACATATGGGTAGCCTACAATTATGCATTTGACTCTTATTCTGAAGGCAACCGCCAACCGGAAACATTATCTGCTAGCTCCTAACCTTGCTCCTAACCCGGATATAAAACGGATGTCTTAAATCTGCTGAGTGAGCCCAGATTCTGAACGGAGTTGCTTCGGGACGGAAAAAATGAAAACACAAGCCATGACAAGCGGAGAAGCAGCAGCAGAGAGAGACAAGTTTGAAGAAGTACCCGCTACACTCACATCTGGGGCGTGGGAACATTTTGGTTTCGCTGTTGAATACAACGACGCGGGAGAGAGAACGGTGGACAGAAGTAACGCCGTGTGCAAGCACTGCTTGAAGCATATTGCATACACAGACTGGAGTACTTCCAATATGAAACAGCATCTCCGCCAGATTCACGCAGATGTGTCGGTCTCTCTGAAAAGGCCAGCCACGCAGGTAAACTGCCAGCGAAAAAAATGTGCTTTCATTCAGAGAAACACAACTTTCCCCCGAGGTTTAATCTATACTATGAAAATAACCCGTGCGGTGCAGTGTTCATGACTTCCGGTGGGCGATCTCTTCAGAATAAGAGAAGGGTAGCCTAGTCTCTAGTCTAGACAGTCTCTAGAGTAAACTGAATCCATTGAAAAACATTAATTTGCACATTTATAAACTATAAATTAAACAATGCCATATAGTCCATGAGCCAGACAAGATTTCATCCTCAAATGATTGATAGCCTGAGATTCAGATGCAAAGCAAAGTTACTATATTTACCCAGGGTATCTGGGCTAAGCTCAAGAACTTGTTTCCAGCCAGGCCCTGCTTATAGAACATTTCATGGTAGTGGTTCAATGCCTTGCTCAAGGGCACTTCAGCGGTGGTAATTGTAACGTGTCGGACCGCTGATTCGAACTGGCAACCTTCCGGTATCAAGACCGCTCCGCAATCCGTTCGGCCACCGCTGCCACTAGGTTTGGGCCCCTGCAGGGCCAGATTCAGTGAGCCGTGAGGGGGCAGGGGCTCAAACCTAAGGGGCATACAATGTGTGTGCGCGCATAGCGCACACCGACTTTTGTGGGTTCCGTCCAGAGACAAAATATTTTTATAATCGTCATGGGGGCCCACCCCTCCACCCCTCGCTAACACTGGTCCAATTCCTCATGGGGGCCGAGGCCCCCTGGCCCCCACAGACTCTACGTCACTGGTTCTGTCCCTCGTGCCCTGTAGTGGTGTAATGATGATTTTTTTTCATCCACAGACACGCATAGCCCCTTTCGGGACCCTCGGTTACCTTTTCTGAATTTTGGACAGCGGTACCCTAGGGTCCCTCGTAGGTTTTTCCACCCTCCATAGGACGCAGATTTACCTACTGTCTGTTCACGGGGAGACCTGCGCGGTCGCTTGAGTGTTGGTTAGATGTTTCAAAGATGCATACAACAGCTTTAGGAGACAACGGAAACGTGTGCGAAGCGGTGTTAATCGGCGTTGCCATTTTTACGTTTTGGCTTCTCTGAAATTCTCTCTTCCTCACTTCCCATGTCCCGCCTCCCACTACACAACAGCATTATAAACCATAGACATATAAACGTAGACGGCTAGACGCCCTTTCCGGCTCTGAGGCGCGTGTCACAATTGAAGGCACAATTTTCCCGAGATTCCTTGCAAAGCATTTGCCTTCAATGTCAAGATTCCGCGTGCGTAACATAAGTCCCGGAAAAGACGCGCTGTGATTGGCCAGTAGTCACTTGAGTGACAGCGAGAGACATGGAGGAGTCGCATGAGTGACGTCACTTGGGCAGCGACGCAGCGTGCCTTCAGCACTTCTAAATAAGAAAGCTGCGGAGAACTGTTGCTTTGTGTTCATTCTTTAATGTTAGTAATCCCCCCTGGCTCTGATGTTGTATTGTTGTATTAATAACTTTGTTGTTTGTGTTTGTTTGTTTTCTTGTTTGTATTGTAATGTATTGTCATGACTGTTATAAAGATTTGTTAAGGGAAAAAAAAGCCTTCAGCACTGCACTTCCGCTTGACTTCATGCCTTCATTGGGATACACGTCGCTCCAATGAACTGCAGCGGCCAGTGAGGCATCTATTTTTTATAATATCTATGTTATAAACATCCTGCATGTACGTGGTCGGCCAATCAGAGGCAGTAACTAGGACGTACAGCTAACCAGTCGCCGCTCGGGAGGTGGTACAATGGGGAGTCAACGAGGAGAGAGAAGTTCAGCGAAGCAAAATTAAAAAAAAATGATTAAAAATACAACTCAACCCATTCAATGGATACTCCATCCCCCCCCCCCCCCCCCCCCCCCATGTGCCTGCTACGAGAGTCTAACGGCCACGCTACACCAGGCTTTTCGTGCACAAAACGCGAGTGTTTACCCCCGCGCGTGCGTTTAATTTAGGTCCAGTCCTATTTTTAAAAACGCACGCGCGGGCCGCGCGTTTAGGGTAAACGCACGAGAAAAGCCTGGTGTAGCTTGACCGTAAGGGCCCTATTTTCGTCCGTGCTAAACCACTTATCCCTAAACTTCTTTGCCTTTTTTTTTTAATTGTTCAATAGTCGATCTACATCAACACGTCAAAATGTTTTTCAAAATAGTAAAAAAGGCAAAGACATTTAGGGATAAGGTTTTTTCATATTTATTACACTTTTAAGAAATAGTTATCACCATGAAACTTCCACAGTTGATTACTTGCATGAAGACAATGTTTATTGTATTGAACGTTTGCTGAAATTGTATATTTAATAAACTAGAGCAGTGCCCGAATGCCCGTGTTGTGATGTCAGAACAGGCTAGATTCATACAATTCAAAATTACAATTTAGACATTTAGCAGACGCTCTTAATCCAGAGCGATTTACGGTAAGCAAGAACAAAAAACATATAGAATTAGATCAAAAACATTCACATATGGAGATTTAGGGGTGCCTGTGCAGAGGCTTTTGTGCTGGTTCCGGGCAACCAGTTATTATGTACGTGTACCTTTTATTCCCATATATGGAGTTCTTTGTCAAGCATTTGCCAAATGAGACTTTTGTGCTGGTTCTGGACAACCGGAAATGCAGAGTACCCGTTCCACCCATCTGTGTCCCTTTTATGCCCATATATGGAGATTTCTGTTTGTGTCTCTCTGTGTCCCTTTATGGAGTTCTGTGTCAGGCATGCCCAAATATGGAGTGTTGTGATGTCAGAACAGGCCAGCTCCATATATGGACCATGGACCTCGAGTTATGTGGATTATACAGACAGAGACATGGTGCATTTTTTGCGACCACAGGTCGCATTTACTATGAACACGTGCAATTCCCGTCAGTTAGTTAGTTAATTGGTCACCCCCAGTCATGACCATATATGATCATACCTCGTGACATCACATGACAGATGGAGATCCCTGATGTCATCAATATTAAGCCCATATATGGGGATCCCTAATGTCATCATTATTGGCCAGCAACTCTACATCTGATCTCAAACCCTTAGATCTCCATATATGGAGCTGACCTGTTCTGACATTTGATATGTTGATCCTTCCCCATCCATCCTTCCTCTTCGATGTCTCCCTTTCGACTGATACCTGTCCATTTAAACTTAGACGGGCCTGCCCCAAAGTTATTAGTGCAGCCGCGCCCACCAGCAGCCAAAAACGAGTTCTCAACAGGCCCGGAAATTAAGCCCGGCCCTACCTGGTAGATATGAAAATACTATAGACACACTGCACATTTTATGGGGTTCAGTAGCCAATTTAAATCTGGAACTAGTATAAGTCATTTAAAAATGCACATCATAAATGTAATTCTAAATTAAATGTATGGCTTTTCACAAACATGAATTATGATGATCATATTTTGAAGGCAACAGTTAAACATTATATTTGATATCTCAAAAACCGGAATTGTTAAATGTGCCAGCAGATTCTGGACAGGGCTCTGGAAAACAGAAAACGGAAGGCCATGACAAGTGAAGGAGAAGCAGAGTTTGAAGAAATCCCGGCTTCTTCATTCAAATCTGCGGTGTGGGAACATTTCGGTTTCGCTGTTGAATACAACGACGCGGGAGAGAGAACGGTGAACAGAAGTAACACTGTGTGCAAGCACTGCATGCAGCGTGTCCCGTACGTAAACTGGAACACCACCAATTTGAGTGGGCATCTCCACCGGCATCACAATGTGACGGTCTCTCGGAAAAGGCCAGCCACGCAGGTAAACCCCAGCAAAAAAACATGCTTTCATTCAGAGAAACGCAAGAAAATAACCTATATAACTTTTCCTCCAAGGTGGAAAGCCTGGTGATGCGAGGTTAATATAACTATGAAAATAACCTGTGCAACCAGCGAGAGCTGTGTTCAGTAGTGGGTAGTCTAGCGTAGCCAGACAACTATTCCACAATCTCTGAATGCTATATAGAGACTACACCTCCCGAAATCCGAGTAAGGAAGCTGCTATTTCCGTTCACGAAAATATATTTTAAAATATCTTTACATTTTATATTTTTATTTCCTTTTCTGCTAAGCAACAAGCTATATATGATTAGATGTTTTCTATTTATATTAAGATAGATTTGCGCGACTGTAAACACAAAATGGAAGTGGGGAAGAGGCTGATAATATCCCAACCCATATGTTGATTTATGGCTGTTTATACGTGCAAGGAAGAATGAAACATTTCTACTACCGGTATATTGTTATTGTGGTGGCAGGTGTTGGTGTTGGGTCTGGATGGAGCAGGGAAGACTTCGCTGGTGCGCTGTTTCTCAACTGGAGCAGTGTCGAAGCAGAATGTGCTTCCTACAGATAGATTCAACGTTGTCACCATCCAAAGAGAGGGCCAGCAGATTGAGTTCTTTGAGAGTAAGTCCATATATACTCACTAATATCATTGTCAATTTGTCAGTGATAGTGTTTAAGGCACCTGACTCCAGTCTTAAGTGTGTCCTTATAGCTCAGTGGTTCTCAACCTTATGGCCGTGGCCCCCCAAAATAATCTTATTTGAACTGGGGACCCCCCAAAATCTTATTTGAACTGGGAGTGGGGACCCACCAAAATAATCATATTTGAAGTTTTGAACAGGGGACCCGCCCTGACAAGCATTTGGAACAAGTTGTGATGTGGTATTAAAGTTTGTTTAACTCTGTTCCACAAATAAGTATTGTGATCTACAAGCTCACAAAACCTTGTGTTGCGAGCCGCTGGGAGCTTGTAGATCAGCTATTTTTTTTAAATGCTTCTTTTTAATATTATTTGATAATTTGGCCACCCGATAATGCAATAATGGTCTGTTTTTATTTAATTTATTTTCTTTTTAAGGTATTAATTGGCACTTTACTGTCACCTGGGGACCCCCCTAAAAGCATGTTGGCACCTTAAGAGTATATTAATAGAGACGTCACCGGATTTCTCCTCCCATCCACTTGCATTAAGTTGCTCAAAAGCGCATGAGGTGATTTCACTCCTCCTTCCGGGTAGGAACAGAGTGCATTCTGGGATGGCATTGGGCCAAAACATGAACGCGCTGGGCCGTTGACTATCATTGCGCCATTTGCGCGCGTTCACGTATGAAACATAGCGTTCACGTGTCATCGGCCCAATAACATGAACGTGCGCAATGATAGTCAACGGCCCAGCGCTGGCTCGAGCTGCAATACCAAATTCGGCCACTATGTCCATTTCACAGGTTGAGTATTCTCAACTGAAATAATAAATTGGTTTGTCAAGTGGCATGCAGTCATGCAACAAAGGATAAACAAAAGTATAAAGTACTTTATAGTGGGTTGCCTACCACAGGTAGGGTCTTTGGGTCATTTTGACCCCAATTTTCAACATCAAGGAAAAGTGTTAAAATATGTTTTTTCTCCATGAAATCTTCTGCTCGGCTTATTTACTGTACTAGACTAGATGTGATATGAAAATGGTACATTTCAACGCCCCCATCTGCATCAACATATAACTAAATTTGTTTCACAGTATATATGGAACATATTGCACCTTTTTAAACAAAATGTTGTTGTATATACAGTATGGAACATAACCTACTGTGAAGCTGTTCACAAAAGGTTTACCTAACTTTGCTACTACAGTACAGGGAAAACATGCACATGTACTGTATATGTTACTATCTTCTTTTTTTTTACCAGCTGCTGTGTGAAGCACAGCAGAGCTGGTTTATAAACGATCGCTTTGCCTTTCTGGACTAGCAAGCTATCTCTCTCATTGGCTGTCGTAGTGGCCGTACCAGAGTAATATAGTAAGAGAGTGGCGACACGCTTTGATCTTGGCGCAAAGCGGGGCGCTATGGGCTATAGTTCCAAACATTGGAACTATCCCATTGAGATAGAATGAGCACTTCCGCATTCCATTGTTACAATGGGAGTCAACGCTAGTGTCGCCACTCTCTTACTAGATTACTCTGGGCCGTACTAGCAAGCTATCATTCTCATTGGCTGCCGCGTCTCTAGCAAACCAGCCACTTTTGTGTGTGTATGTATGTGCGCACCGCAAATATGAACGACTCAGAACACAATAGTTCCGCCTTAGAGTAGTTCCCAATTTAGTCTTTATGCCTCTCCACACACTCCACACACACATAGTAGGTTGTATCCTACTGACCCACCTACCAGTGAGGACCCCCCCCACCGGGAGGACGTATAGGCCTTCACCCTACTGCCCTACTCGTCCCGCCCCCAAATTCCTGCTACCCTAGCCCAGTGTGGCAATTTTTATTCTGGTCTCTTACTCTATGTAGTTGGAGGGCGCGAGGACCTGCGGAAGGATTACTGGCAGAAATACATGCCCAAGGCTCTGGTGCTGGTGTTTGTTATAGACGCTTCCGACAAAATCCGGTTTTCCTTGGCCAAGACACACCTGCAGGAACTGCTGGCTGCTGCAGATCCCAAGCTCCCTTTAGTGGTACTGTCCAACAAACGGGTAAGAAGGACCAATAAACATACAGAATACACACACCAATTACACTTTTCCATTCAAAAAAATCTTCTACTGTCTTTCCAAACAGTAACCCTGCCTCAAATAGGGGGGGGGGGGGTATGAATAGGATCTTGTCTGCAAGTCCCATTTTTCAACATGGGACCTATTTTTGTGTTACCAATTTGTGTAGAGGTTTTGGGTGTCTCAAAGTTGAATGTTCATTTCCTTGTTTTTCAGGAGGTTCAAGGGTCCTACAAAGCCTCACAGCTGTCCCTGGCTGACGTTATTGGGGACGAGCGCCCTTACCACATCATTGACACATGTGCAACCGGTGCATCCCTTGACGACTCTGGTGTGCAGAATGCGTTGTACCAAATATTTGAAATGGTGAAAAAAGCCAGAAGTGATTAGTTCACACCCTGTTCACTCTGTGACTACTAGCCAGGTTACATGGAGATTCATACTCCAATTCCAGTTGGATTAATAGCCTGAACAGATTTTTTTCCTTCTTTGTAATTGCCCCTTTTGTTGGCGTTCTCTTGGGGTTCTTGGACTGGTAACATTTACCACATTTGTAGGAAATGGCAATGTTTAGACAATGTTGAGTGTGTTGTTGTTTTAGGATGTTGACTGTGCTTATTATATATGTATAATAGTTGATATTATTTTTGCTTTCTTTTATTTCCCCATTTAAGAGTATACACCAGCACTGTTACGACCAATCTGCCTGATTCATCAAGCAATTTACGCTCATATTTTGAGCAATTTACGGTCATATTTTTGTAATGGTCGGAGAATGTCCGACCATTACTACGTTAGGTGTGGGATTCATCATATTTTTTGGCTGTGAATTTGGGCACATCATACACTCATCCTCAAGTCAGCTCCGAGGCTGACTTACCAGAGATCAAAGCTTGTGTAAATGTATTTGGAATGCTTTAGTCTTCATGCTGAAGCAATTAATAGTCCCAGTCCTCAAATAAAATATGTATGTGCCCAACTAGTCAAGGCAGGATTTCAGAAAATGTGCTTATTTAAAGTGCTGAAGGCAAATCGTGTTAATTTATGGCATACATGTTTTCTAGGGGTATTAAGGTCTGCTGAATCCAAATCTGCTGTATGCCTAGCTAACAAATGGATGTTAAGCCCTCAAAATGGACCATTTAAAGATGGCGGCCACCACTATGCTGAAACATAATAAAATGCCTATATCTTTGACTAATCGAGGTAGAAATATAGACTGAAGTGTCATTGTCTCCACCAGGCCGAAGGCATGGGGAGAGAGTATGTTTTGCACTCCGTCCGTCCGTCCGTCCGTCCGTCCGTGTGTGTGTCCGTCCTTCCGTCTGTGAACAGCTAATCTCCGGCACCGTTAACCCGGTCGATGCCAAATTGTGCACACACACTCCCTGGATGCCAACGATGAACCTCTGCCCCAAAATTTCCAGAAGGGCCTGTTATAGCGCCACCAGGAGGCCACTTTGTGCAAAACAAGTTTTTGGACAGTACACCTACAGATTTTGTCCAAACATCATGCAAATTGGTACACAGTCTCTCTAGAGCCATTCAACGAAACAGGTCTTTCAGATTTCTCAGACTCCATCCTGATTGGCTAAGATTGGCTTCCAAAGTTCGCAGGAGTGCTCAGTTTCAAACAAAATGCTGCAAATCATGAACACATCGTGTGATTTCCGTGAAATTGTGCACGCACATTCCCACTAGGCCGAGGAAGAAATGCCACATGAACATTTTCAACTCAGCCTCATGGTGGCGCTATAACTGGCCAAAACGTGTTTTTACCTCTAACTGCACGGATCTGTGGATAACTTTGTATGCCAACTCTCTAGAGGCCAAGGAAAAACCTTTGCCTGGAATTTTTCACATCTGCTCTTTATAGCGCCACCAGGAGGCCAACATATGTAAAACACATTTTCTAATATTACTCCTTCAGATTTTATCCAAATTTCACGCAAATCGGTACACATGCTCTCCATAGTCATGTGATCAAGACGGGTTTGTTTGACACACACACCCTAAACATTTTGCCAAACATCACACACACTCCTATCCTGCTGGTGGAGACCTGTGCCCAGAAGGGCACTTTTTCTAGTTTTCTTATGTTTTCATGGGGAATCCAATTCAATATTCTGATTTGAAATCAAGTGTGAGGAAATTGCTTAAAATTCATACATATTGTGAACATTTTCATTTATTGGCGAATATTTTTCCAACCAACTTTATGCAATAATTGATGTTCCCAAGAATGATGTACATAATGTGTACAAGGTAACCAACTCCATAATACTTGTGAAGAAACTGCTTAAAAATAATATTGAATGCCTGTGGTATAAACTGATGGCCTAACTAAAATATCAGCCGCAAACGGCTTGCTGCTTCTCTATGAATGGTCCAGGATAACATCAGTCTAATCACCAAAGATTCCCCAGATGTAGCCCAGGGCATGCTCTAATGATTTAGCTAGGGCACCAAAGTCAGCGACCTTCGGGGTCGCCACATCAGCCAAATCCAATATGGCCACCACATAGAAACGGTGTGGGCTGTAATGTTTAAACCAGATGATCAACATATGCAAACTTGTGTATTTCACATTTTTAGACAATTATGTATGTTGAAATACTTTTCTTTATGATTGGGTGGACGCCTAATTTGTATATTTCCGAGATGGCAGTTATAGGAAGATTTGTTATACCCAAATCTTACTATATCTTACTATTTTTATTATGATGATTAAATCTATCTAGGCTAGAGCACTTTAATTTACTTATTACCAATACGGTCACTATTCACCAAAATCTATTGTACATTTTCGCCCAGATTTAGTTAAGCTCAAAACAAACAACCTATGTGTAACCTGGTGGGCAAAGAATTTACTCTTAATGATTCAAAATGGCCACCTTGATATTGATATCAAGGAAATACAATGACTCTGTAAATTGGGTTTCCCATTATGCACAAGTTCGCCAATGAGATTGAGACATGAGTTTTCCCCCAAGCATATCAAAGTTTATTTAAGTTAGCTCAGAACAATGTTTCACATTCATATGACATATATGGTACATATGATACATATGACATATGTATCATATGTGATTTTAGTGATTAGTGATTTAGTTAATCTGTGATTAGCGCTCCTCTACTGTTCTATATGTACCATTTTCTGTCCTCTTTTTTACGTGGTTGCCTAAGTGGGGTTTCATATGTGTATTTAGTGATTAGTGATTTTTAGTGATTTAGTGATTTTAGTGATTTCAGTTATTTAATCTGGTACAGGTACTTTCTTCTTCAAGTAACTGTAGAAGCGACTTTTTGGGATTATCAGTGATGAGCTCACGAATGATGACATGTAGGGTTAACTGCTGCTTTGTAACGAAAAATGTGCTCTCAAACTAACCTGGATTCAATTTATCTGCACTACAGCTTTGAAACCATCCTGAAAAGGACACAAGAATAGTTCTGTACCTGGCCCATGCTGGGGCCAATGGCCATAAAGGCATTTGTCTATCAATTGTAGTTCTTTTGAAAATGTTGTAATGCTTTATGGTGTCGTCCATACTCACAGTTCACAGTTAACAGTTAACAGTTATTTTGTATTGAGTTGTACTTGAAATGTACTGTAATTCTGCAATCAATCAAACTCACCAGTGTACAGACTGCCGGAAAGTCCGGGCCGGTACTCTTATTGTGAAGTAATCGTCCACCGGAAGTCTTATTTTGCAAAAAACAAAACAAAACAAACACTGGCCTTAGAAGCACCTGGCGAATAAGAAGAAGCGTTGTGTTCGTTGCAGAGGACTTCATTCACCGGGTATATAAATACACAGCATGTTTAATGTAACATTTACTGTAATAATCTACTTAATCTAATCTTTACTTATCGCCATTACACTGTCACGTATGTGCAGTTTGAAACACTGACGTCAAGTTAGACCTCCATTCATATATCACCAACGCTACGCTAGCTAACGCTAGCCCGCTAGCTAAGCCTAACCCACATTATTATTATTATTGCTGTTGTCGTTACAATCACACCCCGTCCTTTTGAAACGGTTGGAATTAGCATGTAGCATTACCATGTATGTTAAATACATCCTAGATAGATACATCCATGATGCTAAGCTAAACGGTCAGCTAGCACAGTCATACTCGGATACGAGTGACCGCCGATGATGATGGTGTGTGTGTGTGTGTGTGTGTGTGTGTGTGAGTGAGTGACCTGGCCTCCTCTTAGTGTAACTATGATGATCATGATAGTCTTGATCTAGCTCTGGTCCATATAGCTCCATACCCTTACTGCTCTTGCTGCCGTTTTATTGTTGTCTCCACCAGGCCGAAGGCATGGGGAGAGAGTATGTTTTGCACTCCGTCCGTGTGTGTGTGTCCTTCCGTCCGTCCGTTATCAGCTAATCTCCGGCACCGTTGGCCCGATCCATGCCAAACTGTGCACACACACTCCCTGGATGCCCACGACGAACCTCTGCCCCAAATATTCCTCAACGGCCTGTTATAGCGCCACCATGAGGCCGATTTAAGCAAAACACATTTCTGTAGAGAACTCGTACACATTTTATCCATACATCACACAATTCGGTATACACTGTCTCCATAGTCATGTGATCAACACAGATCTGCACAATTTCCCATCTTCCATCCTGATTGGCTAAGATTGGCTTCCAAAGCTCACATGATTGGTCCGTTTTGAACAAAATGCTACAAATCACAAACAGTGTCCAATTTCCATCAAATTATACACGCACATTTCCACTAGGCCGAGGACGACATGCCACTATTTTTTCCCCAAATCAGCCTCACGGTGGCGCTATAACAGGCCAATTCCTGTTTTTACCTATAACTGCATCGACAACTTATGTATGCGCACTCCCTAGAGGCCATGGAAAAACATTTTCCCTGCATCCCTCCACATCTGTCGGTTATAGCGCCACCATGAAGACGATTTCTGCATAACACATTGTTTATGTTAGTCGCACATATTTCATCCAAATCTCACGCAAATCGGTACACATGATGTCTGTAGTCATGTGATCAAGACGAGCCTGTTGGATTTCTCAGATTCTACACTGATTAGCTTCAGGAATAGCCCGTTTTGTATAAAATGCTGCACATGTCCTGCTCATCCAGAATTCTATCCTCAGAGATGCTATGAGTGATCTGGCTCTGCATTTCCTCAACAAAATGAAGAAAATTGTTGCAAGAAACAAAAAAACATGTTTATATTACTCCTAAACATTTTGCCAAACATCACACACACTCCTATCCTCCTGGTGGAGACCTGTGCCCAGAAGGGCACTTTTTCTAGTTGTAATTGTATTTGTATTGCGACGGCTTTAAAGAGCTATGGACCAGAGCTAGTCTTGATCCAAGATTTCAAGGACGAGACACTGGCCTCAGTTACATGCACAAAATGTATTCAGAATGAATTCATTCCGAACAGAGATTCATACCCAACTGTACATGGAACCTGAATACAAGTATTCCTATTCCTCAATTGTTTACATGACCAAAGCTTTTTTGTGTATATTCCACGTTGGTGTTTTTGTAGATCTGTGTTTAGTGTAAAGGAAATGCCCTTTTTTGTTTGTTTATTAATGTTTACATATTTCTTTAATAACATTTTTGATTTGCGTTCATGTGTAAAAAGTAAACACAAGTTTAGTTTACAATTTAAGATCCACATTTAATCTCTGCATAACAAGGATTTAAGGATATGCTTATAATGCTTACAAGAAGAGTTCCACAGCCATGGAATATATTTTTTTTTTTTTCTGAGGAAAATACTTTTAATGAGCTCCTGCTGCGAGCACAACAACGTCAGGTAGGCTAATCAATGTGATCATGTATTAATCCGATGGTGTTGCCTGGCGAATATAGACGATCTACAGCCTGGCTCCCAATGTGTATTGATGCTTGTGGATCAACTGTTGCCAAACACACCAGGTGGATTCACTCGTGGGCAGTGGCGTTTCCAGGAATTACATTTTGGGCAGGCAAGAATTATATTTTGGACAGGCAAGATGTGTTAATTGTCGTCTCCCCGCGCACAATCGTAGCACTAAAGGTTTTCAAAGAGATATACCTGCCAGACGAGTAGTATACAAAGGCTGAAAGGCTTGCATTTACATTCCAATGGTGATTGAGGGTCGCGCTCTACCGCGACGGCCAATCAGCTGTCCATTAATAATTCTCACGTCTTGTTTTTGTCCTTTTTTTCTCATTGTATGGATTTTGGCCAGGCCAGAAATGGATTTGGACAGGCGGACGCCTGCCCTCGCCTTATTGTAGATACGCCTCTGCTCGTGGGTCGAAGGGAACTCTGCAGTGATGCTTTTTTTTTCTTTTTTTTTTTCTCTCCTCAAAAACAAAAAATTGCGGTCCGTAAAGCTGTATTGAACCGTGCAGGGCGTACCGAACGGTTCGTTTTTTGCCTAGGTGCCCAGACAGCTACGCCAGTCTAAACAAACAAAGAGGTAGGAGAACAGTACACACCAATAGTGGGGAGGTGCTGACTACAGGAGATAAACTTAAACAGAAAAGAAAGGAGGTCACACAGCTCGTCGTCACAATTTAAGAGTACTGACGTTTCGACAAAATAAAAAAAACATTTTTCTGGGTATGTTGGTACATTTCTGACATCATTTCCTGTTGACCCCGCAGGCTGCAGGTCAACAGAGCTGTAGACCCACGGCGGTGCCAACATGGCCGACATCAAGAACTTCCTGTACGCGTGGCTGGGGAAGAAGAAGCTGACTCCCAGCTATGACATCAGAGCAGCAGGAAATAAAAACCGACAGAAGTTTATGTGTGAGGTAAAACCTTTTATTCCTCTCTGAATGATGTTGGCTTATTTTCATGTAAATAATAATCATCATTGATTTCACTGTAAGATAAAAAATATTGTTCTCAATGCTTCTGTGTTGTATTATAAAACAATGGCATAACAACAAGTGGTGAAAGAAGTACTAAGATTTTGTTTTACTTTGGTAAAAAAATGGTACATAACGATGTTGGGTTGGGAAGAAGAGGAGGAGGGGGAGGGGGAGGTGGGGGGGGGCGCAAATAAATGAGTAAGATATGATATATTTCCTGTATCAATATTTGAGCACAGCCCTATATAATGTACTGTACATTCAAGCCCTTCTTGTGATTTCAGGCCCGTGTGGAGGGTTTTAATTACACCGGCATGGGGAACTCCACCAACAAGAAAGATGCTCAGTCCAACGCAGCCCGGGACTTTGTCAACTACCTGGTCCGTGTGGGAGAGATGAACGCTGCCGAGGTTCCAGCAATAGGGGTCTGTAATGCTCTGTTTTTACATCTCTGCTGTCAGGCAGAAACCAGCTATGTCCAAAATATTAACTTTTCAGGAAATGTGGGGGAAAAACTGTTTTAGAACAACACAATACCGCCTGAGCCTCCTCAAAGTTAGTACAGTGACTTTATACATTGTCAGATACTTGAATGTCTCCTTAGTATCATCACTTTATGCAAATAAAGTGGAGCTCTGAGGTTTTTGACATTAATGTCAAAAGTGTATCACACGATAAATGGTTGTTTTATGGTTATGGTTTTTACAGTTAGGCTTAGAATTAGGAACATATTCAGGTTAGATTAGAGGTTTGAGTTTTCATCAGTTTATGTCGCACACCGACAAATGGCATCCATTAATACAAAATAGCACCCATAAATACAAAATGGCACAAAAGCACCCATTCATACAAAAGAGCACCCATTGGTCTGCTTGCTTGGGGGCTATTTTCAGATATTCCCAAATGTTTGTCCTCACAAGTATGGTAATGAAAACCGTGTGTGTGTGCGTCCATCGGCCAGGAGGTCAAGATGACTGGACACTAACAATTTACAATTTAGGCATTTGACAGACGCTCTTAATCCAGAGCGATTTACATTAAAGGTATATTCAGTGATTTCACTTAATTCAAATATCACTTATTTTTTCTTATTTTTTGGTTAATCCTCCCTACTATAAAGTGTGCTGACCATATGAGAAGTTCCTCCCTGTCCCCAGTGAGCCCCTGGGGTCAAAAAACCTTAGTTTCGGTTTGGGCTTTGGGTGGCAAAGCCTTCATCCAATCATTATGAGAGGGGCCTTCTTCCAATCAGGATCGAGCGGGGCGGGTCTTGGTGCGCGTGCTGTTGGCCTGTTGCGTGTCCCCCAACTGTAGTGCGTGCATGTGCACATCTTGTTACCGGGGCGGACCGGGGGGTTTTCCAAATCACCCAAATCACTGAATGCTCCTTTAAGGGACCAGTCGAAATTTAGAAAAGGGGGCCCTGGAGGAAAATAGGGGAGGGCCATGTCTTTTTAATTTTAGTCAGAGGGAGGGTGAGCTAATTTTACTTCGAGTCCAAGGGAGGGTGATCCAATTTTGATAATAAAATAGTCCGGGTTTTATATATATATCTAATACTACAGCTTTTCTGAATTAAAGTACAACTTTGGTCAACGATACCCCTCTGTTGCTTTCACTTGGTTCTTCCCAACAGGACCAGTTTTCATTGTTCCGTGTCAATCACACTACAACACACACTACAAGTACACACTTCAACCCCCACTTTTCAATGGCTTAGATAGCTTGCTGTGTTAGGCGTTAGACTACGAGACCATTGTCAGCATTGTCTGTGAGTTCAAACCTCACAGCGGACAATTTTTCGCGATTTTTGCGGTCACTTTATTTTCTCACATATTAAAAACGCTACCAGATTAAAGTTAGAAATAAATAATACTGAGGTAAATGTGATGTTAATTAATAGGTTAATAGGGGAGGGTGATTCCTTTTTGTTTAATCACCTGGGGAGGGGACTGGATTTGTATTTTCATTCACAGGGAGGGTGATGGTATTTTATATCAGGACACATCAATTTCCTCCAGGGGTACCCCTATTTAAAATTCGACCTGTCCCTAAGCAAGACCAAAAAACATGGCAATACATCATATACAGTACATAAAAAAGTAGTTATCATGAATCATACGTAAGCTAAGAACGTAACAGTGGAATACTAAATGATGATGTTGTTTTTTTCCTTGCCTCTTTCTGTCACCAGGCGAGCGTCTCAGATAGCTTTGAGTCTCCTGAAGGAGGAGGTGGAATGGGAGCTGTCACAGGAGGAGGTGATAACGGAGGGTATGGCAGTCTGCCTGCCAGTGGACCACTGCCTCCACACATGATAAAAACAGAAGGTAGGAGAAGATCATGAAACACTATTTCACTTTCATTTACTCACCCTGTGATAGCTTGAATACAAGGAGATTTTTGGTTTGTATTTTTTAAGTAAATAGGAGTTTAGTTTTCTTTTCTCCCAACTACTAATTTAAAATTATATTCAGATAGACAGTAGGATGGCTGAGAGGGAGACAGTTTAGGAAAGATTGACATTAGGAAAGCTGAGAGGGAGACCGTGTAGGAGAGACAGACAGTAAGACAGCTGAGAGGGAGACAGCGAAGTAGAGACAGACAGTAGGACAGCTGAGAGGGAGACGGTGTAGGAGAGACAGACGGTAGGACAGCTCAGAGGGAGACAGCAAAGGAGAGACACACAGTAGGACAGCTGAGAGGGAGACGGTGTAGTAGGAGAGACAAAAAGCTAATACATGTTCTTGAATTGATTTATTGATTGATTGTTATTATTGATGACTGTGTTTCAGCGGCATCAGTCCCAATACCAGGCGTAACTGGTCTGGGATACTCAGGAGGAGGAGGAGGAGGAGGAGGATTTGGAGGAGGAGGTGGATTTGGAGGAGGAAGAGGAGGAGGTGGTGGGGGCGAGTGGGAGAGAGGAGCCAACCTGAAAGAGTATTACGACAAGAGAGACGAACAGGAGGCACAGGCGGTAAGACTCACTGCTCACATGTCGTTGCCATCAGGCAGAAACCTTGTATCTCTATTTCAACTTTTTTTTCTTTTTTAGATATACCTAATTTTTATCCCATGATTTTGGCAACCCATTTTTTCACCCAGTGTCCAAATGTAATCCTGGGTGGTACACCTCTGCCAACCTGGGGGCCAAGCGGACTGACCTCATGCTTCCTTCTATGCATGAGGAGTCCAAGCCACTTCTTTTCACCTGACGGGGGAGAGTTTCCCCGGCCGAACGTAACGTTATTCCGACCAATTCCTTTCCCCTCCATCAGGCGCCCCGGCTGGCCAGGGGGAGGTAGTTTAGAGACCAGGATTACTGCATGTTTTTTGTGAGGTTACCTAATACCTACCCTAGGGGACACGGGGAGAACATGCAAACCTTTCGCCAATCCCGCCTCAGGTATGGGCACTGATGACGCGGAGGTGATAACACGCCCACAGCGTCCCCACCGGGTATCGAACCCAGGACCTTCTAGCTGTGAGGCGACTTCACTACCGACTGTGCCACCATGCCCCCTTCTATTTAAACTGTCATTGTTTTTTTGGGGGGGTGTATATAAATGTGCCTCTTGTGTCGCACAAAAGTAGGGAAAATAGACAATCTGCAAGCTCTGGTATTTTCACAAATTTCTTTTTTTAGCATTACCCCAAAAGTGTTTCATAGTGAAATAGCTGTTTCAGTCTTACTAGCTCAACCCTGTCTCTGTTTCCCCATTTGGTTTGAGAAGGTTTTTTCTAACGGCACAGACGGTTTTAATTAAATCCTCTTAAACAATGAAAGAAAGAAAATCCATGCACTGTTTTGAATGCTCCCAAAGTTCCCACTATCAAAAGCATAATGTTCTGTTCTATGATTAATCTCCGTCTCTGGCGACGAGCAGGATTATTTGATAGGGCGGAGATCTCCGTATTGGCTGTTCATGAGTGTTCATTGAGATACAAATAATAATTTATGAATGATTTTTTTGTGGCATTGAACATTGGAACATACCTTTATAAGTAAACATTACACTTTGCACGGGTTACAAATGACAATACATACTGTCTTTAAGCTTATTGTAAAGTTGGACTGTTGTCTAAAAGGTATTATGTTATGTCTGACCTCCTGTCTCTCTATTAGACCCTGGAGTCTGAGGAGGTGGACCTGAACGCTGGTCTCCATGGCAACTGGACCCTTGAGAACGCCAAGGCCCGACTGAACCAGTTCTTCCAGAAAGAGAAGACCACTGCAGAGTACAAGTACAGCCAAGTAGGACCCGATCATAACAGGTACACACATACTGTAGTCCAAGTAGGAACCGATCAAAACGGGTCCTAGGTCTAAACCTGATCATATCGGGTACCACACTGTAGTCTATACCTGATCATATCGGGTACATAAACTGTAGTCTATACCTGATCATATCAGGTACACATACTGTAGTCTATACCTGATCATATCAGGTACACATACTGTAGTCTATACCTGATCATATCGGGTACATAAACTGTAGTCTATACCTGATCATATCAGGTACACATACTGTAGTCTAAACCTGATCATATCAGGTACACATACTGTAGTCTAAACCTGATCATATCAGGTACACATACTGTAGTCTAAACCTGATCATATCAGGTACACATACTGTAGTCTAAACCTGATCATATCAGGTACACATACTGTAGTCTAAACCTGATCATATCAGGTACACATAATGTAGTCTATACCTGATCATATCAGGTACACATACTGTAGTCTAAACCTTATCATAGCAGGTACATAAGCTGTAGTCTAAACCTTATCATAGCAGGTACATAAACTGTAGTCTATACCTGATCATATCAGGTACACATACTGTAGTCTAAACCTGATCATATCAGGTACACATACTGTAGTCTAAACCTGATCATAACAGGTACATAAGCTGTAGTCTAAACCTTATCATAGCAGGTACATAAGCTGTAGTCTAAACCTTATCATAGCAGGTACATAAGCTGTAGTCTATACCTGATCATATCAGGTACACATACTGTAGTCTAAACCTGATCATATCAGGTACACATACTGTAGTCTATACCTGATCATATCAGGTACACATACTGTAGTCTAAACCTGATCATATCGGGTACATAAACTGTAGTCTATACCTGATCATATCAGGTACACATACTGTAGTCTAAACCTGATCATAACAGGTACATAAGCTGTAGTCTATACCTGATCATAACGGGTACATATACCTAAACCACATAGTCTTGGCCGTGTCATCTACACCGGCTCATATCGCTCACATGATTTCAGGGGTCAAATAAAAAAATTATAATAGTGGAGATAGCAGACCTACAAGCTTTGTGTTGTGAGCTTGTTAGATCTGCTATTTTCACAACAGTTATCTGTGGAACTGAGTCAAATTAAATGTTATGCCTCAACTCTTACTCTTACAATTCCTGGGTGGGGGGTTCCCAGTTCAAATATGATTATTTTAGGGCGTCACATTCGAAATGGTTGAGAACCACTGATCTAGACCAGATCGTAACAGATACATTTTGGGCTCCATTTTCGTCACCGCTAAACCCCTTATCCCTAAACTTCTTTGCCTTTTTTTACTATTTTGCTAAACATTTTTGAATAGTTAAAATGGCCAGTCGACAAGCTCACAACGTGTCAATGTAGATTGGCTGGTTGAACTATTCAAAAATGTTTTGCAAAATAGTAAAAAAAAGGCAAAGAAGTTTAGGGATAAGGGGTTTAGCGCTGACGAAAATGGAGCCCATAGTCTATAGTAGACCAAATGATGTAGTCTAGACCAGATCATCTAGATCAGGGGTGGGCAACTTTGATGATGGAGAGGGCCACTATATTTCCACACTCACTTCAGAGCGCCACATTGCATACTGTCGTAGCAAAATAGCCGATCTACAAGCTCAAAACGCGTCGCAGTGTGATGCGTTTTGAGCTTGTAAATCAGCTATTTTTGCTCGGCCACATTGCATACTGTCGTAGCAAAAATAGCCGTTCTACAAGCTCAAAACGTGTCGCAGTGCGATGCGTTTTGAGCTTGTAGATCAGCTACTTTTGCTATATTTTAATTGAAATCCTGAATTATTTTTGGCTATTTTTTAATTGGAATCCTGAAAAGTAACCTTTTTATATAATTTCAAATGCATTTAGTTATAGTTATGTTGACTTTATGAACAAAATACAAATACATACATAAAACAGACTAACATTTGAATGCCACTCATTAAGCTACTAATCTATAGACTGAAGTAATTAAAGCGGGTGATGTTTGCATATTTGGAATTGTAACAGCTGAAATAATAATATATGGGCCGCATTAAGTGAAGGTGGGGGCCGCATGTGGCCCCTGGGCCGCCAGTTGCCCGTCCCTGATCTAGATCTCCTACCAGGTAGTGTTAGTAATGACCAGGAGATGTTGATGTGTTTAAGTCAGTAAATGTGTTTTGGTAGATGTTGATGTGCATTGTGTCAGTCAGTGTGTTTTTCTGCTGGACTGCTGCTGAATCAGAGAGCTCCAGTGTGTGCTGGTCTGAACACCAGAGAGCTCTCACTGAAAACTGACCTGAAACCTGTACACAGTCATCATTCTGGGAGCTACAAGAACACACCTCCCACACAATGATGTTACAACTGACACTGTATCTGACCACATGCCAGGGTGGGAAACATCTGACTGTAGCTTAATTCAACTAAAATGTAATTGATTATTTAAAATAAATATTGCAATAATTAATAACTTTCTTATAATAATAACCTTAATTGGTTGCATGCCGAAAGTTTCAAAACATTTCAAAACAAATTCAGAAATGGTGAAAATAGCCATCAAAGCGGCGCAGCGCTTTGTGAGCTTGTAGATTGTCTATTGTTGTCCCAAGTTTTGCACAGCACTGTTGTGCGACGAGGTATCAAATTGTAAGGGCGGAAACCTTAGGTGCCTGACGATTCAATTCAGATGGCTACGATTCGAGTACAAATCGATTACCGATGCATCTCGTTTCCAGTACATGTACACTGTAAACGGGTTCATTTTCTTCCATTATCTTTTATCACACTACAAATTAAATCATTAAGCACTTTTTCTTTTAATTTCTCGTCTAGGACATATCAAAGGTACAGGTGTAAATTGTGATGCACTCTGACTTAGCGCCCATGACAACAGAGCTACGGAGGTGTCCTCAAAATCACTACGAATCTTGAACAGTGTATCAAAAAGGATATCGGCATCAATAAAAATGACCAATCCCCAATCCTCCAGTGTAGCAGTCAGACCTTCCCACCCTGATGTACAGTAGGACCCTAGGAGGCCTCATTAGACGGACAACGCTGACACCAGAACTCCAACCCAGACCATGTGAAGACATGGGACAGTGTTTAGGTGAACTAACGCTGTCTCATGGTGGAATGGCTCACAGTGCTGGGTTGTGATTTCTGCTGTCAACTGTTCCACAGTTCACAGTGTAGCATGATGGACAAACAGGTGATTTATTGAAGGCTGGCAGAAAAACACACAGGCTGACTGCTGAGCAACCAACAGGTAAGATCAACCAATAGTTTATTATTATTATTATTATTATTATTATTATTATTATTATTATTATTATACAGTATATTATATATAGTATATGTTGTACTTGGATAAGAATCTGCTAAGAATAAGAATCTGCTAAGTGCCTATGGTCTAAATACAATGATGAAAGGCTGCAGTAAAATGGAAGTTGGAACTTATTACATATTATAAAGGTGTGCTCCATGCAGCCTACTGTGTGTTTTGCTGTGTTGCACTGGGCTGTATTTCTACTCCTACAAATGAGACAGATTGAAAATATTTGGCGTGGCGGTTCTTCCTCGATCTACTACGAGTGTGCGTGCAAAGATTTGTGGTGATACTATGGGCGAAATGAGCTGTTCATGGACAGATGGACTCACAAGACTGAAAAGATAATTGTCACTCCCCTTCGGCCATTCCGGCCTGGCAGGAATAATACATGGTTTTGTTAAAGCACTATGACTCTTTGGTAGAGACTTATATTAACCATGATTTAACTCTAGTCTATTATATATTATATCTAGTATATTGGTGCGGTATATCCAATAGTTACTCCAAAATAGTCTCCTATCCTGTCACCTCAATGTAACTCTTAACACGTAAACAAAAGCCGATTCTGGCAATATATAATGTTGCATTTGCATTGCATTTTTTTTATAAGATTGCAAGATATGGGTCTCAAACTGGACGATGAGTCACATTACATGAAATTGGCTTTGTTTTTGTTAGGTTTTTGGCTATTGTATATATGCCACTTATTGGCAGAATCTTGTTTGTGCCCGTTTATTTACTGAGTGACTTTAAGAGCTGTTCCGCTGTACAATCTAAATCAAGGAGACTATGGGAATATCAACAGCATTTCAAATCAACAGCAACTATTGAAAATGTTTCACTCACCAAAATGTAGTGTTAACTTGTCATGGCAATCTAACCTCTACCAAACTGTCATAGTGCTTTAATAAATGTGTACGTAGAGTATGTTAACACCTTGGATGTCCAAGCCGGAGTTCTCCGTCCAAGTTCAAGGTCACGGTCAAGTGCCCAAGCCGGAGATTGATAAACAAGACGGAGATTAATGAAAACAAAACCGTTCGCATCGATCTAGAGCCTTGGAGCGCTTGTTGCCCGATCTGATGACGTGTCAAAAAGTGACACGTCATCGAAAATCTCCCCTGCCTGTTTAGCTGACGAAAACGAAAATCTTATAACGATCATAACTCCCGATCTAAATCATCCCGTCTAATTCTGAAAAAAGATCCTGTGTTAGACGGCGCTCAGCGGTCCAGTCGCGATAGATTTATTATTACCTCCCGTTGTTGTCGATCGATTCTAGAGTGGTGTGGCTATTGTTAGCTGCTACACAGACATGCACACCAGCTTCCGGTGCGCCGGTAAAAGTGGTCCGTGCGCTACAAATGATGGGCACCCTGGATGAAATGGATTAAATAGTTCCGGGCTTCTAAGGTGTTAACACAATAACTATGACTCCATTTTGGAAGAGCGGTAGGAGTTTGGTCTCCCGCATCATCCCAGGAAAGGACATAAAACTCACTAATTGCAGCTTTAAATGTAGTAATGGTAGGATAATTGAGTCATCATTGCTGTTTAATGATACTCCTGTGGTTGTGATGTAACTGTGTTTTCTGTAGGAGCTTCATAGCGGAGATGCAGCTCTTTGTGAGACAGTTGGGACGAAGTAAGTTGTTTCCCCCTTTTCAAATACCATGTACCAATCTTTTATTTTTAAGATATTGTTTGGGCTTTTTGCCTTTATTGATAGAGGTATAGTAGCTAGACAGGAAACGGGGAGAGAGATCGGGGCGAAGCCCCCAGCAGAGTTCGTCGGGATCGGGACTCGAACCCGCCACACACTGTCATGCTAGATTACCAGCCAAGGTGCCTGGACCGCTAAGGCCCAGGCCACCATGTACCAATCTTAAAATGAACATTAACTCTGGTAGAGCACTCGCATGGAACATTGGTAAAGTGCCTGCCCACCACCGCAGAGGCGAGGGGTTCGAATCCACAGCTGTGCATCTGGCTTTTTTCAGTCTCTACAGTACACAAACACAATCGGCTCGTGTCAGGAGAGGGAAGCCGGGTGGGGAGGGGCATGTTTGTCACTGTACGTACCCTGTCAGCAGGGAGTGTTGGCCGGGAGGAGTAGGACGAAGGCTCTATGTACTCCCGGTGGGAGCTCCTCACAGCCTTTGTTGTTGTTTATTATTATTATTATTTGTAGTAGTAGTATTATTAATGATAATTTTATTGCATTTTGACAGAGATCACAGCTCGTGAGCATGGCTCCAACAAGAAGCTGGCAGCCCAGTCGTGTGCTCTGTCTCTGGTTAGACAGTTGTACCATCTGGGAGTCATTGAGCCTTATACTGGAATCACCAAGAAGAAGGATGGAGAAACGGTAACGTACATTACATGCTGAGTGTGTGTGATACAGTATACACTGGTATATTCAAGAGGGAGTGTCTGTCACTCACTCAGCAGTGAAAACATTACTATTAAACAAGATCATAGTGGATATAATAAATTCATAAGTACAGATTTAAGAAAGGTCAAGTAAGGGTTTTATTATGACAATCCAAGTTATTGCTAAATTATTTTTTGAAATTATCTAGTTACTTCAAATACTTTTGGTACTTAATTTATTAACCTAATGTTAATTGTTAACTTAAACTATATAAAATATACTTGCAAGTGTGGTTCCACCGACCACACTTACTGTAGCTCGCTAAGTACAGTATGATGATGATGATGTATTGACCCACATGACGCCACAGGGACCCTAAAAGGTTTATATGGAATAAAGTTGGGCAATTACTATAGTAATCCCACACTAAATATATGAATGTATAAATACATGAAGCTAATTGTAAAATGTGATTACTGCATACTACTATTACTCAATGGTTGTCAATGGTTTGTGTGTGTAGTTGGAGGTGCATGACGTCACTGTTGCTCCAGACCTTCAGCAGCAGATCATGACCGTGATTCAGGAACTAGGAGTCCATCTCCCATCTCCTGTAAGTATTACTGTGTTAACTATAGTTACCATCATCATCCCATCTCCTGTAAGTATTAGTGTTACTATAGTTACCATCATCCCATCTCCTGTAAGTATTACTGCGTTACTGAAGTGACCATCTGTCTCTGCGGTTGTTCTGTCCCCTGTACCATGTGTATTTGTTCTTGTATTCTATTGTATGTGTTTTTGTATGGATAGTTTTATAATTTTTAAGCGCCTGCTCAGGGACTACAGATGAAAATTTGCTTCTGGCTAACTGGCACATTTACATGGATGTGAAAACTGACGTGTCAATGTCCCTGTCAAATAAATAAAATGTACATTATATATCCATCATCAGCAAACCTTCATCGTAATTGTTATTATACAGAATGCTGGCTTTTCAGAGGACAGTTTTACTTGACAGCTGTTGATGAAGTTCTACCAGCTAAACACGTTTCTTTTTTCTTTTTCTTGTCAAGATGGCATCAATAGTAGTGGTTTCCATTAAGGTGAACAGGTATTCTATGTTCATGGGAAGTCTTTCCTCATGGAAAGGGATGTGTGCATGATGAGATATTAATGAAGAGCATTGCATGATAAATATCACAGTGTCACTACTAGTGAAACAATGGACAAATACAGAGTAAACTAGAAAAAGTGCCCTTCTGGGCACAGGTCTCCACCAGGAGGATAGGAGTGTGTGTGTGATGTTTGGCAAAATGTTTAGGAGCAATATAAACACGCATTCTTCCAAAGCCTAGTGGGAGTAGTTGTGGCGATTTGTACAAAACGGGTACAAAGCAGGCTACTCCTGAAACATTTAGAAGTCAATTGTAGCCAATGAGGGTGGATTATGAGAAATCAAACAAACCCGTCTTGATCACATGACTATGGAGAGCATGTGTACCGATTTGCGTGAAATTTGGATACAATCTGAAGGAGTAATATTAGAAAATGTGTTTTACATATGTCGGCCTCCTGGTGGCGCTATAAAGAGCAGATGTGAAAAATTCCAGGCAAAGGTTTTTCCTTGGCCTCTAGGGAGTTGGCATACAAAGTTATCCACAGATCCGTGCAGTTAAAGGTAAAAACACTGTTCGGCCAGTTATAGCGCCACCATGAGGCTGAGTTGAAAATGTTCATGTGACATTTCTTTCTCTGCCTAGTGGGAATGTGCGTGCACAATTTCACGGAAATCACACGATGTGTTCATGATTTGCAGCATTTTGTTTGAAACTGAGCACTCCTGCGAACTTTGGAAGCCAATCTTAGCCAATCAGGATGGAGTCTGAGAAATCTGAATGACCCGTTTCGTTGAATGGCTCTAGAGAGACTGTGTACCAATTTGCGTGATGTTTGGACAAAATCTGTAGGTGTACTGTCCAAAAACTTGTTTTGCACAAAGCGGCCTCCTGGTGGCGCTATAACAGGCCGTTCTGGAAATTTTGTTGGCATCCAGGGAGTGTGTGTGTGCAAAATTTGGCATCGACCGAGGTAACGGTGCCGGAGATTAGCTGTTCACAGACGGACGGACGGACGGACACACACACACACACGGACACACGGACGGACGGACGGACGGAGTGCAAAACATACTCTCTCCCCATGCCTTCGGCCTGGTGGAGACAACAACCCGGCACTCAAAGGAGAAACAAGTTGTTAAAATTGGGAACAGGATTAACATGAAAAAATCGAAGATGCACCGATCAATCATTCGCCGATCAAAATAGCCGGTTTTATATCAAACGGCCGTATCGGTACCAGCCGGTCACTGTCATTAATTGTGGTGTTATGCCAGTCATACTGCGTGGGGACTGCGCAGCAGCAGTAACATGATGGTCTAGTTTTGTGTTGCGAGACTTGCGACTCAGTAAACTTTGCTTAGCAAGTAGCGTAACTGACAGGCTACAGATGGTGATTACCATATTGCAATGTAAGGATAATATATTCCATAATCTCAGCATGCCAGCTGCTCAGGACAGAAATGAAAGGCAGTAACATTGCATCACCAGGCTTTCCAGACAGCCGTTCTAGTGAAGCACTTTCATTGATAGATTGCAACAGCATTGCAAAAGCTGTTGCAGGAAACAAAAAAAACACCCCATCAATCTTTGCATTATGTTGAAAAGACTATGATCTGTGTGTGTTTCCTTTGTATGGTGGGGCAGCCTGTGGATGCAGTAGACTGATGGTTGTATGTGTATGTGTTTTCTAAGTTTTCCCCAGAGGGCGGGTGCTGGCTGGGGTTTAATTGGTTAATATCTCAGATAGTCTGTGGATTCTAGTATGTAGACTGTTTTTTCTTCTTTTTTTGTTGTATCTTTAGACTCCTATGGTTGTCTCTCATTCAGGGGAAGATGGCTGACTTGTGTTTCTTGTATCGGTGCTGTTTGTAAAGCTGTTTTTTAAATGTTTTGCCAGCCTATGGACCCCGATGCTCCAGTGTCTCTCATCCAGGGGAAGATGGCATCATTTGAGCCCAGTCAGAGGCAGAGCACAGCGGGGGTGGTGCCCTGGTCTCCTCCCCAGGTCAACTGGAACCCCTGGACCTCCAGCAACATTGATGATGGACCACTGGCCTTTGTTAGTATTAACACTAGTGTTATATGATTAACACCCCAATCGCCCAGGACGAAGTTCACCATCCTTTCTATTAGTAACACCCAGCGCCCAGGACGAAGTTTTATCCAAAAGACGAAGTTTATTGATATTTGATTGATATGTATTGATATATATTAACGAAGAACCACTGGCATTCGTTAGTATTAACACTAGTGGGTTATATTGTTGTGATAATAAGTTCCATTAACGCTACTGTTGGATTGTTTGGATTGTCATTTGAATTATCATTAAACTTCTTCAGTATCTAGAGATGTTTAATGTCTCTTTCCCTCCCTCCCTCTCTGTCACTTTCCCACCATCTCTTCCTGTCTGTGCTCTCTCTTTCTCTCTCTCTTTCTCTCTCTCTCTCTCTCTCTCTCTCTCTCTCTCAGTGTACATCAGAACAGATCAGTGCAGATCTTCACCATGAACTGACAGAACAGATGCAACATGATGAGAACCTGCACAAGGTTTAACATTATACATTTACTAGTGCACTATTATTAATATCAATAGTATTAATTGTAGTAATGCAGTCTTAATCAGTAAAGCCATTAATATCTCTTTGCCACACCAATTTAGTCCAAACCAAAATCTATTTTTTTATGCATTTAAACTACTGTATATTTACATGTTTCCCATGTTCCCATGTTACTGTTTGAGAAACGGCAGTAAGACTATATAGATGGATGGATAAAAGCAGACTAGATGGTTAAAAAAAAAGACTTCAACCTCCTTTCTGTCTCTCTTCTTCAGATCCTGGCAGGGAGAGAGCAGCTGCCAGTGAAGAAGTTTGAGGCAGAGATCATGGCTGCTCTAGACAGCAGCCCAGTGGTGATCATCAGAGGAGCCACAGGCTGTGGTAAAACCACCCAGGTCCCTCAATACATCCTGGACAAGTTCATCCACAACCACCGCGCTTCAGACTGCAACATAGTGGTGACTCAGGTAAATACTACAATATTACTACTACTACAAAAAGATGTAATGATACCCTCACACTACGATAATATCACAATGAAAAAGTTAACAATATGATATTCATCACAATATAAAAATCACACCCGTGATCATCATCATTCCGTGATCATCATACATCACATTCCATACTCAGCCAATCAAATCATCAAACACTTTTGGCGTCTTCACTTTTCTGCCCTTGCTTGAAACAGGGATAGACTCCTGCACCCTTGCTGATACCGACAATAAGCCTCTCTGACTTTGTAATAATAAAAAGTGTGTGTGTGTGTGTGTGTGTGTGTGTGTGTGTGTGTGTGTGTGTGTGTGTGTGTGTGTGTGTGTGTGTGTGTGTGTGTGTGTGTGTGTGTGTGTGTGTGTGTGTGTGTGTGTGTGTGTGTGTGTGTGTGTGTGTGTGTGTGCAGCCCAGGCGTATCAGTGCGGTGTCGGTGGCTGAGCGGGTGGCGTACGAGAGAGGAGAGGATGTTGGGAAGAGCTGTGGTTACAGTGTACGGTTCGAGTCCATCCTTCCCAGACCTCACGCCAGCATCATGTTCTGCACCGTGGGTAAGTCAACACACTGGTCCTAGATCAGCTTAAAGGCAAAATGTGTGGTGTATTTCAGTTGTATAGTTGTCACATGTTGTGTTTTTCAGGTGTGTATTGTTGTGTTATTGCGTGTTACAGGTGTGTATTGTGTTATTGTGTGTTACAGGTGTGTATTGTTGTGTTATTGTGTGTTACAGGTGTGTATTGTTGTGTTATTGTGTGTTACAGGTGTGTATTGTTGTGTTATTGTGTGTTACAGGTGTGTATTGTTGTGTGTTACAGGTGTGTTACTCAGGAAGTTAGAGGCCGGCATCAGAGGCATCAGCCACGTCATCGTTGACGAAATCCACGAGAGAGACATTAATGTAAGTCATGAAATAATTACTTTGACATATTAACGTGTGTCGAGCATAGAGACATTAATAAGAGACATTAATGCAAGTGAACTATTTCCAAAATTGTCATAGGGGCGATGCATGGCTGTCTGGAGCAAGTTTCTTGTAAATTAGACACATTTGGACTTTTCTGTCGTAACGTTTCAAAAACTTTGATCTTGAATTTATATCGCTCTGATCAAGTCGACCAGGGTCATATTTGTTGTGCATGTAATGCACACAACTGCCAATCATTGGTGAAAATTAAATTCAAAGTCTCTATTATACTATTTCATTTCTCAATCAAGTTTGTAAACACTTGGCAGAAGGAGAAACAAACAATGAATAGCTGTGATGGGTTTTGTAACTTTTGCAGCGGTCCATTTATGCTACTGTATTTGTGTATTGTGTGTGTATACATGCACACGTATAATATTCAATTGAACATGAACTAGAAATAATCACTAATAATCGGACGCACATAAAAACAAGGCTTTGCAAATGTTTTTTTTAATGGGTGATGTGTGTTTGTTGCGTCAGACGGACTTTCTGATGGTGGTGCTGAGAGACGTGGTGCAGACGTACCCAGAGGTCAGGGTCATCCTCATGTCAGCCACCATCGACACCACCATGTTCAGGGAGTACTTCTTCAACTGTCCCGTCATAGAGGTGCACGGACGCACCTTCGAGGTCCAAGGTACACTTCATAATATGATGGACACACAATGAAGGCCACGATGACTTTAGGTCAAAAGGGCATCAAAGGAATATGGGAAACAAAGGAAACTAAACTAACTACTGAACTCCCAGCTATATACTCCAGCATGACTCTCTTCTCCCTAAACAAAGTAGACTACTCAGCCCTATAAAGCCACACACACACACACACACACACACTGTTCATGGTTTACCTGGTATATAGTTTCAATGTACAGATTGTTATTTCGATAGTATATTGCTTTTATACTGATTGTTTACCTGTGATCCTAGTTTACTGATGCGCTACACTTTCTCTCTTGATTCTTTGTGATTATCTTGCTTAACTCATTTACGGACGAGATCGCCTTTTCACGCCTTCTGGTCCAAACGCAAAAGATTGTCTTTTCACGCCTTTTTTAATATCAATTGATTGCGGTTCACAACTGTAGAAACCGAAAGAAACCAGAAATGAAAATTCCGCTGGCTTATGCTGTCTATGGGAACCCAATTTTTAGGATTGTAATATCTCAGATTCTTCGTTTTGGACCAAAACAATCTTGATTTGCGGCTCATTTCTCTAAACGATATGATCATCAATCAAAAATATTTTGGGTGAATTAAATAATATTCGCGGGACATGTTACATAGCAGGTTTTTTTTTACAGTTTTCAGGTAAAATGGCTTTCAAACTAAGACGCTCTCTAACGTTGAAGTGAACAGGTGGCAATCTGTGAGTTCCTTTTCAGCCACTAGATGGCAATGTTGGCGGTAAATGAGTTTATATTGTAAGTCGCTCTGCATAAGAGTGTCTGCCGAATGATTCAATGTTCAGAATTCAGATATGTTTAATGTGTGTGTGCGTGCATGTTACAGAGTATTTCCTGGAGGATTGCATTCAGATGACTAACTTCGTACCTCCTCCGTTGGACCGTAAGAAGAAAGACAAGGATGACGATGGAGGAGATGAAGATGTGAGATTGAAACCTTTTTTTTTTTTTTTTTTTTTTTAACCTCAATTTAGTCATGCCAAATGAATGCTCCCCAGGCTCACCTGCCAGTGAGGAGCCCCCACCGAAAGGACGTAGACTCGTAGACCATGTGTCCTACTCCTCCCACCTAACACTCCCTGCTGACAGGTGGAACCCCAGCCTGTAGGAGTATGTACTGTGACAAATATCAGCATCCGTATATAGACGCTCAGCAAAGTCTGATGCAGTGTGCATTAAGACCCCCAGACCCTGCGGTGGTGGGCAGCTACTTTACCATTGTGCCACCCGAGCACCCTGTTTTTTAATCATCATTTAAGGTGGTGGACAAAGTACTCAACTCTAGGTAGTTTAGTCAATAGTCAAGTGTTTTCCGCCCGACAGCAACTTAAGTTTACTTTCACCAGCAATAATTGTATAAAGCTGAGCACCTCTTTATTTTATTTGCTTAATTTTGTTTCTAAATGGACTGGATGGTGCAAAGGTTAACCAAACTAATCGCTGAGATATATAATATCAACTTTAAAAATAGTATTTTCCAGTTGATGTAAAAGGTGTCCTGTGTTCATGTGTGTCCGCAGACCAACTGCAACATCATTTGCAGTGCGGAGTACACTGCAGAAACCAAGCGCACCATGGCCCAGATGAGCGAGAAGGAGACGCCCTTTGAGCTGGTGGAGGCGCTACTTAGATACATCGAGACACTCCAGGTGTCCGGAGCCGTCCTGATCTTCCTGCCTGGATGGAACCTCATCTACTCCATGCAGAGGCACCTGGAGATGAACGCTCACTTCGGTAGGCCCCCACATCCAAACCAAACGAACCCACATCCACCCACATCCAAACCAAACGAACCCGCATCCACCCACATCCAAACCAAACGAACCCGCATCCACCCACATCCAAACCAAACGAACCCGCATCCACCCACATCCAAACCAAACAAACCTGCATCCACCCACATCCAAACCAAACGAACCCACATCCACCCACATCCAAACCAAACGAACCCACATCCACCCACATCCAAACCAAACGAACCCGCATCCACCCACATCCAAACCAAACGAACCCGCATCCACCCACATCCAAACCAAACGAACCCGCATCCACCCACATCCAAACCAAACCAAACGAACCCGCATCCACCCACATCCAAACCAAACGAACCCGCATCCACCCACATCCAAACCAAACGAACCCGCATCCACCCACATCCAAACCAAACGAACCCGCATCCACCCACATCCAAACCAAACGAACCCGCATCCACCCACATCCAAACCACACAAACCCACATCCACCCACATCCAAACCAAACGAACCCACATCCAAACCAAACTAACCCACATCCAAACCAAACAAACCCACATCCAAACCAAACTAACCCACATCCAAACCAAACTAACCCACATCCACCCACATCCAAACCAAACTAACCCACATCCAAACCAAACTAACCCACATCCAAACCAAACTAACCCACATCCACCCACATCCAAACCAAACGAACCCACATCCAAACCAAACGAACCCACATCCAAACCAAACTAACCCACATCCACCCACATCCAAACCAAACGAACCCGCATCCACCCACATCCAAACCAAACAAACCCACATCCAAACCAAACAAACCCGCATCCACCCACATCCAAACCAAACGAACCCACATCCAAACCAAACAAACCCACATCCAAACCAAACTAACCCACATCCAAACCAAACTAACCCACATCCAAACCAAACAAACCCGCATCCACCCACATCCAAACCAAACGAACCCACATCCAAACCAAACAAACCCGCATCCACCCACATCCAAACCAAACAAACCCACATCCAAACCAAACAAACCCACATCCAAACCAAACTAACCCACATCCAAACCAAACTAACCCACATCCAAACCAAACTAACCCGCACCTACACATTGAGTAATATTGGTAGTTTGTCAGCCATATGGTTGTGCTTTGTATTGTAATGTCCTTTTATGTCTGTCTTTTGTGTGTGCCTGTGTAACATCCCTGTCTCTTTGCCAGTTCTTTCTTGCAAAAGAGACTCTTGCCTCCATGCTTTTACTGGTTAAATAAAGTTTATAGTAATAATAATCACACCCAGTCACCCTGACCCAAACTAACCCACACATCTACTCAATGCACACACCTTTAGATGAAAGATCACTTTGTTAGCCCCCAACATCTAAACCAAACTTCCTTTTTTAAAGTTAATTTAGTTTTTTAAAGTTTTAAAGTTAATTTAGTTATCTGTCAGAGTTATTTAGGTTCATTTGTGTTTCTTTCCTTAAGTTATTGCCCTCAAATGCAAACCTTTGGAAACATGAAAGGTTTTTCAAATTGCTTTCAAGATTTTTCATTACATTTTAATGCAAAATAAGGGTAATAAAAAACAAGTTAATTGGGGTCTAGGGCTCTCTGAAATCGTGTGGCATTGGTCAGATCTGTTCAGCACCCAAACAATCCCTTTTCAGGGTTGTTGGAATTTGGATGTTGGCGTCAAACGGATAGCGTTCCTTTAATCTTCATCGACCAATCACTTGACTGGTGTTGTTTTTACAGGAAGTAGCCGCTACAAGATCCTGCCACTCCATTCCCAGATCCCACGAGAGGAGCAGAGGAGAGTGTTTGAACCTGTTCCTGACAACGTCACTAAGGTCAGAGGTCATCACCATGACAACCATGCTTTTTGATGGATTGACAAATCAATGGTCCATCCCAAAGCCTCAATTTATATTCTCATATGCAGTGTTGGACAAAGTACTCAAGCTCGAAGTCAGTACTTAAGTCAAAGATTGTGACTATAAGCAAAGGTTGCTTTGTCAAATTTGTGGTTGAGTTACCGTACTTGTACTTACAAATACACTTACACAAATAGCCTAACAAAATGTATTTTATTTTTTATATCAATGCATCACTGTATTCAGGCTACAAAGCGTATGTGTTGCATGTGATTCTGTCCACCAGCATCAATATTTACAAATATATAGTACATAATTGACTGTATAAATGATTCAGTGTTTGCGTTGCAGGTGATTCTGTCCACCAACATCGCAGAGACCAGCATCACCATCAACGATGTTGTCTACGTCATCGACTCCTGCAAGTGAGTCGCACATCGTCACCGCATTGCGTTTGACGTGTACAACTATAGCAGTAATAGAAACACAACATGCACGACCACAACCCTCCTCAGTACAACACGACCACAACCCTCAGTACAACACGACCACAACCCTCCTCAGTACAACACGACCACAACCCTCCTCAGTACAACACGACCACAACCCTCCTCAGTACAACACGACCACAACCCTCCTCAGTACAACACTACCACAACCCTCCTCAGTACAACACGACCACAACCCTCCTCAGTACAACACTACCACAACCCTCCTCAGTACAACACGACCACAACCCTCCTCAGTACAACACGACCACAACCCTCAGTACAACACGACCACAACCCTCCTCAGTACAACACTACCACAACACAACCCTCCTCAGTACAACACTACCACAACCCTCAGTACAACACTACCACAACACAACCCTCCTCAGTACAACACGACCACAACCCTCCTCAGTACAACACGACCACAACCCTCAGTACAACACTACCACAACCCTCCTCAGTACAACACTACCACAACCCTCCTCAGTACAACACTACCACAACCCTCCTCAGTACAACACGACCACAACCCTCCTCAGTACAACACTACCACAACCCTCCTCAGTACAACACTACCACAACCCTCCTCAGTACAACACGACCACAACCCTCCTCAGTGTTGTAATCTAAATACGGGGCCCTCGTCTGGGTTGACAGACAGGTAGTGTGTGCAGGCTGGGTGGTGTGTGACAATCCTGTTGAAGTATTACTTTGGTACGGCGACTGCGGCGGCAGCCGGCGGGTACCCGGGAGAACAAATTAACGAGACACGAGACAGTATCACGCTAAGGTTCACAAAGTTTATTACACAAACATGAAACATATATAGTGCTGGATCATAATGACGTAACAATAAGATATGAGACAGAAGAACGTGCCTACTGCAGCAAGACTGACCTTGCTGTCGCCTAGATGTCTCTCGTAGCCTATCTAAAGTATGCTACAGTACCGGCAGTACACAATACATATCGTACACTGTATCTCAAGTTCAAGTACATAGACTAAGATGTACTGTGCATGGGCTAATATCACAACACTCAGTACAACACGACCACAACCCTCCTCAGTACAACACGACCACAACCCTCCTCAGTACAACACTACCACAACCCTCCTCAGTACAACACGACCACAACCCTCCTCAGTACAACACTACCACAACCCTCCTCAGTACAACACTACCACAACCCTCCTCAGTACAACACGACCACAACCCTCAGTACAACACGACCACAACCCTCCTCAGTACAACACGACCACAACCCTCCTCAGTACAACACTACCACAACCCTCCTCAGTACAACACTACCACAACCCTCCTCAGTACAACACTACCACAACCCTCCTCAGTACAACACTACCACAACCCTCCTCAGTACAACACGACCACAACCCTCCTCAGTACAACACTACCACAACACAACCCTCCTCAGTACAACACTACCACAACCCTCCTCAGTACAACACGACCACAACCCTCCTCAGTACAACACTACCACAACCCTCCTCAGTACAACACGACCACAACCCTCCTCAGTACAACACTACTACAACCCTCCTCAGTACAACACGACCACAACCCTCCTCAGTACAACACTACCACAACCCTCCTCAGTACAACATGACCACAACCCTCCTCAGTACAACACTACCACAACCCTCCTCAGTACAACACTACCACAACACAACCCTCCTCAGTACAACACGACCACAACCCTCCTCAGTACAACACGACCACAACCCTCCTCAGTACAACACGACCACAACCCTCCTCAGTACAACACTACCACAACCCTCAGTACAACACTACCACAACCCTCCTCAGTACAACACTACCACAACCCTCCTCAGTACAACACGACCACAACCCTCCTCAGTACAACACGACCACAACCCTCCTCAGTACAACACGACCACAACCCTCCTCAGTACAACACGACCACAACCCTCCTCAGTACAACACTACCACAACCCTCCTCAGTACAACACGACCACAACCCTCCTCAGTACAACACTACCACAACCCTCCTCAGTACAACACTACCACAACCCTCCTCAGTACAACACGACCACAACCCTCCTCAGTACAACACTACCACAACCCTCCTCAGTACAACACTACGTGACCTAATTGTCCAGTGAAGCTCTGTGCTATGAACTACTGTTTGTAAAAAAAAAAGTAACAGACTTGTTAACTGACAAGCTTTTACATAACGTCTTAAGAAATGTAAGTGTTTTGGCGATGCAAAGAATTATCAAATATAAAATGCATCAAAACGATCAAATGTTGTGCACCTAAATCATCTGCTGTTGCACTAAAAAGTTAGGCGCACCAGTGCAACCAGTGACAAAAGGTAAAACTATAAAAAATTAAAGATGGAGTCATACATTTTTGGGGGGTTATTATTATACACAAAACAAGAAGCTATTTAATAGTGGTATGTCTGTAACATTTGATGTGTTGTATACTTCTAGGCAGAAAGTGAAGCTGTTTACGTCTCATAACAACATGACAAACTATGCCACCGTGTGGGCGTCTAAGACCAACCTGGAGCAGAGGAAAGGTCGTGCGGGGAGAGTACGCGCTGGCTTCTGTTTCCACCTCTGCAGCCGCGCTCGCTTCGAAAGGTACCGCCCGATTCATGTCTGTAGTACCTTCCATAATCTGAAACATTTGTTTATGTCATTAGACTCATAATTGAGTCTAATGGTACAAGCGTGTGTCTATAGACTATAGATAGTGTCTATCCCGTCTGCACAGTCTGCTAATTGTTTATGAGAGATGTGATGACATCACCCTTTCGTCTGTCTGTCTGTCTGTCTGTCTGTCCGTCCAGACTGGAGACCCACATGACTCCAGAGATCTTCAGGACTCCTCTCCATGAGGTGGCACTAAGCATCAAACTGCTGAGACTAGGAGCCATCGGCCACTTCCTGTCCAAGGCCATTGAACCTCCACCGCTGGATGCTGTGATAGAGGCTGAACACACACTGAGAGGTACACTAATCTACACACACACACACACACACACACACACACTGATAGGTACACTAATCTACACACACACACACACACACTGAGAGGTACACACACACACACACGCACACACTGATAGGTACACTAATCTACACACACACACACACTGAGAGGTACACACACACACACACACACACACACTGATAGGTACACTAATCTACACACACACACACACACTGAGAGGTACACACACACACACTGATAGGTACACTAATCTACACACACACACACACTGAGAGGTACACACACACACACACACACACACTGATAGGTACACTAATCTACACACACACACACACTGAGAGGTACACACACACACACACACACACACTGAGAGGTACACTAATCTACACACACACACACACTGAGAGGTACACACACACACACACACACACACACACTGATAGGTACACTAATCTACACACACACACACACACTGAGAGGTACACACACACACACTGATAGGTACACTAATCTACACACACACACACACACACTGAGAGGTACACTAATCTACACACACACACACACACACACACACACACACACTGAGAGGTACACTAATCTACACACACACACACACACACTGATAGGTACACTAATCTACACACACACACACACTGAGAGGTACACTAATCTACACACACACACACACTGAGAGGTACACTAATCTACACACAGACACACACACACACACTGAGAGGTACACTAATCTACACACACACACACACACACACACACTGAGGTACACTAATCTACACACACACACACTGAGAGGTACACTAATCTACACACAAACATGTTTGACGTCCTGGTGGCTTTTTGCTCATCTCTGTTGCTCAACTGTACTTTCTCTTGTACTTTCACCTCACTAAAGAAAACTGCCAAAACAAACTGCTCTGCACTATACTTTCGGTTGTAACGTTAAGCGTGGCTCATTCATTATTGTATAATGTAGAATATATGGGGTTTAGAATGTAATTACAATGGTAACTGGATAACTCACCCCTTTTCCAACTCAAAGTGGTGCCATACGCAGCTGGTAGTCGATCAAGGCAGCTTCGTTATGCAGCAAAGCATAAGAAAATTAATCGGCAAATTTGCTCGCTGTGCTTTCCGATTGATTATGAATTGATTAATAGAATAGAGATTAAGATCTCCATTATGCTCAAAATGTAAAGACGTACAAAGTATATACACTGCTTTAGGGACTGTTCGACAATCTCTAAATTCTGGTCCTCTACTTCCAAAGAGATGAATCAAAATTTTAAATATGAAATTGAAATGAAGCCAGGTCTCTTTCTGCTCAGCCTTCCAGACCGGACCATGTCTCTGAATCTGAATCCATCTAATGTTCTTCAAATATTATTAGTTCTGGCCAGAAAATGTATCCTTTTCAATTGGATTATGGATAAACCACCAACAGTTACACAGTGGTACCAGGATATATATAAGATTTTACCCATAGAGAGAATGAGTGCTAGGTCTAAAGGCAATGAAGACGGATGTCTCTACTTTCCGCAGGGGTTAGTTGGTAAAGGGGTGAGTTATCCAGTATTCCATACGGGTAAATCCACTTCACATTCACTTACCTGAGACCCATGGCAATTATAACAGTTTTCGACCCATACCCTGTAGAGACAATATCAATATTTAGGACATGGTGGATGTGATATATTTTAGACATGATGATAATAGAATGTTTATGTTCACAGAGTTGGACGCTCTGGACTCCAACGATGAGTTAACTCCTCTGGGAAGGATTCTGGCTCGCCTCCCCATCGAACCTCGCCTGGGAAAGATGATGATCATGGGATGCATCTTCAAGTAAGTACCAATGCTTCACTTCACTTCACTGATTAACTATATTCAATGAGTTTTCACTTATTTCGTGATGTGGATGTACATGTGGTTGTATTGTGTGGGTGTATGTGGGTGGTGTGGGTGACGTGCTGTGCACCATCTCTGTGGTTTATTCTATAATTGTATTATATGTGATGTGTGCTCATGTAGTGTGGGTGATGCGCTGTGCACCATCTCTGTGGTTTATTCTCTAATTGTATTATATGTGATGTGTGCTCATGTAGTGTGGGTGATGCGCTGTGCACCATCGCGTCGGCTACCTGCTTCCCGGAGCCGTTCATCAATGAAGGCAGACGTCTGGGCTTTGTTCATCGTAACTTCGCTGGGAATCGTTTCTCCGACCACGTTGCTCTGCTGTCTGTCTTCCAGGCCTGGGACGATGTCAGGTCAGCATTCTCTTAAGTCTCATTTCAGTTATTTTACTAAACCCCCTACTTTTAACAACTTAATGGTTTAATACTATTAAGTTTGAAATGTGATACTGTTGTACTAGTCCGGCAGCCGGGCTTGTGGGGTGGGAAATTTGGTATATAGTATTTTTGTATTGGTCTAAAATATTGTCTATATACATACATACATACATACTTACATTCATGAATCCACTTGCTGACTGGCTGTCACTATTGAGCAATTTTTTATAGGCGTTTCTTGTGACCCTACCATTAACATCCAAAAATGTCAAACTTTCCTTATGCTTTAAGTAGCATGTGACATGTCGAACTAGGGGGTTTTCAGGATTCTGAATCCATTCCAAGCATTAGTTTTGCACAAAAAACACTCCTTGGGCTAAAAATGGCCATAGCCGTCATGCCAAATGTGATGAGATCAGCACAAATGTGATGAGGTCAGCACATTTTGGGCACATTTGGGCAAGTGGCTATGGCTGCTTTTAGCCCAAGGAGTGTTTTTTGTGCAAAACTAATGCTTGGAATGGATTCAGAATCATGAAAAACCCCTAGTTTGACATGTCACATGCTACTTAAAGCATAAGGAAAGTTTGACATTTTTGCCTTACATAGGATGTTAATGGTAGGGTCACAAGAAAGTAAGAAACCCCTATAAAACAAATTGCTCAATACTGACAACCGGTCAGCAAGTGAATTCATGAATGTATGTATATGGACAATATTTTAGGCCAATAAAAAATAATATATACCAAATGTCTCACTTTAAACAAAAGAAGCCTGGCTGCCGGACTATACTGGGAGCTGACCAGTACAACCACAGTCTGCTACTGAAGAGTCTACCAGCTCGCGTCAGCCTAATGCGGCTAGTCCGGTGTGTCACAGGATCAGGGACAACAGTTGCAGAAGGGATAAGACACTGGAGCAGCTCAGACAATGTAATGTTTTTATTCAGTACAAGAAATGACTGACGTTTCGATCTTGCAATCTTCCTCAGAGATGACTCTGAACGTCAGTCATTGCTTGTACTAGCACCTGAATAAAAAAGGCTTAAACTGTCCGACCTTCCCTCCTGCCCACTGTCATCCAGTGTCTATCCCTTCTGCACAGTCTGCTACTGTTGTACTGTGAGATGTTCAGGGTTGAACATGTTATTGGTTATGTTATGGTTAATATTTGTTAATATGTTATGATTCATTTTTGTTAATATGTTTCGCTTATTTCAGGGTTAACGGTGAAGACGCTGAAAACAGATTCTGTGAGCAGAAGCGTCTCAACATGTCGACCTTGAGGATGACCTGGGAGGCCAAAGTTCAATTGAAGGACATCCTGATCAACGCTGGCTTCCCTGAAGGTTCATGAACCTTCTGTTATCTTCTGTCTTCAGTTTAGGGCTGATTAATTCTGTCTTCAGTTTAGGGCTGATTAATTCTGTCTTCAGTTTAGGGCTGATTAATTCTGTCTTCAGTTTAGGGCTGATTAATTCTGTCTTCAGTTTAGGGCTGATTAATTCTGTCTTCAGTTTAGGGCTGATTCATTCCGGTTGGTGGCAGCGTGTTGCTCACTGAAAATAGCAGATCGGAGGTGCCGATGGCCTAGCGGTTAAGGCGCAACCACATGCAGGCTCTAATGCAGCCTGATCTACACACTCACAACGAGTCGCACTGACACATCGTGTACTTGTAGATCTTCTATTTTCAGTGTGCGACGGTGGCATGCAACCAAGCGTAAATCACCCTAAAGAAATACTTGCATCTGTCTTTTGTTTTCAATGCCATGAAACGCATCACTCTCTCTCTCTCTCGTCCGTTTGTCTATCTGTCTCTCTCTCAGAGTGTCTGTTGTCTCAGATGTTCTGCAACGTGGGACCAGACAACAACCTGGATGTGGTGGTGTCTCTGCTGGCGTTTGGTTCCTATCCCAACGTGTGTTTCCACAAAGAGAAGAGGAAGATTCTCACCACAGAGGGACGCAACGCTTTGATCCACAAATCCTCCGTCAACTGTCCCTTCAGCTCCCATGACATCAAATACCCCAGTCCTTACTTTGTCTTCAGTGAGAAGGTACGGAGGCATGGACGTGTGGTTGTGTGGAGGAAGGGAGGGGTGGATGGATATTATATTACTGTATGTGATTCCAGAAATATGTACTCCCTGTATTGTATATAACTCCAACTTCTACCTGCCTCTGAGAACTTTCAAATGGACATTATTCTATGATGAGCTGACACCAAGTCACAATTTAGAATGCCACCAAGATGAATCCCTCCACTAAATGACATTGAGGTCTATAGCGGACTGTGTTTGGAATGCATGCAATGTATGGAATATCTATGCCGTTTTTATTTTCTATACACAAACTGTGAGCCGTGCACACAGGTCTTGGCAATCAAACCATACAGCATACGAATATAAAACGTGAGCTTTGGCTTTAGATCGCCACTGCACTGTACAGTAGGAGCTGCCTGTAAACAACAGCATTTCTAAAATTGTACAGTGTGTATAGTATGCCTAGCTTCAAGGAATGACTCTGATTGTGTTCAATCTGACCTCAGATCAGAACCAGGGCCATCTCAGCTAAAGGAATGACGTTGGTCAGTCCTCTACAGCTGCTGCTGTTCGCCTCCAAGAAGATCATGTCCAACGGAGACGTGGTGGAACTGGATGACTGGTGAGATGACTGTACTTGCACTACACTGACGCAGTATGTGACCTATAGTTCTAGTGAGCTGGATGATTGGTGAGATGACTGTACTTGCACTACACTGACGCAGTATGTATGTGACCTATAGTTCTAGTGAGCTGGATGATTGGTGAGATGACTGTACTTGCACTACACTGACGCAGTATGTATGTGACCTATAGTTCTAGTGAGCTGGATGATTGGTGAGATGACTGTACTTGCACTACACTGACGCAGTATGTATGTGACCTATAGTTCTAGTGAGCTGGATGATTGGTGAGATGACTAAAGGCCTATTCATACTAAATCTGAGACGAAAACAACCACAAAAGTCTAATTTTACCGCTTTCCTCGCAACAACAAAGCAGCTGCTCTCCCAAATCTGGCTGTGACAGGCCGTCTGCCCCACACTGAATACTATCGCCATTTTATTTCATTGTGTCAACTAAATCCTCATCCTCAAATGGACGGTTACCACCTTCAATAATAATGATAATTATTATTGAAGACGGGAGCTGGTGCCACTTGGACCCGGACGTAACGTAGCACTACAAAATGACGTTGGACTTAAATACTGAATTGATTTAATGAAAGATTATCCTTTTTTGGGGGGAATGAATTTCAGGTTATTTTGCGTGAAATACGTGAAAATAGCAAATCTACAAACTCAGAACGTGCGACGACACAGGGGCTAATCACTTGTATATTGTAAACCTGACCTGAGTTGGCTCTGTACTTGGTTAGTTTTCCCTCCTACACCAACAGTAATAGCGTGTCGCGTTGTGACACATTGTGACCTTGTAGATCGGCTATTTCTTGATGTATGTTCCCCGCAGACTAGAGATGCTAGGTGCAGAATAATTATTCATTATACTATATTGTTATTGCGAACGCAGTGAGCATTTACTATGAGACCCAGCAGATCATGTCTGTGTGTGTGTGTGTCTGTGTCTCTGTCACGCTGTAACACCACCCGCCCACCACCAGAGGGCGCAGCTGTATCACACACAAAAACACACACACACATGCACGCGCACACACGCACGCACGCACGCACGCACGCGCACACACACACACACACACACACACACACACACACACACAAAACTTAACTTAAAAAAAACTTAACTTAAAAAAAAAACTTTAAAAGGAAAAACTTGTTTTTGCAATTTACGAGCTGCGTTCGCTTCCCGCGTTCGCGCGTCTTACTTGTTATGGTTGCTTATATCTAACCTTTATATTTTACCATCACCTTTTGTACTTACTGGTATATAATTCATTATATCCTATTTGGAAGCCTGTAAGAGCATAGATGTCTCCACTAGGCCTGGTAGCTATTGTTTATGTTACAGCCTCTCTTGTTATGGCCCAGCTTGTCTTTGAAGCAGCTACAGTATTCTGAGCCCTGTGCTCCTTGGCAGAACTACCGTACCACTGTCCTGAGTGTTATGTACTTCTCACCATGATATCATGTACATTAAAGCATAATTATCACCACCTAGATTATTGTATCCGACTCCGACATCAATTGCTGATTGATCAGAATTCCACTACACTAGAGTTCAAGTGGTTAAGATGTTTTAAACCTTTTTTTCTCCCCCCCAGGATCAAGTTGAGGCTTCCCCATGAGATGGCGGCTGGTATTGCAGCTCTGCGTGCGGCCATGGAGGCTCTGGTGGTGGAAGTGACCAAAGACCCAGAATACATCAGACAGCTAGACCCCACCAACCAGCGTCTGCTCAACACCATCAGACAAATCTCCAAGCCCTCTGCTGCTGGACTCAACCTTATGGCCAGCCAGGCACGGTACGTACCAAAAATAAAACCCCACTATACCATTTATAGAGCCCAAAATAAAAGGAATCCCGAATGACCGCCAGAGCACTCTGTCACTCAGAATCCTTGTGTTCTCGCGAGAAGATTCTGTAGGGACTGAACCCCTGGTGACCTCCAGAAGATATAGTCTCTTCTGGGTCATCACAGGGTCAAAGTTGACATTGTTGGTATAAAATACTCGACTGCGCATGCGCGAAGGGACATATTCAATGCTTAAAGCACTGAATACGTCATCTATTTCATCCCTGCATCAGCAGGGATGAAATAGAACCCTACTGTACCATTTATAGAAACCAAAATAAAACCCCACTGTACCATTTTTATAACCCACGGTACGTACTTAACCCATTCTGGACGGGAACTTCGTTTGGTGTTTTTAAGTATTATGTTATACTGTAGCTATTGAAAAATAGCAGATTAGATAATAGCAAACTATTTTTGAAAAATCCTGAAAATGTGGCGCAAATCTTTGAATATATATTCTTTCAGAGTGGACGTTTTTAACTCAAGTCTTTACTTCTGGGGCATCCCTGGGACAACATATTTTCAGATGGGGGTCGGCGGCCTATTACATATACGTTTTGGGGTCCTTGACATGAAATATTGAGCACCACTGATACAGAAACATAAGGTTTTTCAGAAAACTGTCAGGATTTAGAAGATATTTTTTTAAATTTCGATGTCAGGCCTAAATGGGTTAAAACACTTTCATTCTCAGCAGAAAAAGCACTATAGTGCTCTTTGTTCATAAAAGGCGAGTAGTGTGAACACACCCTTAACTGACGTCTGGTCCTCTCCACAGGTTTGGTGACGGACCTCGCCCTCCCAAGATGGGTCGCTTTGACGACAGCGGCAGAGGAGGAGGAGGAGGAGGAGGGTATAGGGGGAGTGGAGGCGGGTACAGGGGCGGAGGAGGAGGGTACGGAGGGGGAGGTGGCTACAGGGGAGGCGGAGGTGGCTATAGGGGTGGAGGAGGGGGCTATGGAAGTGGAGGCGGAGGTGGGTACAGGGGAGGTGGAGGAGGAGGGTACAGGGGAGGAGGAGGTGGTGGAGGAGGAGGAGGAGGATACAGAGGAGGTGGAGGAGGATACAGGGGGGGCTATTAGATGATCTCTGAAGAGGAATTTCACTTTTTAAATCATGCTGTGTAACACGTTGCAGATGTAGTCTGTTTATAGCTTATTTTTGTTTGACCGCCCCGTTTAGATAAAAATGGAAGAATAAATACATTTCTGGTTCCAAAGCACCTCCTGTGAGTGCCTGTCTTTTTGGTTTGTTAGTTTAGTAATGTAGGCACAACTCAACGGCAGACACTGTCTAAATAATATTAAGAGAACTGGTCATACAATACATTTATGCTAAATGGTTATTCTGGAAAAAATGGTGTAAAATGGGAAAATGATAAATGATTTTTTTGGAAGGTTACACAGTATGATTTTAAAACACGTGTGGTACATCTACTGTACTTTAAATAACTGCCGGGGTGCACACACAAGCCTGAGTAGATGTTAAAATGACCCCAAAGGTGTTTTTCTGTGAGAAAAGTGAAATTCTCCTTTGAGGTGAACTCTATCAGATACTCCGCCATGCAGCTGTAATCATTGTTTAAATTTTAACTTTATTAGTAGAGAAACATGTCACATGACCTTCCTGGATATGATGTCACACAGTGTTACAGGTCGTGCTGAATGAGGTATTAGCTATGAGCTAGACCGATGTAACAGATTATTTGACTTTTTGAACGACATCGGTATCTGTATTTTGCAACCGATTTTGGGCATGTCATTTACGGTGAAATGCTCAAGTTTTTCAGATCTTTAAAAACAATAGCAGATCTACAAGCTCACAATGTGTTGTGCTGTAAACTTGTAGATCAGCTATTTTTGTACTTTTTGAATAGGTCTTAAGTCGTTAAATAAAATGGAGAATATCTGGTAAGACATGGATAATCAGTGGTTTCGGAATGTCTAAAATTGGGATCGGCTTCAGATTCAACATTCTATCATCAGTCAAGCTCTGGGTATTCGTGGTATTAGTTATATATATTTTTTTGTTGTACTAGTTCTAGTATTTAGTTGTTCTCTGTAAAGGACAGAGCAGTCATAGTTTAACTGTACAACCCAATAATATGTTGACACAAGGTGCGTTCATAAAAATACACTCTCAGAGCCCATGAGTGCTCCCACTGCCTCAACATCAAGGTGTAATATCTCCTCTTGCGCAAACGTGCTTGGCTCAGCAGTTGGCATTTCGGAAGACACCGGTTCAAATCCTGCATAGGACATAAGTTTAACAGATCGCAGCGTTCGCTGATTTCACAGCACTCTGGCGCCAAAACCTGGAGCAGTGTAAAACGGAGCAGATTCTCAGAGAACATTTATGAATGCACCTGTGATGTCTAGATGATGTAATCTGACAAATCATAATTGATCGTTTGAGACCAAGTTGGAAAGAAAACCTGACCTGATTATGTGTTTATTTCAAGATGTTGTTTCCCTCAAATTCAGTTTCAGCAACATCTAACTGATCTGAGTAAAGCAGGAAAATATGTTTGTTTTTGGTCATAATAAAGAATCTTTTATACACCTATGTGTTTTCTAAAGTTGTTCTTCCTATAGCTTCCTTTTTCTCGTCTACAATTATTTAACAGCTTTAGTTACTATTTGTTATTTTGCAGAATTAGATAATTACACATTCAATTAGTACTTTTACTTTGGTACTTTACATTTATTTTATGACAATCACTTTTACTCAAGTAACATTTTGAAAACTGTTTTACTTATAACTGCGTATTTCCACTTTGCAGTATAAGTAAAGGTGTATATATTAAAGAAAAAGTCAGGTACTTCTACCACTAGCTTCTTTTTTCCCTGCTCACCTTTTTTAACCTGGAACCAGTTTGATGACTGAATTAAGTCTTCTATAATGATTACATTAATACAACAATAAGTACAACTACAACACGCCTGTTATTCCTCTTGACATTATTCCTGCAGTGCATATTAATGTTAAAAAAGTTGAGGTTGCCTTTAAACAAGTTATTAAAGAAAAACTAGGCCTATAGACTAGATTTCAACAATCTCAGACTAATTTGTTTAACTTCTATTCTGGGGATTATTTTCGTGTATTGCGTGCTTGTATATCGGATATTTGCAAATGGTTTGTATGAAGTGCCAATGGCTTCTTGGTTAGAGTGGGTGACAATGTTATCACACGTAAAGATGAAATTACCTACCTAGGTTCCATCCTGGAGGCTAATCTTTCCGGTGATAAAATGGCCACCAACGTAATCAAAAAAGTCAACCAAAGAACAAGATTCCTTTACAGGATCTCCTCACTGGTCGACAAAAACACCTTGAAGACCTTAACAGGAGCCCTTGTACAAGGCTTCTTTGACTATGCATGCACCTCCTGGTACCACAGCACCTCAAAGGCCCTTAAAACTAGGCTCCAGACCTCCCAAAACAAACTGGTCAGGCTCCTACTTGGCCTCACCCCCCGAACCCACCTCACCCCTGCCACTTTGACAGACAGACTGGCATGGCTTAGGGTCGGCGACAGAGTACAGCATCTTGCAATGGGTCTGGTCCATAAGATTCGATACTCCACCAAGATACCCATGTACCTGTGTAGATACTTCCTTAATGTTAACGAAGTCCACACCCACAACACCAGAGGGAGTGCAACGAACCATGTTCAACCCAGATTCGGCACAAACAAGGGACTAAATTCTTTTCGCTCCTATGCCACCAAAATGTGGAACGCCCTACCAACAGTCATTAAGACATGCGAATCCCTTGACTCCTTCAAAACCGCTCTCAAAGGGCACCTACGGATGGCTGCATTTTGAAACTGTCAGTGTCAGGCATGTACTTTGTACTTGTAGTAGTTCACAAATCCAAATTAATTTTGTTTGTTTGGTTAGTTTGTTAGATTGATTCTGATAAAGGTTAGAAACAAAAGTAAATGTCTTCATTTGAAATGACAGTTAAATGTACTATTTTGAAAATGAATAGGTTTAGTTTAGGTATGGTATATAACCACGCCCACCTGGGCGAATGCTCCTGCTCCGCGAAAAAGGCAGTCCCTTTCGCCAGCAGCAGAGCTGGAGTTTGAAATACATTGTTTTCAACGAGGGCGGCGCAAATATCAGCAGTTTTAGGCATGTGTGCAACATGACAACTGTTTTAAAGTATTGTACAGTGACAACTAAAGTATCTGTAATGTTTATGTTGTACTATTAAAAAACGATCTAAAATAAAGGGATGCTGTGCATTCTTCCAACTTCCGGTCCAGGACATTGTCACTCTTCGCAATGAAGTGAAGTGAACGGAGTTGTAACTGTCTTACTCTATGGCTCTGGCCACCAGCAGCAGCATCATTGCATTGAAGATTGATTATGATAGTTATTAGTTTGTAAGGTGCAACCAGCTCGATTGTCACTAAAACAACAAAACCACCAAATATGCTCATGTCTGTTTCCCTTTTAGAGACCCTTGCTACTCCCGCCGTCCGTTTATTTAGCCGCTAATAAATTGTTGGTTGTAAATTGTAAGTGTGATTAGCCTAGCTACTAGCTTTTAGCGGCTGCTTGTGGGTGAGTGAACCCAAACTCCGTGCAGACTTGGGAAGACAACCGCGGCTGCCTCTAACTACAGACAAGGTGGGAGAATGAATGAGCCACACATTGTGTTTGTTTCCCCGTCCATAGAAATATGTCTGTCACTTGTGTTGCACGCTAATATTCTGCGTCTCATTGTTTATTATTGCACCGGGGGCGAACACTTTATTTGAAATCTGAACCTTTGTGTACACAATAACTTTGTAAATGTAGCAAGGGGTTCAAAACGGGGAAGGCGAGCATCATGTGAGTGAACCATGGCTAACACTACACATGAACAGCTTTGCTGGCCTGGGTCTGCTGTAGTCTTTCTTGGATCAAGAAATTTTGCATATGATCCGAAAGTAAAAGTCAGACTCGATCAAATACATCTAGTCTTGGTCCAAGGCTAGGTCTGCTGCTTTAGCCTGGCTAATAAGCCAGACTAATATCACACAACACTGTCGCGGTATCCGCTGGTAGGCAACTTTTTTTTGCCAACGGCTGATTCGGTCTGGTTTATTAACCAGGCTACTGCTGCTTGCCTTGCCAAGTCGCCATGCTTTTTGTTTGTTTTGTTGTTTTTTGCACACACAAAAAAATCTAACCCCTCGCGTTCATGCTCAAGATAACTTGACTAACAGCACCCTCTAGCGGTGTAGGGCATCCAGCAGCTGCAGAAGTTCCCATCATAGGTGCCCTACATCTCAAATATTTTTCCTCTGTCTCCTCGGTTGGTTTTCACTAACATTGCTGTCAGTGTTGCGGTATATTGGGTATACAAGAACAAAATACATAATCATGTGTATAAAGACAATGTCCTGGCTAGGCTTGGGCGATATTGATTTTTTGATATCGATATTGATAACATGAATAATATCGCGATAATCGGTATTATCGGTTTTATTAATAAAACATTAATATATCACACTGACGGGCTGAATTTCCCCTCTCCTCTCCTCTCCTCTCCTCTCCAGTCAAAATGTCCCCTCCCCTCCCCTCTCCTCTCCTCTCCAGTCAAAATTTCCCCTCCCCTCCCCTCTCCTCTCCAGTCAAAATTTCCCCACGATATTAGTATTATGACGGTATTCGGTATTATTGAGTGGTGTTTTATATACTCCGCGATATTACCGGTATTCGGTATTATTTATATACTCTGTGATATTACCGGTATTGATTTAAAATATCGCGGTAAACGGTAATATCGGTATATTGCCCAAGCCTAGTCCTGGCAAGCTCCATAGTTCCTTCACGTGCAAATACTGTCTTAAAATGTGATTGTGTCGATATGATACTGTCATACTCTCTCTCCATTATTATTATTATTCTACCGGTATTCATTAAATGAAACATGATGCCACTGTCCATGTATTCCTTCCCCTCCTGTTGTATAGGCTGAGGAACATGGATAAAATAGTGTTCAAGGAGGAGACTCATCCCAACAAAGTCTTAGAGGGCCTAAACAAGCTTCGGCTCAACAATTCATTCTGTGATGTGATTATCTGCTGTGGCGGAAAGGAGTTCCCCTGCCATCGGAACGTGCTAGCCTCCTTCAGTCCTTATTTTGAGGTAAATACAACACTTAAAGGGCCACTTCACCCCTTTTGCAACCAGAGCTTATTTTAATCCTGACGTTTTTATGTGTGTAATATGTTCTTTTTAATATTTTAGTCATGACACCATGTTCATGACAAAAAAAAGTCATGAAAATGTCCTCTCACTTCCTTCCTGGACTACAAAGTCACACCTACATGCAGCCTCCCACAAGGAGGGGAAGTGCACTAAAGCATTATGGGCATTGTAGGAATTCAGCAAAGCAGTCAAACCCTAGTCAAACATACAGACTTTATTATTTGTCTAGCCATAATGGCCATCTACTACAAATACTATTAACATTGACTGACTGCAGTTTCTTCCAGTGTTAGAAATGTCCCTTTAAGATCTATATATTATCAAAAGGGGAATGTTAAATTCTTGTGATTTAAAAAATAAAATAAATAATGCAATGGGTTTCCTGTGCAACAAATATGCTATATCCAGTCAATTAAGCCAACCATTCACCTTTTCAACCTACACAGGCCATGTTCACAGGTGGAATGGTAGAGTCCAGAGAGCACAGGGTTACCATCAATGAAGTGGAGCCTGAAGAGTTTGGCATGCTGGTGAACTTTGCCTACACTTCTACGGTGGAAATCTCCACAGCAAATGTGCAGGTATTTATCATTATAAACCTTATTCATTGTCTCCGTTTTTGACCCACCTCTGTGCAAAAAGAAACGCTATTTATTTGATCTAGGCCCTGATAGCAGCAGCAAACCTGCTCAATGTTATCCCTGTGAAAGAGGCCTGCAGTCGTTTCCTGGAGCTTCGCATCATGGATGAACAGAACTGTGTAGGAATTCACCTCTTTGCTGAGAGCCAATCCTGTAAGACTCTGGAGCAACGCAGCCTGGATTTCATCCTCGATCACTTCAGTGACATTTGTCAGCAGGTCAGTGATTACAATCCTTATGTTTGAATGTGTTAAACTGTTGTGAGAGTTAATCAAACTATTTAATTCCACATATTAATACAAAAGTGAAATTATCACATAATCAAGGTCACACTGTGTTGCAAGGTAAGCATTGTGAGCAAATCTACTGCATTTTTTCCTGCCACTAGGAAGAGTTCCTGTCAGTCTCTGTGGATAAACTGACTGAGATTCTGGCCAGTGACGATCTCAATGCACCCAAGGAGGAGATCGTATTTGAGGCTGCCATGCTGTGGTTAAACAAGTGTCCTACGCGTAGGCAGAGCTTGGAAAAGGTCAGTCCCTTCTCTGTTCTTCACCTGAAGGTTAAGAAGTGAAAGCAATGTGAAGCTGGTTAACACAAGCTTAACAGGATGCTATCGTTATGTGCATTTCAGTTAACTGTTGATGGTTGTTCATAATAAAACCATTAGTGTTAAGAAGTACAAATGATCCCGTAAGGGTCCACACTCATGATGATCAGGGACTAGTTTATACCTTGAACACCAGGTGGGTGACATTCACCAGTATCCCTGTTAGGATAGAAAACCAACATAGAAGGTTGAGGGCCTTCTTGATGAACGCTCCTATGAAGCCCAAGTCTATAGGCATGAATTAATAAAGATATGAACTCTTTCTCTGCCAATGCTAAGTTCATTCATAGATCTATCACGCCGTCACCAACCCTTTCAGCCGCGATGTCTTATTTCGAAGAGCCCAAAAGCTGATCCGGTGAACCGGAAGTAATAATCTGTCATTTCTGGGGCAGGCGCTAGTTATTATTTTTTTGAGCTCCTTAAACATCGATGTTCAATCTGTGCCTCAATTCGGAGAAAAACACCGCTAAAGATCGTGCCTTTGGTGAGAGTGGGCGCAGCAAAAACATTCAATGATGTCACAATGCGGAAGCAAAGCGTTGCCAGGCGATGGAGACACAAAGAACCGGGAAATACAAGATTTGCGGTTCTGGATTAATATTGACCTAATAAGTCGTCCAATGTCGATCTTGGCGAACTGTGATTTATTTTAAAAGTTGGCAATGTCGTTTTAAGCAGAGAAAGTGAGTTAACCACTTAAACAACCCTCTAACCTATGTCTTAGGCTCACAACGTGTCCCAACGAGACTTGTTTTGAGCTTGTTGATTTGCTATCTTTGGTGAACGTTACCCCCAAAATAGGCTGGCGTTCAAGTGGTTAAAATGTTCATTAAATCTGAAGGTACAGGATAGAAATGTTTGAATGCTCATCTTGTCTTGCAGCAGCTGTAGAAATGTGTCTGCAATATATAATGTTGTTAATGTTTACGCAACATTTAGTTGTAGTAAATAATTAGTGTTATATTTGCTCTTTCAGGTTTTTGAGCTCATCCGACTTCCTCTCATCAGTCCCTCCTACCTTCATGATGTGATTGAGTCTGTGGATGTGGTGAAGGAATCCCAGGGATGTCAGAAGCTCATCTCTGATGCCAAGCATCTCCTGCCCTCCTGCCAAACGGCTTGCTCACGTTCATCCACTGGTACCCTGCCTGCCTCACACAATAGACAATACACATGCATGCATATTGCAACTGATGGTGGAAAAAATTGCAGTGACAAATGCCTGTAATATACACAAATACATGGTAAATGTTGCATTTATATAGTGTCTTTATCCAAGGCGCTTTACATAGATTGTGCATTACATTCACCATTCATACACCATTGGCGGCGGAAACCATGCAAGGCACCAACCTGCGCATCGGGAACAATTAGGGGTTCAGAGTCTTGCTCAAGGACACTAACTCTGGGGTAGCCCGGGTTCGAACTGGGAACCTTGCCGTTCCCATCCAGCCACTCTACCCTTGATCCATTGCCGCCCATGGCGATAAAGATTTATCATGGTGGCATTGTTCAAAATGCTTAGTTTGCTATTTGGGCTGCATAATCATTATTGCATATTTTATTCATTCATTTACTGCATCCTTCTGTCATATGATTTAACAATTCAGGCTTTGATTTAGATATATATATATATAGGACCACTTCACCACTTATCTTCATATAATTGGTCCTCACTAATGTTCATGATAAAATACCACTTTTTTTTCTACTCACTGTGTGTCATAGGAGGGCTGTGGGCAGTTCAGAAACTCGTCCACCAGTGATATCATCGTTAGGCAGATTATTTTTAAAGAATATTTAGATTTGTATTATAGTGAGAACGATGGCTTCCATTATCACATCGCATTCAGGAATAGAAGGCTGCAGTTTCTATTAGCTTGGATTCCCCATCGATGATGTCACTGGTGGACGGGTTTCTGAATTGCCCACAGCCCTCCTATTAGATACAGACTAAGTAGAAAAAAATCGTGGCATTTTATCAGTGAGGACCAATTATATGAAGGTAGGTTGAAATGTGGTGAAGTGGTCCTTTAACTTAACTAATTACAATGTAGTAATGTATACCAGTTTCATTCTCAATTCATTCATTGACAGATAATTTGTGCCATTATAACATTTCACCTGTTCACACGTTAATTCGCTGTGACAACCTGGCCTCATGCACATACCTGATGTTCTCCCCCCTCTGTCTGTACGTGAAGTGATACTGACTGTGGGAGGACGGAATGACTATGGCTTTGATATTGACGACGTCGAGTGCTATGATCCCGTTACCAAACGATGGAAGACCCTGCAATGTCTGCCAGAAGATGTCATTTCTCTTGGTCTGGTTGTGTTAGGTAAGCATACCACCAGAATTAATCTCAAGTAGTCTGCTGATAAAAATCAGTTTTTACAAGACTGTTGACTTCTGAAGCCGATGGTGAGGTAGGTATATATGTCACACTCCCAACATACCTTGTTTCCATTTAGGCCCTGCACTGTATACGGCTGGAGGCACATCCTATACAGGCTGTCACAACCTCTGGCGTTACGACCCTTCCCATAACTCATGGGCGCAGATGGCATCCATGCACATGAGACGGAATGGCTTGGGTAATATTGTCAAATCATGCATTATATTTTGTTTTGGAGTAAAGTTGTTGCCTTCTGCATGTAACCAATCACTTCTAACGATTTGTTTTTTTGTTTGTTTCTTTTTTCCTTGTAAACCCCCATGGTCCAAATAGGCTTGGTGGCACTGGGTGGATATGTGTATGCAGTGGGTGGCTTTCTGCAGAAAAAACTTGTGACCTCAGTTGAGAGATACGACCCCTACACCAACACCTGGCAGCTCATGGAGTGTATCGGCATGCCAGAATATCGCAGCAGAGCGTCTGTGGTCGCACTTGATGGACTGATCTACGTTATTGGTATGGAACAGGTTTGTGTCTACAGGTTGTGTCCAAAGTCTTTATATTATTGTCTCCGCCAGGCTGGATGGCTGAAGGCCGGAGACAGTTTTTCGCCCATGTCCGTCCATGCATGCGTTCGTGTCTGTGAACAGAAATGTCCTGCACCATTTGGCCGATCAACATGAAACTTTACACACACAGTCCCCGGGGCCAAGGAAGAACCTCGGCCCCAAACCTTTCACATCGGCCTGGTATGGCACCAGCAGAGGCCAATTTGTTTTCCAAAACATTTTTGTCCAAATCTCCTCACCCAAATTGGTACACCTTATCTCTGTAGTCATGTGATAAATGTATCTGTCAGATTCTGATTCTGACTACGATTGGCTTTCAAAGTTCACGGGAATCTGTTCTCCCACACTGCCAGTAAGCCAAGGAAGAACCTCCACCCAAATTATTTCAAATTGGCCTGTTATATCGCCACCATGAGGCAGATTTTTGCGAAACACATATTTTGCTACTACGTGTCCAAACCCCACCTTGATAATCTGTAGTCATTATCTCTGTAGACATGTGATCAAGAATTGTATACAGGTGTAATGTTTGTCTTCCTACACAAATATTAAAAATCACACCCATGTGAAGTGAGGGGCGCTAATATATTAAAGTCTAACTCATGTTGATTAGGTGATGTAATGGTGATGTAAAATAAACGGTGACAAAACAAACTAAATTAAAAACTAAATTATCTTTATTGTTGTTAATGGCTTTTAATGTTTGTTAGGGACAAGATGACGTATGTTCCCTTCATTGTCAATGGTGTTTTCAAAACAAACATTGAACTAAAAACAAACATTAATTTCTGTCCATTGTCAATGGCGTTTTTTAAAACAAACATTAAACCTGTATATAAAAATGCCATTGACAATGGACAGAGTTTAATGTTTGTTTTGTCTGTCACTGAGCAAATCGGTTATGTTATCACTTCACACAGTGTGATTTTTCATATTCTATTCTGGCTATGATTGACTTCCAAAGTTTCTGTAGGCGACCCGGCCTGGCGGAGACCTGTGCTCCGAATACCACCACTTTTTGTTACATATTTTATGATACTCGCGTTGACAATGAATAATGTTTTGTCATGTGTCTCCCTGGGGCCTAGGTGACACTGGCGAGATGCACCACTACAACCCTGAAACATCTGTATGGACAGAAGTTTCTTCTATGCAGGAGGTTTGTCATGGGCCAGCTGTCTGCACACTCAAAGGAAAGATCTACATTATAGGTATCATACCTGTCCTTAATGGCTGTTTCATAATAAATTGATTTCAACTTTTGGAACATAAAACATAAGAACGTTTTTTAGCCCACTAACTATAGCTATCCTTTTAATAGGTGGTCAGTCCTCCTCAGCCCGTTATGAACGCCTGGATAAGGTTGAGTGTTACAACCCCCAAACAAACCAGTGGACCATGTGTGCCCGGATGAAAAAGCCACACCACATGCCTTCCGTAGCTGTGGTTAATGGACAGATCTATGTACTAGGAGGGGAGACGACGTCTGACTAGTAAGAAGCTGTTACTCTATGAAAAAGGTGTCTGCTTTTTCCACACCAGACGTTTGTCTCATGGCTGTTCTCCCTTCTTCTAGTGCTGAACGTACCATCGAGCTGTATTGTGAGCAGACGGACACATGGGAAATTGTAGGGGAGATGCCCTACAATCGCCACCTTGTCAACTGTGTGCCTCTCAGGTTCCGAAAGGATGCACTCGCACAAGCACCTGACAAAAAAAAAAAACTGGCACACGGTAAAATCACACGTGCTAATTTAAACAGATAGTTCACCCGCAAAATGACTTACTCACCCCATGGAGTCTTGAATTCATGGATTTTCTTTTTGTCGCATTCCTAAGCCAATATATTCTTATTTTTTTAGTCAGAAACATGTACAATTCCTTGTAAAAAAAATAAAAATAAAAAAAACGTTTTCACATGTTCTATATGTCACCTTTATTTTTATTTTTTTGTACATTATACAAAACAAAATTCCCTTCACCTATACCGAGGGGGGAGGAGAGGAGGTTAAGGGGTTTTAAACAAAGACAATTAAATAAAAACTTCCAAAATAAATATTCCTTTATTTAAATGATAGGGAGCCCATTTTGTGTGTGTACTGTACATGTCATTTCATGGTGTGAGCAGGTTCAAAGGTGCTGAATAAAACTGGTAAATTCATAACATTTATAATTTGTTCCTATCTGGAAGACCCAACTCCATTTTTGAGGTTTTGAATTGTTTTTGTTTGTTTTTCTCTTCAGAAATCAATGCTATTGCACATTCTTTGTCTGTGTGTTGGTTAAAAATAATTGAACCAATAAAAAGTTGGTTAAAAAAATATTGAATCAAGTATTAAAGGCTTAGACAAAAACCTAACTCCACTTGAGCTGGATGTTTTTTTTCATTAATTTTTATTTCCTCAAATAGGATTTAGGTGGTTTCTTCCAGACGGCAGAGATATTCTACTTTTATTTATCGGGCGGATAGAATATTATCTGAGTAGAATTCTCAATATATTGTTTATTTGTACTTTCATACCACTTTTTTATATTTTTCTGTGAGTTAACGTTTTTGATCAAAGTCCTTCAGATTTTTTTTTATAACTGGTTCTCATCGTCAAGTAAGAATAATGTTGAGTAATCAGCCATGCGATGTGACTGGGGGATAAAGTACTCTACTCCAGTACTTCAAGTCAAAGTACTCATATTACTCAACTGGTGAACGTTGCTCAGTCAAATTTGTACTTGGGCTAAAGTAGTCTAGCCTACTTGCTTTTAAAAAGTAGACTTATTCAAAAGCACCAAAAAAATGTTTTATGCAAAACTAGTTTTTTGAAATGCGACACTGTCATACTACAGAGTTTAGGTATGGAGGTATAGGCTATACGTAGCTTCACAGACCAAACACATTTTCATAATATATGTAAGCTACAGTGCATCGTACAATCAGGCCAGGGTAAATTTAGGATTTAAATCATTTGGTTATGATTAGCCTACTCACTGCCCTTACTATACAGCTACTATACACGACCTGTGTCTCATGGTTTGGTTTCTGTTTTAGGTTGTTGTTCATATACAGTCTAGATACATAGCTAAATGGCAGTAGCAATAGTTCAGCACAGGCTAACAGATTTTTTCTATTGTTTTAGAAAGAGTTGTAAGATAAAAAAAAAAAGCGGCTGTCCACATGATCCAGACGTGGGTTCAAATCCCACTGCTCTATACTCTGAAACTTTACCTTGAAGAAAGAAGAAGATAATTGCACAGAAATCTCACTCAGTCCGGAATGGTAGTGATGGTGGTGCGGATACATCACTGATACCCTGGATGTTTGCCCTGCAGAACTCGCCGGTTCAAGCCACCACCACCTACTGGATCCACTGAGTCACTTATAGAACAAGGAAAAAAACTGAGGACAAGTAGAAAGAGAGAGAAATAGAATGGAGTTTCTAGGTAAAAGTGATTTTTTTTTGGGTGCCAAAATCTGCCATTGAGCCCCATTCTACATTTATGAAATTTGAAAGCACTATATTTCTAAAACTATGAAACATTTCAAAGATTCCTTTTCAGGCAAACATGGCCACCATAAGATGAACCTAAATAGGTTTGAATGGGGTTTATAGGTGTAAGTATGTAGGAGTAGTAGCATGCCAAAGTTTGTGCTATTGCCATTGAGAATGCATTGGGTGTTTAAGTTAAATAACTCAGAAACTACAAAACATTTCAATGTAAAAAGTTCCAGCATGTGTCTCCACAGTAAGCTGAATTATAAAAAGTGTGAATGGAGTTTCTAGGTGAAAGTGCTTTTTTGACGTGCCAATATCTGCCATTGAGCACCATTCTAAATTTCTGAAATTCGAAAGCACTATATTTCTAAAACTATGAAACATTTCAAAGATTCCTTTTCAGGCAAACATGTCCACCGTAAGATGAACCTAAGTAGGCTAGAATGGGGTTGCTATGTGTAAGTATGTAGGACTAGTAGCATGCCAAAGTTTGTGCTATTGTCATAGAGAATGCATTGGGCGTTTAAGTTAAATAACTCAGGAACTACAAAACATTTCAAAGTAAAAAGTTCCAGCATGTGTCTCCACAGTAAGCTGAATAATAAAAAGTGTGAATGGAGTTTCTAGGTGAAAGTGCTTTTTGACGTGCCAATGTCTGCCATTGAGCCCCATTGTAAATGTCTCAAATTTGAAAGCACTATATTTCTAAAACGATGAAACATTTCAAAGATTCCTTTTCAGGCAAACATGTCCACCGTAAGATGAACCTAAGTAGGCTAGAATGGGGTTGCTATGTGTAAGTATGTAGGACTAGTAGCATGCCAAAGTTTGTGCTATTGCCATAGAGAATGCATTGGGCGTTTAAGTTAAATAACTCAGGAACTACAAAACATTTCAAAGTAAAACGTTCCAGCATGTGTCTCCACAGAAAGCTGAATTATAAAAAGTGTGAATGGAGTTTCTAGGTGAATGATTTTTTGATGTGCCACTATCTGCCATTATAAATTTCTCAAATTTAAAGCACTATATTTCTAAAACGATAACACATTTCAAAGATTCCTTTTCAGGCAAACATGTCCACCGTAAGATGAACCTAAATAGGTTTGAATGGGGATTATAGGTGTAAGTATGTAGGACTAGTAGCATGCCAAAGTTATATATTTTTTCGAACGGCATACTATAGCATGTCTTTTTTTCGTGATTTTGGACTATTTGAAAAAAAGATGAAAATCATGAAAAAACGACATACTATAGTTCATGGCTTCGGACGGCATACTATAGCATGTCGTTTTTCATGATTTTGGAGGATTTGAAAAAAAGATGAAAATCATGAAAAAACGACATACTATAGTCCATGGTTCGGGACGGCATAATATATTTTGTCATATTTTCATGATTTTGGGACACTATGTCAGAGCCAGGACTTGAACCTGCAGCCTCCTGATTCCCAGGCAGGCTCTGTACCCAGTGAGCCACTGTGCACGCTGTTCTTAAAAGGCTCAATAGATAATGACAGAAGAGCCAGAGACTTGTTTCCATTGTGGTTCATAAACATTCAAACGTCTAGAGATAAACAACAGCAAAAGAAACAATAGACAAATCTCCTGTTATTTTATCTTTTGTATTTTATTTTTGTATCAATGTTGTACTCAAAGGGAACAGCAGACTGTGTTGTGGCAGGTAGCAAGTAGATCAGTGACTTAGCACACTCGCTGCATGATCTGGAGATTGTGGGTTCAAACCCCACTCAAATCTTTACTTGCCAAAATCTGCCATTGACCCCCATTCTGAATTTCTCAAATTTAAAAGCACTATATTTCTAAAACGATGAAACATTTCAAAGATTCCTTTTCAGGCAAACATGTCCACCGTAAGATGAACCTAAATAGGTTTGAATGGGGTTTCTAGGTGTAAGTATGTAGGACTAGTAGCATGCCAAAGTTTGTGCTATTGCCATTGGGAATGCATTGGGCGTTTAACTTAAATAACTCAGAAACTACAAAACATTTCAAAGTAAAAAGTTCCAGCATGTGTCTCCACAGTAAGCTGAATAATAAAAAGTGTGAATGGAGTTTCTAGGTGAAAGTGGTTTTTTGACGTGCCAATGTCTGCCATTGAGCCCCATTGTAAATGTCTCAAATTTGAAAGCACTATATTTCTAAAACTATGAAACATTTCAAAGATTCCTTTTCAGGCAAACATGTCCACCGTAAGATGAACCTAAGTAGGCTAGAATGGGGTTGCTATGTGTAAGTATGTAGGACTAGTAGCATGCCAAAGTTTGTGCTATTGCCATAGAGAATGCATTGGGCGTTTAAGTTAAATAACTCAGGAACTACAAAACATTTCAAAGTAAAAGGTTCCAGCATGTGTCTTCACAGTAAGCTGAATAATAAAAAGTGTGAATGGAGTTTCTAGGTGAAAGTGCTTTTTTGACGTGCCAATGTCTGACATTGAGCCCCATTGTAAATGTCTCAAATTTGAAAGCACTATATTTCTAAAACTATGAAACATTTCAAAGATTCCTTTTCAGGCAAACATGTCCACCGTAAGATGAACCTAAGTAGGCTAGAATGGGGTTGATATGTGTAAGTATGTAGGACTAGTAGCATGCCAAAGTTTGTGCTATTGCCATAGAGAATGCATTGGGCATTTAAGTTAAATAACTCAGGAACTACAAAACATTTCAAAGTAAAAAGTTCCAGCATGTGTCTCCACAGTAAGCTGAATAATAAAAAGTGTGAATGGAGTTTCTAGGTGAAAGTGCTTTTTTGACGTGCCAATGTCTGCCATTGAGCCCCATTGTAAATGTCTCAAATTTGAAAGCACTATATTTCTAAAACTATGAAACATTTCAAAGATTCCTTTTCAGGCAAACATGTCCACCGTAAGATGAACCTAAGTAGGCTAGAATAGGGTTGCTATGTGTAAGTATGTAGGACTAGTAGCATGCCAAAGTTTGTGCTATTGCCATAGAGAATGCATTGGGCGTTTAAGTTAAATAACTCAGGAACTACAAAACATTTCAAAGTAAAAAGTTCCAGCATGTGTCTCCACAGTAAGCTGAATAATAAAAAGTGTTAATGGAGTTTCTAGGTGAAAGTGCTTTTTTGACGTGCCAATGTCTGCCATTGAGCCCCATTGTAAATGTCTCAAATTTGAAAGCACTATATTTCTAAAACGATGAAACATTTCAAAGATTCCTTTTCAGGCAAACATGTCCACCGTAAGATGAACCTAAGTAGGCTAGAATGGGGTTGCTATGTGTAAGTATGTAGGACTAGTAGCATGCCAAAGTTTGTGCTATTACCATAGAGAATGCATTGGGCGTTTAAGTTAAATAACTCAGGAACTACAAAACATTTCAAAGTAAAAAGTTCCAGCATGTGTCTTCACAGTAAGCTGAATAATAAAAAGTGTGAATGGAGTTTCTAGGTGAAAGTGCTTTTTTGACGTGCCAATGTCTGCCATTGAGCCCCATTGTAAATGTCTCAAATTTGAAAACACTATATTTCTAAAACTATGAAACATTTCAAAGATTCCTTTTCAGGCAAACATGTCCACCGTAAGATGAACCTAAGTAGGCTAGAATGGGGTTGCTATGTGTAAGTATGTAGGACTAGTAGCATGCCAAAGTTTGTGCTATTGCCATAGAGAATGCATTGGGCGTTTAAGTTAAATAACTCAGGAACTACAAAACATTTCAAAGTAAAAAGTTCCAGCATGTGTCTCCACAGTAAGCTGAATAATAAAAAGTGTTAATGGAGTTTCTAGGTGAAAGTGCTTTTTTGACGTGCCAATGTCTGCCATTGAGCCCCATTGTAAATGTCTCAAATTTGAAAGCACTATATTTCTAAAACTATGAAACATTTCAAAGATTCCTTTTCAGGCAAACATGTCCACCGTAAGATGAACCTAAGTAGGCTACAATGGGGTTGCTATGTGTAAGTATGTAGGACTAGTAGCATGCCAAAGTTTGTGCTATTGCCATAGAGAATGCATTGGGCGTTTAAGTTAAATAACTCAGGAACTACAAAACATTTCATAGTAAAAAGTTCCAGCATGTGTCTCCACAGTAAGCTGAATAATAAAAAGTGTTAATGGAGTTTCTAGGTGAAAGTGCTTTTTTGACGTGCCAATGTCTGCCATTGAGCCCGATTGTAAATGTCTCAAATTTGAAAGCACTATATTTCTAAAACTATGAAACATTTCAAAGATTCCTTTTCAGGCAAACATGTCCACCGTAAGATGAACCTAAGTAGGCTAGAATGGGGTTGCTATGTGTAAGTATGTAGGACTAGTAGCATGCCAAAGTTTGTGCTATTGCCATAGAGAATGCATTGGGCGTTTAAGTTAAATAACTCAGGAACTACAAAACATTTCAAAGTAAAAAGTTCCAGCATGTGTCTCCACAGTAAGCTGAATAATAAAAAGTGTGAATGGAGTTTCTAGGTGAAAGTGCTTTTTTGACGTGCCAATGTCTGCCATTGAGCCCCATTGTAAATGTCTCAAATTTGAAAACACTATATTTCTAAAACTATGAAACATTTCAAAGATTCCTTTTCAGGCAAACATGTCCACCGTAAGATGAACCTAAGTAGGCTAGAATGGGGTTGCTATGTGTAAGTATGTAGGACTAGTAGCATGCCAAAGTTTGTGCTATTGCCATAGAGAATGCATTGGGCGTTTAAGTTAAATAACTCAGGAACTACAAAACATTTCAAAGTAAAAAGTTCCAGCATGTGTCTCCACAGTAAGCTGAATAATAAAAAGTGTTAATGGAGTTTCTAGGTGAAAGTGCTTTTTTGACGTGCCAATGTCTGCCATTGAGCCCCATTGTAAATGTCTCAAATTTGAAAGCACTATATTTCTAAAACTATGAAACATTTCAAAGATTCCTTTTCAGGCAAACATGTCCACCGTAAGATGAACCTAAGTAGGCTACAATGGGGTTGCTATGTGTAAGTATGTAGGACTAGTAGCATGCCAAAGTTTGTGCTATTGCCATAGAGAATGCATTGGGCGTTTAAGTTAAATAACTCAGGAACTACAAAACATTTCATAGTAAAAAGTTCCAGCATGTGTCTCCACAGTAAGCTGAATAATAAAAAGTGTTAATGGAGTTTCTAGGTGAAAGTGCTTTTTTGACGTGCCAATGTCTGCCATTGAGCCCGATTGTAAATGTCTCAAATTTGAAAGCACTATATTTCTAAAACTATGAAACATTTCAAAGATTCCTTTTCAGGCAAACATGTCCACCGTAAGATGAACCTAAGTAGGCTAGAATGGGGTTGCTATGTGTAAGTATGTAGGACTAGTAGCATGCCAAAGTTTGTGCTATTGCCATAGAGAATGCATTGGGCGTTTAAGTTAAATAACTCAGGAACTACAAAACATTTCAAAGTAAAAAGTTCCAGCATGTGTCTCCACAGTAAGCTGAATAATAAAAAGTGTTAATGGAGTTTCTCGGTGAAAGTGCTTTTTTGACGTGCCAATGTCTGCCATTGAGCCCCATTGTAAATGTCTCAAATTTGAAAGCACTATATTTCTAAAACTATGAAACATTTCAAAGATTCCTTTTCAGGCAAACATGTCCACCGTAAGATGAACCTAAGTAGGCTAGAATGGGGTTGCTATGTGTAAGTATGTAGGACTAGTAGCATGCCAAAGTTTGTGCTATTGCCATAGAGAATGCATTGGGCGTTTAAGTTAAATAACTCAGGAACTACAAAACATTTCAAAGTAAAAAGTTCCAGCATGTGTCTTCACAGTAAGCTGAATAATAAAAAGTGTGAATGGAGTTTCTAGGTGAAAGTCCTTTTTTGACGTGCCAATGTCTGCCATTGAGCCCCATTGTAAATGTCTTAAATTTGAAAGCACTATATTTCTAAAACTATGAAACATTTCAAAGATTCCTTTTCAGGCAAACATGTCCACCGTAAGATGAATCTAAGTAGGCTAGAATGGGGTTGCTATGTGTAAGTATGTAGGACTAGTAGCATGCCAAAGTTTGTGTTATTGCCATAGAGAATGCATTGGGCGTTTAAGGTAAATAACTCAGGAACTACAAAACATTTCAAAGTAAAAAGTTCCAGCATGTGTCTTCACAGTAAGCTGAATAATAAAAAGTGTGAATGGAGTTTCTAGGTGAAAGTGCTTTTTTGACGTGCCAATGTCTGCCATTGAGCCCCATTGTAAATGTCTCAAATTTGAAAGCACTATATTTCTAAAACTATGAAACATTTCAAAGATTCCTTTTCAGGCAAACATGTCCACCGTAAGATGAACCTAAGTAGGCTAGAATGGGGTTGATATGTGTAAGTATGTAGGACTAGTAGCATGCCAAAGTTTGTGCTATTGCCATAGAGAATGCATTGGGCGTTTAAGTTAAATAACTCAGGAACTACAAAACATTTCAAAGTAAAAAGTTCCAGCATGTGTCTCCACAGTAAGCTGAATAATAAAAAGTGTGAATGGAGTTTCTAGGTGAAAGTGCTTTTTTGACGTGCCAATGTCTGCCATTGAGCCCCATTGTAAATGTCTCAAATTTGAAAGCACTATATTTCTAAAACGATGAAACATTTCAAAGATTCCTTTTCAGGCAAACATGTCCACCGTAAGATGAACCTAAGTAGGCTACAATGGGGTTGCTATGTGTAAGTATGTAGGACTAGTAGCATGCCAAAGTTTGTGCTATTGCCATAGAGAATGCATTGGGCGTTTAAGTTAAATAACTCAGGAACTACAAAACATTTCAAAGTAAAAAGTTCCAGCATGTGTCTCCACAGTAAGCTGAATAATAAAAAGTGTGAATGGAGTTTCTAGGTGAATGATTTTTTGACGTGCCAATGTCTGCCATTGAGCCCCATTGTAAATGTCTCAAATTTGAAAGCACTATATTTCTAAAACTATGAAACATTTCAAAGATTCCTTTTCAGGCAAACATGTCCACCGTAAGATGAACCTAAGTAGGCTAGAATGGGGTTGATATGTGTAAGTATGTAGGACTAGTAGCATGCCAAAGTTTGTGCTATTGCCATAGAGAATGCATTGGGCGTTTAAGTTAAATAACTCAGGAACTACAAAACATTTCAAAGTAAAAAGTTCCAGCATGTGTCTCCACAGTAAGCTGAATAATAAAAAGTGTGAATGGAGTTTCTAGGTGAAAGTGCTTTTTTGACGTGCCAATGTCTGCCATTGAGCCCCATTGTAAATGTCTCAAATTTGAAAGCACTATATTTCTAAAACGATGAAACATTTCAAAGATTCCTTTTCAGGCAAACATGTCCACCGTAAGATGAACCTAAGTAGGCTAGAATGGGGTTGCTATGTGTAAGTATGTAGGACTAGTAGCATGCCAAAGTTTGTGCTATTGCCATAGAGAATGCATTGGGCGTTTAAGTTAAATAACTCAGGAACTACAAAACATTTCAAAGTAAAAAGTTCCAGCATGTGTCTCCACAGTAAGCTGAATAATAAAAAGTGTGAATGGAGTTTCTAGGTGAATGATTTTTTGACGTGCCACTATCTGCCATTATAAATTTCTCAAATTTAAAGCACTATATTTCTAAAACGATAACACATTTCAAAGATTCCTTTTCAGGCAAACATGTCCACCGTAAGATGAACCTAAATAGGTTTGAATGGGGATTATAGGTGTAAGTATGTAGGACTAGTAGCATGCCAAAGTTATATATTTTTTCGAACGGCATACTATAGCATGTCTTTTTTTCGTGATTTTGGACTATTTGAAAAAAAGATGAAAATCATGAAAAAACGACATACTATAGTTCATGGCTTCGGACGGCATACTATAGCATGTCGTTTTTCATGATTTTGGAGGATTTGAAAAAAAGATGAAAATCATGAAAAAACGACATACTATAGTCCATGGTTCGGGACGGCATAATATATTTTGTCATATTTTCATGATTTTGGGACACTATGTCAGAGCCAGGACTTGAACCTGCAGCCTCCTGATTCCCAGGCAGGCTCTGTACCCAGTGAGCCACTGTGCACGCTGTTCTTAAAAGGCTCAATAGATAATGACAGAAGAGCCAGAGACTTGTTTCCATTGTGGTTCATAAACATTCAAACGTCTAGAGATAAACAACAGCAAAAGAAACAATAGACAAATCTCCTGTTATTTTATCTTTTGTATTTTATTTTTGTATCAATGTTGTACTCAAAGGGAACAGCAGACTGTGTTGTGGCAGGTAGCAAGTAGATCAGTGACTTAGCACACTCGCTGCATGATCTGGAGATTGTGGGTTCAAACCCCACTCAAATCTTTACTTGCCAAAATCTGCCATTGACCCCCATTCTGAATTTCTCAAATTTAAAAGCACTATATTTCTAAAACGATGAAACATTTCAAAGATTCCTTTTCAGGCAAACATGTCCACCGTAAGATGAACCTAAATAGGTTTGAATGGGGTTTCTAGGTGTAAGTATGTAGGACTAGTAGCATGCCAAAGTTTGTGCTATTGCCATTGGGAATGCATTGGGCGTTTAACTTAAATAACTCAGAAACTACAAAACATTTCAAAGTAAAAAGTTCCAGCATGTGTCTCCACAGTAAGCTGAATAATAAAAAGTGTGAATGGAGTTTCTAGGTGAAAGTGGTTTTTTGACGTGCCAATGTCTGCCATTGAGCCCCATTGTAAATGTCTCAAATTTGAAAGCACTATATTTCTAAAACTATGAAACATTTCAAAGATTCCTTTTCAGGCAAACATGTCCACCGTAAGATGAACCTAAGTAGGCTAGAATGGGGTTGCTATGTGTAAGTATGTAGGACTAGTAGCATGCCAAAGTTTGTGCTATTGCCATAGAGAATGCATTGGGCGTTTAAGTTAAATAACTCAGGAACTACAAAACATTTCAAAGTAAAAGGTTCCAGCATGTGTCTTCACAGTAAGCTGAATAATAAAAAGTGTGAATGGAGTTTCTAGGTGAAAGTGCTTTTTTGACGTGCCAATGTCTGACATTGAGCCCCATTGTAAATGTCTCAAATTTGAAAGCACTATATTTCTAAAACTATGAAACATTTCAAAGATTCCTTTTCAGGCAAACATGTCCACCGTAAGATGAACCTAAGTAGGCTAGAATGGGGTTGATATGTGTAAGTATGTAGGACTAGTAGCATGCCAAAGTTTGTGCTATTGCCATAGAGAATGCATTGGGCATTTAAGTTAAATAACTCAGGAACTACAAAACATTTCAAAGTAAAAAGTTCCAGCATGTGTCTCCACAGTAAGCTGAATAATAAAAAGTGTGAATGGAGTTTCTAGGTGAAAGTGCTTTTTTGACGTGCCAATGTCTGCCATTGAGCCCCATTGTAAATGTCTCAAATTTGAAAGCACTATATTTCTAAAACTATGAAACATTTCAAAGATTCCTTTTCAGGCAAACATGTCCACCGTAAGATGAACCTAAGTAGGCTAGAATAGGGTTGCTATGTGTAAGTATGTAGGACTAGTAGCATGCCAAAGTTTGTGCTATTGCCATAGAGAATGCATTGGGCGTTTAAGTTAAATAACTCAGGAACTACAAAACATTTCAAAGTAAAAAGTTCCAGCATGTGTCTCCACAGTAAGCTGAATAATAAAAAGTGTTAATGGAGTTTCTAGGTGAAAGTGCTTTTTTGACGTGCCAATGTCTGCCATTGAGCCCCATTGTAAATGTCTCAAATTTGAAAGCACTATATTTCTAAAACGATGAAACATTTCAAAGATTCCTTTTCAGGCAAACATGTCCACCGTAAGATGAACCTAAGTAGGCTAGAATGGGGTTGCTATGTGTAAGTATGTAGGACTAGTAGCATGCCAAAGTTTGTGCTATTACCATAGAGAATGCATTGGGCGTTTAAGTTAAATAACTCAGGAACTACAAAACATTTCAAAGTAAAAAGTTCCAGCATGTGTCTTCACAGTAAGCTGAATAATAAAAAGTGTGAATGGAGTTTCTAGGTGAAAGTGCTTTTTTGACGTGCCAATGTCTGCCATTGAGCCCCATTGTAAATGTCTCAAATTTGAAAACACTATATTTCTAAAACTATGAAACATTTCAAAGATTCCTTTTCAGGCAAACATGTCCACCGTAAGATGAACCTAAGTAGGCTAGAATGGGGTTGCTATGTGTAAGTATGTAGGACTAGTAGCATGCCAAAGTTTGTGCTATTGCCATAGAGAATGCATTGGGCGTTTAAGTTAAATAACTCAGGAACTACAAAACATTTCAAAGTAAAAAGTTCCAGCATGTGTCTCCACAGTAAGCTGAATAATAAAAAGTGTTAATGGAGTTTCTAGGTGAAAGTGCTTTTTTGACGTGCCAATGTCTGCCATTGAGCCCCATTGTAAATGTCTCAAATTTGAAAGCACTATATTTCTAAAACTATGAAACATTTCAAAGATTCCTTTTCAGGCAAACATGTCCACCGTAAGATGAACCTAAGTAGGCTACAATGGGGTTGCTATGTGTAAGTATGTAGGACTAGTAGCATGCCAAAGTTTGTGCTATTGCCATAGAGAATGCATTGGGCGTTTAAGTTAAATAACTCAGGAACTACAAAACATTTCATAGTAAAAAGTTCCAGCATGTGTCTCCACAGTAAGCTGAATAATAAAAAGTGTTAATGGAGTTTCTAGGTGAAAGTGCTTTTTTGACGTGCCAATGTCTGCCATTGAGCCCGATTGTAAATGTCTCAAATTTGAAAGCACTATATTTCTAAAACTATGAAACATTTCAAAGATTCCTTTTCAGGCAAACATGTCCACCGTAAGATGAACCTAAGTAGGCTAGAATGGGGTTGCTATGTGTAAGTATGTAGGACTAGTAGCATGCCAAAGTTTGTGCTATTGCCATAGAGAATGCATTGGGCGTTTAAGTTAAATAACTCAGGAACTACAAAACATTTCAAAGTAAAAAGTTCCAGCATGTGTCTCCACAGTAAGCTGAATAATAAAAAGTGTGAATGGAGTTTCTAGGTGAAAGTGCTTTTTTGACGTGCCAATGTCTGCCATTGAGCCCCATTGTAAATGTCTCAAATTTGAAAACACTATATTTCTAAAACTATGAAACATTTCAAAGATTCCTTTTCAGGCAAACATGTCCACCGTAAGATGAACCTAAGTAGGCTAGAATGGGGTTGCTATGTGTAAGTATGTAGGACTAGTAGCATGCCAAAGTTTGTGCTATTGCCATAGAGAATGCATTGGGCGTTTAAGTTAAATAACTCAGGAACTACAAAACATTTCAAAGTAAAAAGTTCCAGCATGTGTCTCCACAGTAAGCTGAATAATAAAAAGTGTTAATGGAGTTTCTAGGTGAAAGTGCTTTTTTGACGTGCCAATGTCTGCCATTGAGCCCCATTGTAAATGTCTCAAATTTGAAAGCACTATATTTCTAAAACTATGAAACATTTCAAAGATTCCTTTTCAGGCAAACATGTCCACCGTAAGATGAACCTAAGTAGGCTACAATGGGGTTGCTATGTGTAAGTATGTAGGACTAGTAGCATGCCAAAGTTTGTGCTATTGCCATAGAGAATGCATTGGGCGTTTAAGTTAAATAACTCAGGAACTACAAAACATTTCATAGTAAAAAGTTCCAGCATGTGTCTCCACAGTAAGCTGAATAATAAAAAGTGTTAATGGAGTTTCTAGGTGAAAGTGCTTTTTTGACGTGCCAATGTCTGCCATTGAGCCCGATTGTAAATGTCTCAAATTTGAAAGCACTATATTTCTAAAACTATGAAACATTTCAAAGATTCCTTTTCAGGCAAACATGTCCACCGTAAGATGAACCTAAGTAGGCTAGAATGGGGTTGCTATGTGTAAGTATGTAGGACTAGTAGCATGCCAAAGTTTGTGCTATTGCCATAGAGAATGCATTGGGCGTTTAAGTTAAATAACTCAGGAACTACAAAACATTTCAAAGTAAAAAGTTCCAGCATGTGTCTCCACAGTAAGCTGAATAATAAAAAGTGTTAATGGAGTTTCTCGGTGAAAGTGCTTTTTTGACGTGCCAATGTCTGCCATTGAGCCCCATTGTAAATGTCTCAAATTTGAAAGCACTATATTTCTAAAACTATGAAACATTTCAAAGATTCCTTTTCAGGCAAACATGTCCACCGTAAGATGAACCTAAGTAGGCTAGAATGGGGTTGCTATGTGTAAGTATGTAGGACTAGTAGCATGCCAAAGTTTGTGCTATTGCCATAGAGAATGCATTGGGCGTTTAAGTTAAATAACTCAGGAACTACAAAACATTTCAAAGTAAAAAGTTCCAGCATGTGTCTTCACAGTAAGCTGAATAATAAAAAGTGTGAATGGAGTTTCTAGGTGAAAGTCCTTTTTTGACGTGCCAATGTCTGCCATTGAGCCCCATTGTAAATGTCTTAAATTTGAAAGCACTATATTTCTAAAACTATGAAACATTTCAAAGATTCCTTTTCAGGCAAACATGTCCACCGTAAGATGAATCTAAGTAGGCTAGAATGGGGTTGCTATGTGTAAGTATGTAGGACTAGTAGCATGCCAAAGTTTGTGTTATTGCCATAGAGAATGCATTGGGCGTTTAAGGTAAATAACTCAGGAACTACAAAACATTTCAAAGTAAAAAGTTCCAGCATGTGTCTTCACAGTAAGCTGAATAATAAAAAGTGTGAATGGAGTTTCTAGGTGAAAGTGCTTTTTTGACGTGCCAATGTCTGCCATTGAGCCCCATTGTAAATGTCTCAAATTTGAAAGCACTATATTTCTAAAACTATGAAACATTTCAAAGATTCCTTTTCAGGCAAACATGTCCACCGTAAGATGAACCTAAGTAGGCTAGAATGGGGTTGATATGTGTAAGTATGTAGGACTAGTAGCATGCCAAAGTTTGTGCTATTGCCATAGAGAATGCATTGGGCGTTTAAGTTAAATAACTCAGGAACTACAAAACATTTCAAAGTAAAAAGTTCCAGCATGTGTCTCCACAGTAAGCTGAATAATAAAAAGTGTGAATGGAGTTTCTAGGTGAAAGTGCTTTTTTGACGTGCCAATGTCTGCCATTGAGCCCCATTGTAAATGTCTCAAATTTGAAAGCACTATATTTCTAAAACGATGAAACATTTCAAAGATTCCTTTTCAGGCAAACATGTCCACCGTAAGATGAACCTAAGTAGGCTACAATGGGGTTGCTATGTGTAAGTATGTAGGACTAGTAGCATGCCAAAGTTTGTGCTATTGCCATAGAGAATGCATTGGGCGTTTAAGTTAAATAACTCAGGAACTACAAAACATTTCAAAGTAAAAAGTTCCAGCATGTGTCTCCACAGTAAGCTGAATAATAAAAAGTGTGAATGGAGTTTCTAGGTGAATGATTTTTTGACGTGCCAATGTCTGCCATTGAGCCCCATTGTAAATGTCTCAAATTTGAAAGCACTATATTTCTAAAACTATGAAACATTTCAAAGATTCCTTTTCAGGCAAACATGTCCACCGTAAGATGAACCTAAGTAGGCTAGAATGGGGTTGATATGTGTAAGTATGTAGGACTAGTAGCATGCCAAAGTTTGTGCTATTGCCATAGAGAATGCATTGGGCGTTTAAGTTAAATAACTCAGGAACTACAAAACATTTCAAAGTAAAAAGTTCCAGCATGTGTCTCCACAGTAAGCTGAATAATAAAAAGTGTGAATGGAGTTTCTAGGTGAAAGTGCTTTTTTGACGTGCCAATGTCTGCCATTGAGCCCCATTGTAAATGTCTCAAATTTGAAAGCACTATATTTCTAAAACGATGAAACATTTCAAAGATTCCTTTTCAGGCAAACATGTCCACCGTAAGATGAACCTAAGTAGGCTAGAATGGGGTTGCTATGTGTAAGTATGTAGGACTAGTAGCATGCCAAAGTTTGTGCTATTGCCATAGAGAATGCATTGGGCGTTTAAGTTAAATAACTCAGGAACTACAAAACATTTCAAAGTAAAAAGTTCCAGCATGTGTCTCCACAGTAAGCTGAATAATAAAAAGTGTGAATGGAGTTTCTAGGTGAATGATTTTTTGACGTGCCACTATCTGCCATTATACATTTCTCAAATTTAAAGCACTATATTTCTAAAACGATGAAACATTTCAAAGATTCCTTTTCAGGCAAACATGTCCACCGTAAGATGAACCTAAATAGGTTTGAATGGGGATTATAGGTGTAAGTATGTAGGACTAGTAGCATGCCAAAGTTATATATTTTTTCGGACGGCATACTATAGCATGTCTTTTTTTCGTGATTTTGGACTATTTGAAAAAAAGATGAAAATCATGAAAAAACGACATACTATAGTTCATGGCTTCGGACGGCATACTATAGCATGTCGTTTTTCATGATTTTGGAGGATTTGAAAAAAAGATGAAAATCATGAAAAAACAACATACTATAGTCCATGGTTTGGGACGGCATAATATATTTTGTCATATTTTCATGATTTTGGGACACTATGTCAGAGTCAGGACTTGAACCTGCAGCCTCCTGATTCCCAGGCAGGCTCTGTACCCAGTGAGCCACTGTGCACGCTGTTCTTAAAAGGCTCAATAGATAATGACAGAAGAGCCAGAGACTTGTTTCCATTGTGGTTCATAAACATTCAAACGTCTAGAGATAAACAACAGCAAAAGAAACAATAGACAAATCTCCTGTTATTTTATCTTTTGTATTTTATTTTTGTATCAATGTTGTACTCAAAGGGAACAGCAGACTGTGTTGTGGCAGGTAGCAAGTAGATCAGTGACTTAGCACACTCGCTGCATGATCTGGAGATTGTGGGTTCAAACCCCACTCAAATCTTTACTTGCCAAAATCTGCCATTGACCCCCATTCTGAATTTCTCAAATTTAAAAGCACTATATTTCTAAAACGATGAAACATTTCAAAGATTCCTTTTAAGGCAAACATGTCCACCGTAAGATGAACCTAAATAGGTTTGAATGGGGTTTCTAGGTGTAAGTATGTAGGACTAGTAGCATGCCAAAGTTTGTGCTATTGCCATTGGGAATGCATTGGGCGTTTAACTTAAATAACTCAGAAACTACAAAACATTTCAAAGTAAAAAGTTCCAGCATGTGTCTCCACAGTAAGCTGAATAATAAAAAGTGTGAATGGAGTTTCTAGGTGAAAGTGGTTTTTTGACGTGCCAATGTCTGCCATTGAGCCCCATTGTAAATGTCTCAAATTTGAAAGCACTATATTTCTAAAACTATGAAACATTTCAAAGATTCCTTTTCAGGCAAACATGTCCACCGTAAGATGAACCTACGTAGGCTAGAATGGGGTTGCTATGTGTAAGTATGTAGGACTAGTAGCATGCCAAAGTTTGTGCTATTGCCATAGAGAATGCATTGGGCGTTTAAGTTAAATAACTCAGGAACTACAAAACATTTCAAAGTAAAAGGTTCCAGCATGTGTCTTCACAGTAAGCTGAATAATAAAGTGTGAATGGAGTTTCTAGGTGAAAGTGCTTTTTTGACGTGCCAATGTCTGACATTGAGCCCCATTGTAAATGTCTCAAATTTGAAAGCACTATATTTCTAAAACTATGAAACATTTCAAAGATTCCTTTTCAGGCAAACATGTCCACCGTAAGATGAACCTAAGTAGGCTAGAATGGGGTTGATATGTGTAAGTATGTAGGACTAGTAGCATGCCAAAGTTTGTGCTATTGCCATAGAGAATGCATTGGGCGTTTAAGTTAAATAACTCAGGAACTACAAAACATTTCAAAGTAAAAAGTTCCAGCATGTGTCTCCACAGTAAGCTGAATAATAAAAAGTGTTAATGGAGTTTCTAGGTGAAAGTGCTTTTTTGACGTGCCAATGTCTGCCATTGAGCCCCATTGTAAATGTCTCAAATTTGAAAGCACTATATTTCTAAAACTATGAAACATTTCAAAGATTCCTTTTCAGGCAAACATGTCCACCGTAAGATGAACCTAAGTAGGCTAGAATGGGGTTGCTATGTGTAAGTATGTAGGACTAGTAGCATGCCAAAGTTTGTGCTATTGCCATAGAGAATGCATTGGGCGTTTAAGTTAAATAACTCAGGAACTACAAAACATTTCAAAGTAAAAAGTTCCAGCATGTGTCTCCACAGTAAGCTGAATAATAAAAAGTGTTAATGGAGTTTCTAGGTGAAAGTGCTTTTTTGACGTGCCAATGTCTGCCATTGAGCCCCATTGTAAATGTCTCAAATTTGAAAGCACTATATTTCTAAAACGATGAAACATTTCAAAGATTCCTTTTCAGGCAAACATGTCCACCGTAAGATGAACCTAAGTAGGCTAGAATGGGGTTGCTATGTGTAAGTATGTAGGACTAGTAGCATGCCAAAGTTTGTGCTATTACCATAGAGAATGCATTGGGCGTTTAAGTTAAATAACTCAGGAACTACAAAACATTTCAAAGTAAAAAGTTCCAGCATGTGTCTTCACAGTAAGCTGAATAATAAAAAGTGTGAATGGAGTTTCTAGGTGAAAGTGCTTTTTTGACGTGCCAATGTCTGCCATTGAGCCCCATTGTAAATGTCTCAAATTTGAAAACACTATATTTCTAAAACTATGAAACATTTCAAAGATTCCTTTTCAGGCAAACATGTCCACCGTAAGATGAACCTAAGTAGGCTAGAATGGGGTTGCTATGTGTAAGTATGTAGGACTAGTAGCATGCCAAAGTTTGTGCTATTGCCATAGAGAATGCATTGGGCGTTTAAGTTAAATAACTCAGGAACTACAAAACATTTCAAAGTAAAAAGTTCCAGCATGTGTCTCCACAGTAAGCTGAATAATAAAAAGTGTTAATGGAGTTTCTAGGTGAAAGTGCTTTTTTGACGTGCCAATGTCTGCCATTGAGCCCCATTGTAAATGTCTCAAATTTGAAAGCACTATATTTCTAAAACTATGAAACATTTCAAAGATTCCTTTTCAGGCAAACATGTCCACCGTAAGATGAACCTAAGTAGGCTACAATGGGGTTGCTATGTGTAAGTATGTAGGACTAGTAGCATGCCAAAGTTTGTGCTATTGCCATAGAGAATGCATTGGGCGTTTAAGTTAAATAACTCAGGAACTACAAAACATTTCATAGTAAAAAGTTCCAGCATGTGTCTCCACAGTAAGCTGAATAATAAAAAGTGTTAATGGAGTTTCTAGGTGAAAGTGCTTTTTTGACGTGCCAATGTCTGCCATTGAGCCCGATTGTAAATGTCTCAAATTTGAAAGCACTATATTTCTAAAACTATGAAACATTTCAAAGATTCCTTTTCAGGCAAACATGTCCACCGTAAGATGAACCTAAGTAGGCTAGAATGGGGTTGCTATGTGTAAGTATGTAGGACTAGTAGCATGCCAAAGTTTGTGCTATTGCCATAGAGAATGCATTGGGCGTTTAAGTTAAATAACTCAGGAACTACAAAACATTTCAAAGTAAAAAGTTCCAGCATGTGTCTCCACAGTAAGCTGAATAATAAAAAGTGTTAATGGAGTTTCTCGGTGAAAGTGCTTTTTTGACGTGCCAATGTCTGCCATTGAGCCCCATTGTAAATGTCTCAAATTTGAAAGCACTATATTTCTAAAACTATGAAACATTTCAAAGATTCCTTTTCAGGCAAACATGTCCACCGTAAGATGAACCTAAGTAGGCTAGAATGGGGTTGCTATGTGTAAGTATGTAGGACTAGTAGCATGCCAAAGTTTGTGCTATTGCCATAGAGAATGCATTGGGCGTTTAAGTTAAATAACTCAGGAACTACAAAACATTTCAAAGTAAAAAGTTCCAGCATGTGTCTTCACAGTAAGCTGAATAATAAAAAGTGTGAATGGAGTTTCTAGGTGAAAGTCCTTTTTTGACGTGCCAATGTCTGCCATTGAGCCCCATTGTAAATGTCTCAAATTTGAAAGCACTATATTTCTAAAACTATGAAACATTTCAAAGATTCCTTTTCCACCGTAAGATGAATCTAAGTAGGCTAGAATGGGGTTGCTATGTGTAAGTATGTAGGACTAGTAGCATGCCAAAGTTTGTGTTATTGCCATAGAGAATGCATTGGGCGTTTAAGTTAAATAACTCAGGAACTACAAAACATTTCAAAGTAAAAAGTTCCAGCATGTGTCTTCACAGTAAGCTGAATAATAAAAAGTGTGAATGGAGTTTCTAGGTGAAAGTGCTTTTTTGACGTGCCAATGTCTGCCATTGAGCCCCATTGTAAATGTCTCAAATTTGAAAGCACTATATTTCTAAAACTATGAAACATTTCAAAGATTCCTTTTCAGGCAAACATGTCCACCGTAAGATGAACCTAAGTAGGCTAGAATGGGGTTGATATGTGTAAGTATGTAGGACTAGTAGCATGCCAAAGTTTGTGCTATTGCCATAGAGAATGCATTGGGCGTTTAAGTTAAATAACTCAGGAACTACAAAACATTTCAAAGTAAAAAGTTCCAGCATGTGTCTCCACAGTAAGCTGAATAATAAAAAGTGTGAATGGAGTTTCTAGGTGAAAGTGCTTTTTTGACGTGCCAATGTCTGCCATTGAGCCCCATTGTAAATGTCTCAAATTTGAAAGCACTATATTTCTAAAACGATGAAACATTTCAAAGATTCCTTTTCAGGCAAACATGTCCACCGTAAGATGAACCTAAGTAGGCTAGAATGGGGTTGCTATGTGTAAGTATGTAGGACTAGTAGCATGCCAAAGTTTGTGCTATTGCCATAGAGAATGCATTGGGCGTTTAAGTTAAATAACTCAGGAACTACAAAACATTTCAAAGTAAAAAGTTCCAGCATGTGTCTCCACAGTAAGCTGAATAATAAAAAGTGTGAATGGAGTTTCTAGGTGAATGATTTTTTGACGTGCCACTATCTGCCATTATAAATTTCTCAAATTTAAAGCACTATATTTCTAAAACGATGAAACATTTCAAAGATTCCTTTTCAGGCAAACATGTCCACCGTAAGATGAACCTAAATAGGTTTGAATGGGGATTATAGGTGTAAGTATGTAGGACTAGTAGCATGCCAAAGTTATATATTTTTTCGGACGGCATACTATAGCATGTCTTTTTTTCGTGATTTTGGACTATTTGAAAAAAAGATGAAAATCATGAAAAAACGACATACTATAGTTCATGGCTTCGGACGGCATACTATAGCATGTCGTTTTTCATGATTTTGGAGGATTTGAAAAAAAGATGAAAATCATGAAAAAACAACATACTATAGTCCATGGTTTGGGACGGCATAATATATTTTGTCATATTTTCATGATTTTGGGACACTATGTCAGAGCCAGGACTGAACCTGCAGCCTCCTGATTCCCAGGCAGGCTCTGTACCCAGTGAGCCACTGTGCACGCTGTTCTTAAAAGGCTCAATAGATAATGACAGAAGAGCCAGAGACTTGTTTCCATTGTGGTTCATAAACATTCAAACGTCTAGAGATAAACAACAGCAAAAGAAACAATAGACAAATCTCCTGTTATTTTATCTTTTGTATTTTATTTTTGTATCAATGTTGTACTCAAAGGGAACAGCAGACTGTGTTGTGGCAGGTAGCAAGTAGATCAGTGACTTAGCACACTCGCTGCATGATCTGGAGATTGTGGGTTCAAACCCCACTCAAATCTTTACTTGCCAAAATCTGCCATTGACCCCCATTCTGAATTTCTCAAATTTAAAAGCACTATATTTCTAAAACGATGAAACATTTCAAAGATTCCTTTTCAGGCAAACATGTCCACCGTAAGATGAACCTAAATAGGTTTGAATGGGGTTTCTAGGTGTAAGTATGTAGGACTAGTAGCATGCCAAAGTTTGTGCTATTGCCATTGGGAATGCATTGGGCGTTTAACTTAAATAACTCAGAAACTACAAAACATTTCAAAGTAAAAAGTTCCAGCATGTGTCTTCACAGTAAGCTGAATAATAAAAAGTGTGAATGGAGTTTCTAGGTGAAAGTGCTTTTTTGACGTGCCAATGTCTGCCATTGAGCCCCATTGTAAATGTCTCAAATTTGAAAACACTATATTTCTAAAACTATGAAATATTTCAAAGATTCCTTTTCAGGCAAACATGTCCACCGTAAGATGAACCTAAGTAGGCTAGAATGGGGTTGCTATGTGTAAGTATGTAGGACTAGTAGCATGCCAAAGTTTGTGCTATTGCCATAGAGAATGCATTGGGCGTTTAAGTTAAATAACTCAGGAACTACAAAACATTTCAAAGTAAAAAGTTCCAGCATGTGTCTCCACAGTAAGCTGAATAATAAAAAGTGTTAATGGAGTTTCTAGGTGAAAGTGCTTTTTTGACGTGCCAATGTCTGCCATTGAGCCCCATTGTAAATGTCTCAAATTTGAAAGCACTATATTTCTAAAACTATGAAACATTTCAAAGATTCCTTTTCAGGCAAACATGTCCACTGTAAGATGAACCTAAGTAGGCTACAATGGGGTTGCTATGTGTAAGTATGTAGGACTAGTAGCATGCCAAAGTTTGTGCTATTGCCATAGAGAATGCATTGGGCGTTTAAGTTAAATAACTCAGGAACTACAAAACATTTCATAGTAAAAAGTTCCAGCATGTGTCTCCACAGTAAGCTGAATAATAAAAAGTGTTAATGGAGTTTCTAGGTGAAAGTGCTTTTTTGACGTGCCAATGTCTGCCATTGAGCCCGATTGTAAATGTCTCAAATTTGAAAGCACTATATTTCTAAAACTATGAAACATTTCAAAGATTCCTTTTCAGGCAAACATGTCCACCGTAAGATGAACCTAAGTAGGCTAGAATGGGGTTGCTATGTGTGTAAGTATGTAGGACTAGTAGCATGCCAAAGTTTGTGCTATTGCCATAGAGAATGCATTGGGCGTTTAAGTTAAATAACTCAGGAACTACAAAACATTTCAAAGTAAAAGGTTCCAGCATGTGTCTTCACAGTAAGCTGAATAATAAAAAGTGTGAATGGAGTTTCTAGGTGAAAGTGCTTTTTTGACGTGCCAATGTCTGACATTGAGCCCCATTGTAAATGTCTCAAATTTGAAAGCACTATATTTCTAAAACTATGAAACATTTCAAAGATTCCTTTTCAGGCAAACATGTCCACCGTAAGATGAACCTAAGTAGGCTAGAATGGGGTTGATATGTGTAAGTATGTAGGACTAGTAGCATGCCAAAGTTTGTGCTATTGCCATAGAGAATGCATTGGGCATTTAAGTTAAATAACTCAGGAACTACAAAACATTTCAAAGTAAAAAGTTCCAGCATGTGTCTCCACAGTAAGCTGAATAATAAAAAGTGTGAATGGAGTTTCTAGGTGAAAGTGCTTTTTTGACGTGCCAATGTCTGCCATTGAGCCCCATTGTAAATGTCTCAAATTTGAAAGCACTATATTTCTAAAACTATGAAACATTTCAAAGATTCCTTTTCAGGCAAACATGTCCACCGTAAGATGAACCTAAGTAGGCTAGAATGGGGTTGCTATGTGTAAGTATGTAGGACTAGTAGCATGCCAAAGTTTGTGCTATTGCCATAGAGAATGCATTGGGCGTTTAAGTTAAATAACTCAGGAACTACAAAACATTTCAAAGTAAAAAGTTCCAGCATGTGTCTCCACAGTAAGCTGAATAATAAAAAGTGTTAATGGAGTTTCTAGGTGAAAGTGTTTTTTTGACGTGCCAATGTCTGCCATTGAGCCCCATTGTAAATGTCTCAAATTTGAAAGCACTATATTTCTAAAACGATGAAACATTTCAAAGATTCCTTTTCAGGCAAACATGTCCACCGTAAGATGAACCTAAGTAGGCTAGAATGGGGTTGCTATGTGTAAGTATGTAGGACTAGTAGCATGCCAAAGTTTGTGCTATTACCATAGAGAATGCATTGGGCGTTTAAGTTAAATAACTCAGGAACTACAAAACATTTCAAAGTAAAAAGTTCCAGCATGTGTCTTCACAGTAAGCTGAATAATAAAAAGTGTGAATGGAGTTTCTAGGTGAAAGTGCTTTTTTGACGTGCCAATGTCTGCCATTGAGCCCCATTGTAAATGTCTCAAATTTGAAAACACTATATTTCTAAAACTATGAAACATTTCAAAGATTCCTTTTTAGGCAAACATGTCCACCGTAAGATGAACCTAAGTAGGCTAGAATGGGGTTGCTATGTGTAAGTATGTAGGACTAGTAGCATGCCAAAGTTTGTGCTATTGCCATAGAGAATGCATTGGGCGTTTAAGTTAAATAACTCAGGAACTACAAAACATTTCAAAGTAAAAAGTTCCAGCATGTGTCTCCACAGTAAGCTGAATAATAAAAAGTGTTAATGGAGTTTCTAGGTGAAAGTGCTTTTTTGACGTGCCAATGTCTGCCATTGAGCCCCATTGTAAATGTCTCAAATTTGAAAGCACTATATTTCTAAAACTATGAAACATTTCAAAGATTCCTTTTCAGGCAAACATGTCCACCGTAAGATGAACCTAAGTAGGCTACAATGGGGTTGCTATGTGTAAGTATGTAGGACTAGTAGCATGCCAAAGTTTGTGCTATTGCCATAGAGAATGCATTGGGCGTTTAAGTTAAATAACTCAGGAACTACAAAATATTTCATAGTAAAAAGTTCCAGCATGTGTCTCCACAGTAAGCTGAATAATAAAAAGTGTTAATGGAGTTTCTAGGTGAAAGTGCTTTTTTGACGTGCCAATGTCTGCCATTGAGCCCGATTGTAAATGTCTCAAATTTGAAAGCACTATATTTCTAAAACTATGAAACATTTCAAAGATTCCTTTTCAGGCAAACATGTCCACCGTAAGATGAACCTAAGTAGGCTAGAATGGGGTTGCTATGTGTAAGTATGTAGGACTAGTAGCATGCCAAAGTTTGTGCTATTGCCATAGAGAATGCATTGGGCGTTTAAGTTAAATAACTCAGGAACTACAAAACATTTCAAAGTAAAAAGTTCCAGCATGTGTCTCCACAGTAAGCTGAATAATAAAAAGTGTTAATGGAGTTTCTCGGTGAAAGTGCTTTTTTGACGTGCCAATGTCTGCCATTGAGCCCCATTGTAAATGTCTCAAATTTGAAAGCACTATATTTCTAAAACTATGAAACATTTCAAAGATTCCTTTTCAGGCAAACATGTCCACCGTAAGATGAACCTAAGTAGGCTAGAATGGGGTTGCTATGTGTAAGTATGTAGGACTAGTAGCATGCCAAAGTTTGTGCTATTTCCATAGAGAATGCATTGGGCGTTTAAGTTAAATAACTCAGGAACTACAAAACATTTCAAAGTAAAAAGTTCCAGCATGTGTCTCCACAGTAAGCTGAATAATAAAAAGTGTGAATGGAGTTTCTAGGTGAAAGTGCTTTTTTGACGTGCCAATGTCTGCCATTGAGCCCCATTGTAAATGTCTTAAATTTGAAAGCACTATATTTCTAAAACTATGAAACATTTCAAAGATTCCTTTTCAGGCAAACATGTCCACCGTAAGATGAACCTAAGTAGGCTAGAATGGGGTTGATATGTGTAAGTATGTAGGACTAGTAGCATGCCAAAGTTTGTGCTATTGCCATAGAGAATGCATTGGGCATTTAAGTTAAATAACTCAGGAACTACAAAACATTTCAAAGTAAAAAGTTCCAGCATGTGTCTCCACAGTAAGCTGAATAATAAAAAGTGTGAATGGAGTTTCTAGGTGAAAGTGCTTTTTTGACGTGCCAATGTCTGCCATTGAGCCCCATTGTAAATGTCTCAAATTTGAAAGCACTATATTTCTAAAACTATTAAACATTTCAAAGATTCCTTTTCAGGCAAACATGTCCACCGTAAGATGAACCTAAGTAGGCTAGAATGGGGTTGCTATGTGTAAGTATGTAGGACTAGTAGCATGCCAAAGTTTGTGCTATTGCCATAGAGAATGCATTGGGCGTTTAAGTTAAATAACTCAGGAACTACAAAACATTTCAAAGTAAAAAGTTCCAGCATGTGTCTCCACAGTAAGCTGAATAATAAAAAGTGTTAATGGAGTTTCTAGGTGAAAGTGCTTTTTTGACGTGCCAATGTCTGCCATTGAGCCCCATTGTAAATGTCTCAAATTTGAAAGCACTATATTTCTAAAACTATGAAACATTTCAAAGATTCCTTTTCAGGCAAACATGTCCACCGTAAGATGAACCTAAGTAGGCTACAATGGGGTTGCTATGTGTAAGTATGTAGGACTAGTAGCATGCCAAAGTTTGTGCTATTGCCATAGAGAATGCATTGGGCGTTTAAGTTAAATAACTCAGGAACTACAAAACATTTCATAGTAAAAAGTTCCAGCATGTGTCTCCACAGTAAGCTGAATAATAAAAAGTGTTAATGGAGTTTCTAGGTGAAAGTGCTTTTTTGACGTGCCAATGTCTGCCATTGAGCCCGATTGTAAATGTCTCAAATTTGAAAGCACTATATTTCTAAAACTATGAAACATTTCAAAGATTCCTTTTCAGGCAAACATGTCCACCGTAAGATGAACCTAAGTAGGCTAGAATGGGGTTGCTATGTGTGTAAGTATGTAGGACTAGTAGCATGCCAAAGTTTGTGCTATTGCCATAGCGAATGCATTGGGCGTTTAAGTTAAATAACTCAGGAACTACAAAACATTTCAAAGTAAAAGGTTCCAGCATGTGTCTTCACAGTAAGCTGAATAATAAAAAGTGTGAATGGAGTTTCTAGGTGAAAGTGCTTTTTTGACGTGCCAATGTCTGACATTGAGCCCCATTGTAAATGTCTCAAATTTGAAAGCACTATATTTCTAAAACTATGAAACATTTCAAAGATTCCTTTTCAGGCAAACATGTCCACCGTAAGATGAACCTAAGTAGGCTAGAATGGGGTTGATATGTGTAAGTATGTAGGACTAGTAGCATGCCAAAGTTTGTGCTATTGCCATAGAGAATGCATTGGGCATTTAAGTTAAATAACTCAGGAACTACAAAACATTTCAAAGTAAAAAGTTCCAGCATGTGTCTCCACAGTAAGCTGAATAATAAAAAGTGTGAATGGAGTTTCTAGGTGAAAGTGCTTTTTTGACGTGCCAATGTCTGCCATTGAGCCCCATTGTAAATGTCTCAAATTTGAAAGCACTATATTTCTAAAACTATGAAACATTTCAAAGATTCCTTTTCAGGCAAACATGTCCACCGTAAGATGAACCTAAGTAGGCTAGAATGGGGTTGCTATGTGTAAGTATGTAGGACTAGTAGCATGCCAAAGTTTGTGCTATTGCCATAGAGAATGCATTGGGCGTTTAAGTTAAATAACTCAGGAACTACAAAACATTTCAAAGTAAAAAGTTCCAGCATGTGTCTCCACAGAAAGCTGAATAATAAAAAGTGTTAATGGAGTTTCTAGGTGAAAGTGGTTTTTTGACGTGCCAATGTCTGCCATTGAGCCCCATTGTAAATGTCTCAAATTTGAAAGCACTATATTTCTAAAACGATGACACATTTCAAAGATTCCTTTTCAGGCAAACATGTCCACCGTAAGATGAACCTAAGTAGGCTAGAATGGGGTTGCTATGTGTAAGTATGTAGGACTAGTAGCATGCCAAAGTTTGTGCTATTACCATAGAGAATGCATTGGGCGTTTAAGTTAAATAACTCAGGAACTACAAAACATTTCAAAGTAAAAAGTTCCAGCATGTGTCTTCACAGTAAGCTGAATAATAAAAAGTGTGAATGGAGTTTCTAGGTGAAAGTGCTTTTTTGACGTGCCAATGTCTGCCATTGAGCCCCATTGTAAATGTCTCAAATTTGAAAACACTATATTTCTAAAACTATGAAACATTTCAAAGATTCCTTTTCAGGCAAACATGTCCACCGTAAGATGAACCTAAGTAGGCTAGAATGGGGTTGCTATGTGTAAGTATGTAGGACTAGTAGCATGCCAAAGTTTGTGCTATTGCCATAGAGAATGCATTGGGCGTTTAAGTTAAATAACTCAGGAACTACAAAACATTTCAAAGTAAAAAGTTCCAGCATGTGTCTCCACAGTAAGCTGAATAATAAAAAGTGTTAATGGAGTTTCTAGGTGAAAGTGCTTTTTTGACGTGCCAATGTCTGCCATTGAGCCCCATTGTAAATGTCTCAAATTTGAAAGCACTATATTTCTAAAACTATGAAACATTTCAAAGATTCCTTTTCAGGCAAACATGTCCACCGTAAGATGAACCTAAGTAGGCTACAATGGGGTTGCTATGTGTAAGTATGTAGGACTAGTAGCATGCCAAAGTTTGTGCTATTGCCATAGAGAATGCATTGGGCGTTTAAGTTAAATAACTCAGGAACTACAAAACATTTCAAAGTAAAAAGTTCCAGCATGTGTCTCCACAGTAAGCTGAATAATAAAAAGTGTTAATGGAGTTTCTCGGTGAAAGTGCTTTTTTGACGTGCCAATGTCTGCCATTGAGCCCCATTGTAAATGTCTCAAATTTGAAAGCACTATATTTCTAAAACTATGAAACATTTCAAAGATTCCTTTTCAGGCAAACATGTCCACCGTAAGATGAACCTAAGTAGGCTAGAATGGGGTTGCTATGTGTAAGTATGTAGGACTAGTAGCATGCCAAAGTTTGTGCTATTGCCATAGAGAATGCATTGGGCGTTTAAGTTAAATAACTCAGGAACTACAAAACATTTCAAAGTAAAAAGTTCCAGCATGTGTCTCCACAGAAAGCTGAATAATAAAAAGTGTTAATGGAGTTTCTAGGTGAAAGTGGTTTTTTGACGTGCCAATGTCTGCCATTGAGCCCCATTGTAAATGTCTCAAATTTGAAAGCACTATATTTCTAAAACGATGACACATTTCAAAGATTCCTTTTCAGGCAAACATGTCCACCGTAAGATGAACCTAAGTAGGCTAGAATGGGGTTGCTATGTGTAAGTATGTAGGACTAGTAGCATGCCAAAGTTTGTGCTATTACCATAGAGAATGCATTGGGCGTTTAAGTTAAATAACTCAGGAACTACAAAACATTTCAAAGTAAAAAGTTCCAGCATGTGTCTTCACAGTAAGCTGAATAATAAAAAGTGTGAATGGAGTTTCTAGGTGAAAGTGCTTTTTTGACGTGCCAATGTCTGCCATTGAGCCCCATTGTAAATGTCTCAAATTTGAAAACACTATATTTCTAAAACTATGAAACATTTCAAAGATTCCTTTTCAGGCAAACATGTCCACCGTAAGATGAACCTAAGTAGGCTAGAATGGGGTTGCTATGTGTAAGTATGTAGGACTAGTAGCATGCCAAAGTTTGTGCTATTGCCATAGAGAATGCATTGGGCGTTTAAGTTAAATAACTCAGGAACTACAAAACATTTCAAAGTAAAAAGTTCCAGCATGTGTCTCCACAGTAAGCTGAATAATAAAAAGTGTTAATGGAGTTTCTAGGTGAAAGTGCTTTTTTGACGTGCCAATGTCTGCCATTGAGCCCCATTGTAAATGTCTCAAATTTGAAAGCACTATATTTCTAAAACTATGAAACATTTCAAAGATTCCTTTTCAGGCAAACATGTCCACCGTAAGATGAACCTAAGTAGGCTACAATGGGGTTGCTATGTGTAAGTATGTAGGACTAGTAGCATGCCAAAGTTTGTGCTATTGCCATAGAGAATGCATTGGGCGTTTAAGTTAAATAACTCAGGAACTACAAAACATTTCATAGTAAAAAGTTCCAGCATGTGTCTCCACAGTAAGCTGAATAATAAAAAGTGTTAATGGAGTTTCTAGGTGAAAGTGCTTTTTTGACGTGCCAATGTCTGCCATTGAGCCCGATTGTAAATGTCTCAAATTTGAAAGCACTATATTTCTAAAACTATGAAACATTTCAAAGATTCCTTTTCAGGCAAACATGTCCACCGTAAGATGAACCTAAGTAGGCTAGAATGGGGTTGCTATGTGTAAGTATGTAGGACTAGTAGCATGCCAAAGTTTGTGCTATTGCCATAGAGAATGCATTGGGCGTTTAAGTTAAATAACTCAGGAACTACAAAACATTTCAAAGTAAAAAGTTCCAGCATGTGTCTCCACAGTAAGCTGAATAATAAAAAGTGTTAATGGAGTTTCTCGGTGAAAGTGCTTTTTTGACGTGCCAATGTCTGCCATTGAGCCCCATTGTAAATGTCTCAAATTTGAAAGCACTATATTTCTAAAACTATGAAACATTTCAAAGATTCCTTTTCAGGCAAACATGTCCACCGTAAGATGAACCTAAGTAGGCTAGAATGGGGTTGCTATGTGTAAGTATGTAGGACTAGTAGCATGCCAAAGTTTGTGCTATTGCCATAGAGAATGCATTGGGCGTTTAAGTTAAATAACTCAGGAACTACAAAACATTTCAAAGTAAAAAGTTCCAGCATGTGTCTTCACAGTAAGCTGAATAATAAAAAGTGTGAATGGAGTTTCTAGGTGAAAGTGCTTTTTTGACGTGCCAATGTCTGCCATTGAGCCCCATTGTAAATGTCTTAAATTTGAAAGCACTATATTTCTAAAACTATGAAACATTTCAAAGATTCCTTTTCAGGCAAACATGTCCACCGTAAGATGAATCTAAGTAGGCTAGAATGGGGTTGCTATGTGTAAGTATGTAGGACTAGTAGCATGCCAAAGTTTGTGTTATTGCCATAGAGAATGCATTGGGCGTTTAAGGTAAATAACTCAGGAACTACAAAACATTTCAAAGTAAAAAGTTCCAGCATGTGTCTTCACAGTAAGCTGAATAATAAAAAGTGTGAATGGAGTTTCTAGGTGAAAGTGCTTTTTTGACGTGCCAATGTCTGCCATTGAGCCCCATTGTAAATGTCTTAAATTTGAAAGCACTATATTTCTAAAACTATGAAACATTTCAAAGATTCCTTTTCAGGCAAACATGTCCACCGTAAGATGAACCTAAGTAGGCTAGAATGGGGTTGATATGTGTAAGTATGTAGGACTAGTAGCATGCCAAAGTTTGTGCTATTGCCATAGAGAATGCATTGGGCGTTTAAGTTAAATAACTCAGGAACTACAAAACATTTCAAAGTAAAAAGTTCCAGCATGTGTCTCCACAGTAAGCTGAATAATAAAAAGTGTTAACGGACTTTCTAGGTGAAAGTGCTTTTTTGACGTGCCAATGTCTGCCATTGAGCCCCATTGTAAATGTCTCAAATTTGAAAGCACTATATTTCTAAAACTATGAAACATTTCAAAGATTCCTTTTCAGGCAAACATGTCCACCGTAAGATGAATCTAAGTAGGCTAGAATGGGGTTGCTATGTGTAAGTATGTAGGACTAGTAGCATGCCAAAGTTTGTGTTATTGCCATAGAGAATGCATTGGGCGTTTAAGTTAAATAACTCAGGAACTACAAAACATTTCAAAGTAAAAAGTTCCAGCATGTGTCTTCACAGTAAGCTGAATAATAAAAAGTGTGAATGGAGTTTCTAGGTGAAAGTGCTTTTTTGACGTGCCAATGTCTGCCATTGAGCCCCATTGTAAATGTCTTAAATTTGAAAGCACTATATTTCTAAAACTATGAAACATTTCAAAGATTCCTTTTCAGGCAAACATGTCCACCGTAAGATGAACCTAAATAGGTTTGAATGGGGTTTCTAGGTGTAAGTATGTAGGACTAGTAGCATGCCAAAGTTTGTGCTATTGCCATTGGGAATGCATTGGGCGTTTAAGTTAAATAACTCAGAAACTACAAAACATTTCAAAGTAAAAAGTTCCAGCATGTGTGCCCACAGTAAGCTGAATTATAAAAATCACACCTGTGTGAACTGAGTGGTGTAAGGTCTTATATAGACTGAGCAGCTGTGGTCTGACGTAATGAAATCACACCCGTGTGAACTGGGTGACCATAGCAACCGTGCTCATTTTTTGAGCACAGACAGACAGACACGTAAACTAACAAAGCCAGTCGTAGGAGTGGTTTACACCACTCAAAAAGTGTAAATGGAGTTTCTAGGTTAAAGTGCTTTTTTGACGTGCCAATATCTGCCATTGAGCCCCATTCTAAATTTCTGAAATTTGAAAGCACTATATTTCTAAAACTATGAAACATTTCAAAGATTCCTTTTCAGGCAAACATGGCCACCATAAGATGAACCTAAATAGGTTTGAATGGGGTTTCTAGGTGTAGTAGCATGCCAAAGTTTGTGCTATTGCAATTGGGAATTTAAATTAAATAACTCAGAAACTACAAAACATTTCAAAGTAAAAAGTTCCAGCATGTGTGCCCACAGTAAGCTGAATTATAAAAAGCGTAAATGGAGTTTCTAGGTGAAAGTGCTTTTTTGTGCCAAAATCTGCCATTGACTATTGACACCCCAAAAAGTAGTGCTGCTTTAATGCCACAGGGAAAACTCAGTTTGTCCGCTTCACTTCGCTTCATACAGAACAGCAGTTAGGGCCTTGACACCAGGACCGGGATTCAAACCCAGAACCTTTGGCTCGCCAGGCTACTATACAGCTATACCCAAATTTTGGTTCCATGTATTTTGTACACTCAAAGACCCCTTTTCTACCAGTTGGTTCCCAGTGGGAATCGGTTGTTCTTTTTGGTTCTTAGTCCATGGGCTAGAGCTCCAAAATTGGAACGACGTTAATTATGAATTGAGTGGGCAAAACCATAATTGTTAACACCATAAAACTTTCACGACAATGATTTATTGTATAACATTGTTTTTTTGAGTGGTGTAAACCACTCCTACAACTGGCTTTTGTGTGCAGAAAAAAATGAGCATGGTTGCTATGTTCAAAATAATTTCTGACGTAATTAAATCACACCCGGGTGAACTGGATGACCGTAGCAACCATGGTCATTTTCTCTGCACAAAAAAAGCCAGTTGTGAAATCACATCCAGGTGTGATTTCATTACGTCAGATCAGAGCTGATCAGGCTATATAATACCTTACCTTATATAATACCTCACATCGGACAAAAACTCCAGCTGAATCAACTTCATGGTCACAAATCATCACATCAGAAGACGAGTCTACCTAGCCAAAGATCTTTAACGTCAGACATTACGTCAGACGTTAATATAGCTGATCATGCTATATAAAACCTTACACCACTCAGTTCACACGGGTGTGATTTTTTAAATATGCAAATGAGGCAGTATATAGGAAAATATGCAAAAATATATAATATGAAAAAGCTATTACTGTGGAAGGGTTATGATTTATTAATTTACTTTTATTGATCCTATAAACAATTTAATATAGGTATAGTTTTGTACATTCATAATTAACGTTCCAATGTTTAAGTTCATTTTTCATGGACTAAGAACCAAAAAGAACTGAACCATTGGGAACCAACCGGTACAAAAGGGGTCAAAGAGTTACAGACCAATAAGGGTCCATTTAGTTCCATTTGTACACTCTTGTACTTTGTTACAGGCCCTCACGGACCACCCCTGGTGGTCCCTGGACCACATGTTGAGAAACTGGTGCCATACTGGCATTATGTGACCTAAAATCTATGAGGTTGATGACTGCTGAGATGACTGTAGTTCCACCACACTGACACACGGTGGCAGTATGTGACCTAAAGATCTAGGATAGCATGGCTGTCTTACCCGAATACTTAGTTTAGAGCTCTTCCCAGCACTTATGTATGTAACATTCTTATAATTAATTGAATGTATGGTATATTAGAAATTCTCTCAAGTGTACTTTTACGCAAAAATGTTGAATACAGTACCTTTACTTGTAACAGTGAAATACATTGTGGTTAAAGTAAATAATCACCAAGCTGCTCACCTTTTTAACCCTGAACCAGTTTGATGACAGAATATTGTCCTCTTAACTCATGTTTACCAGCGAGAACATTTAGACATGTACTTGTAAAATAAAGAATGTGATAAAAGTTACACATTTACCTATATTACACCAATAAAACCAATTTGTATTATTCTTTATTAACTTTAAGATTACTAGACCTGTGCCCGGCTGTAGAGCACTGAGTCGGTAACGATGCAAGTTGGAGATCCATGCCCCACCTGGCTATGGAATACACATTGTACTTGTGTCAGAGTACCCGTTCCACCCATCTGTCTGTGTCCCTTTTATGCCCATATATGGAGATTTCTGTATCAGTCTCTCTGTCCCTTTATTCCTATATATGGAGTTCTGTGTCAGCCATGCCCAAATATTGAGTGCAGATCAGGCCAGCTCCATATATGGAGATAGAGGTGATCAGGTCCAGAACCCAGGCAGAGTCCTTCTGTGGCGGTTCTGGACAACCAACTCGACACCGGTCACTGCACTGTGGTGTGGAACGAGTGTGTGGAATTTGAAGTCATGGGGCGAACGGTTCTCTAGTTACATGGATTTCAGCCACACACACGCACAGAAACTTTTATAGTTAGATGTTTGCATTCCAAATTGAGTTAAATTCAAGCAGTTCACAAGCACCGAGATGGGTATTGCTGACTGCAATACAGTTTCGCAGGCATCATTTTCATAAACTTTCAAACTTTTTTGATTTTCTTTTCCCAAAATAGCAAATTACAATTAAATGAACCCTTCTATACATTACACACTTCATCACTTAACCTACAGTATACATTTAGATAACCGGGTTCCCCTAGGGCTCTATAATAGGACAGCTAGTATTTTTTTTATTACATCAGCCATTACATAAGCCATTTTCGTTGAATATTTGCTATTGTGGTTAAAATGTTCATGTAGGCCTACAGTAAACTGACATGAGAGTTGATCAGCGGAGCAGTTTCTATCTTCCCAGTATGACCCTGTATTTAAGAATGGCTAGTTTGTCAGTGAAGGTGCATCCAGTGAAAGAGTAGAGATGAACTGGCCTCCACATCATAAAAGGAAACCAGAACCTCCTCATAATCCACAAACACTCCCACTTTCTGGAGATTCTGTTACAGGGATGGAGACCTGAGGGTTAGCAAGAGTATGGTACTCATTTCCTTTCATCAACCTTAGTCGAGTAACCGTCCGATGTGATGCCTTCCTTCCGGTTGACAGGCCTTCCAACAACTCCTAACCTTCCTGAGAAGCTTTGATTTCCTAAGACTGACAACCAATTGGTGAATCTCACTATGTTGTCTGGGAGATTCTTCCTTGTTTCCATAAAACACTTGTTTTCCATCCTCAGACAGGATGAGATTGGGATGTGCTGTATCAGGGTCCAGAGTTTCATCCACTGCATATTGCTGGATTCTTCCCAGCTCATCACACAGCTTCTCCATCTCCTGACTGAGTCTTCTCCAGCTGAGCCACAGCTGTCTTCACAGTCCCCACATATGAAGACTGATGTACATTGACCTTTGTCCAATCCTTGGTGGGTAGAGGGCTGTTGATGGCTGTGACGTTCTGGAGGAGGTGGTCTTCAGTGTGAGAGCTGCCTCAGCTCAGAGCTTCTCATCTTTAACTCAGTGATTTCCTGTTGCAGCTCTTTAATGAAGCCTTCAGCCCGTTTGTTATTTTTTGCTTCTTTTCAATCACATTAATGAGCTCAGCCTGGCTTCTCTCGATACAGCTGATAAGAGCAGTGAAGACCTGCACACTGTCTGCTATCTCTTTGTCTGCATCTTTCTTACTGAGATCAATGGAGTGTTTGACCTCCTGAATCTTCACTTGTCTCTCTTGGATCATCTGTCTGGATCATCTGTCTTTCCCAGCTCAACCTTCTTTCCTTCACATTCTTCTTTCAGAGATACAATCTAACTTGTCACACAGAGTACAAGAAACCAACGTTTTCACAGTACGTGAGTAAATGTACTTAAGTTACTTTCCAAAACTGATTTTAACCCTGAACCAGTTTGAAGGCTGAACAATATTTACCAGTGAGGAAGTCTTCTATTCAAGAATAATCTTTTATAATTGGTAACAATTACATAAGTACATCAGAATTTCTTTTTTGTAAGTAATTAAACTTGACTGACTTTAAATTAAATAAATTAAATACAATCAAGTTATTGTACCAAGAAACAATGTAGGCTAGCGTAGACTTCAACAGTCTCACATACAGGAAGATTTTAACCAATTCAACTCTAGATCAATCTTTTCCTCACAATATCTTTCACAAACGTTTCCCAAAAATTATACTTGAATGACTTCAAATAAAGTTAAATGAATTACATACAATCAAGTTGTACCAAGAAATAAATGTACAGTAGGCTATCCTAGATTTCAAAAGTCTCACATACAGGAACATTTTAACCACTTCAACTCTAGCTTTCCTATTTGGGCATGTCATACAAATTTGTTAAAAGATCAATCTTTTACCACCCAGATGTTTCACAAACGTTTCCCAAAATAGCAGATCTACAAGCTCACATGTTGCAACATGACACCTTTTGAGCTTGTAGATCTCCTATTTTTGAATGGCTGAATAGCTTTTTTATTTTTTTAACAAAAATAATGTGCCATATCAGTCTCTGATTGTACACAGTATTTCAATTGACTGCATCCGTTAGGCACAGCAGTGAAATGTCTTGATAATTGTTGTCTTGAATGAACTGAAATCTAGAAAAAGTGCTCCTCGGAGCACAGGTCTCCACCAGGTCAGGAATGTTTGGACAATATGTGTAGGAGTAATATAAACATGTTTTGCTTTGCTTGCAAAAATGTGCCCCAAGGGTGGCATTATTTGTTCTCCAACGTAGGGGAAATGTGCGTACCATATTTGACAGAAATTGGAGGCTGCGTTCATGCCTTCGGCCTGGTGGAGACAATTAGATGTAGTTTGCATATGGTCACTGCTTTGTTATTATGCAGTTCTATCTGCAAAACTCCACACAACAGTTGCTTCTGATACTACGGTAGTATCAGTACCCCCTCCAGCCTTAGCCAGCTTCTTCCTGATCCCTCTGGTGGGGTTGTTAAAGGTGAGCGTCTCAGTGTGGTTCACAGGTGGGTTCCCTTCCACATTCAGAAACAGGTCACCGTCTTTGGCTTCACCTGCAAGAACAGAAAATGGACACGTTATTTGATTTAAAAACTGAACTTTATTTCTGGATAATAAATCTTTAGATAATATACAGTATTACACCAGCAGTGCTCATAGACAGATTTATTTTTTAAATGTTACAAATTGGTCATAGAGTAACACCAAAAAAAAAACACTGCATTTTCACTGAAACTTTACTATTTTAAATTCTTCTGGGATAAACAGTGTCATGCACGAACGAGGAGTGTGCCTAGAGCGTTCCTCGTACGTGTATACTCTCTACACCAGACGTTTCTTTAAAATAGTAAAGTTTCAGCAAAATTGCTGCACTTTTGAAGTTATGTGCTGCACTTTTGAAGTAGTGAAGAGGACAGACTGGATACAACAGTGTTTCCCAAACACTGGGTCGAGACCCATTTGTGGGTTGCAATATGAGCTTATACAACACTGAGGATTTAACACCGTAGGCAACTAACGCAGGTTCCGTACCAGCGACGCCGTCTGTGCAGTTTTTGTAGGCTACATTTTAATTGGACAGCAATTTATAATGATGGCCGGTTCAGTCGGTCCGCATAAAATGATCCAGTTTAATCTAGTAAACCGGATCGGACACACAGAGAACCGTCACATGCTTACTACCTACCACGAATATCATGAATCATTCTACTGACCCGTCTCCATCAACAGGAACGTCAACCACAATGGAGCCCTCTGCTCAAGTCCTCCCTTGAGCATCTTCAGAGCAGCCTCTGCTGCTTTGTGCTTGGCGGCCTTCTTGCTGTGCCCTCGTCCGGTGCAGCGGATCTCTCCCACAGAGACACGGAACGTGAAGGTGGGCCAGTGGGCCTGTCCCTCGGCCTTCAGCAGCTTATACACTGGGGTTCTGCATATCCGTGTCCCATACTCCTGCAACAGACTGATGGGCGTCTTGGGCATTTTCTCAATACTAGACGAAGAGACAAGAAAACAGTTGCTCTAGCTGGAAGGCCCATAAACTACCCCCCCCCCCCCCACACACACACACAGTGAAGAACCCTTATATAAAAGCACAGGCTAAAAGCATTGTTACCTGATCTGGTCAGTCTGCACGCTGACGTCTTTGTGGGCCTATTCAACAAGAACATAGGAGTCTGTTCATTCACAATTGAACTGAATGCATATCATTGCTTCAGACATCCAACATAATCGTTCCTGTCTGGCAGAAATCTTGCATCTCCATAATTCTACTTTTTTATGGGTTTTCTCACACACACACACACACACACACACACACACACACACACACACACACACACGTCTCAACTCTATGACCTAAACAAGGGGAGGCGGATTCTTCATGGTTCAATTAATAACTTTAACCATGGCCTCCCACTTTTTGGAACTTTTTCCAAATCAAAAATAATTGCCGTTTTAGAAGTTTCTAAAATATTGAAATTAGCCCATCTTTGCAAGCTCACAAATCGAGTTGTGAGCTAGTAGATGGGCTCATTGTATGACAGAGTATATACTGTACGTAGGGCTGAAGTTTAAGGTTCAAGTGAACAAAACTTGGATGGATGAATACCAAGTTATCAGATCAAAAAGGTTTGTCCATTTACCTCAACCCTTGGTCTTTTAGCCTCAGGTGATACTTCATCGGCTGCTCGTTTGACTGAGAAGGAAAAAGAAAGGAAAAGAAATACAGCCATTAACTTTCTTAGATTAAGTGTTAGATAGGTGGCATAGATTGATATATAAGTAGGCCTAATAATCAAACATAGTAGAAAAGGGTGCCGAGTTATGAATCCTCTGCAATAATTACACGTCCTAGCATACCTTGGGTTGGCCTTTGCAAACCTATTTCTATGGGGGCACTTCTGTCGATGCTTGGTGAAGTCGCTGTGGAGAAAAACACAGGAGTGAGTTAGCCATTAACCCTACAACAACTATTGCAATGATTGACCGGTGTGCTGACGCTGTGAGGATTTATGTGGACCTGCTGATAATTGGCAAAGATTTTAATAACATTAATGATACCAATACATTATAAAAGTATAGCCTACTAAGTTAGGTCCATTGATCCAATGTATTTAAATAAGGGTTTGAAATTGCACACATCCGTTAGGTGATCAGATGGGTGGTCAGATGGGTCCATAAAAGTGTGCAGTGGCGTAACTAGCATGACGCAGACAACGCAATTGCGTTGGTGTCCAGAGGCATTTGGGGCCCACAGCCACCCACCCGTAGCCTGGCTAATAAGCCAGACCGTGTGATATTAGTCTGGCTTATTAGCCAGGCTAACCCACCCATGCCGTCTGTAAAATACAATTATAAATACATACACGCGGAGATGACAATGACAGTGGCGTTGACCAAAGTTTGGTGGAGCCCGGTGGTGGCTGCAGCTAGCACACACGTGCCCTGCCCAACAGCTGTGGTGGAGTGTAGGCTAATAACGCAGAGGAAGTTAGAAGAGGCGAGGGCGCCCCAAAACAAAAATGCAGTTTGGGCTGTTTTCACCCACGGTAAGTCTATCCCTTAGGACCAACTGACCAATGTTCAACTGCTGTTCGGCCTTCAAAGTTCTCGTTTGAATATTTGCTACTACCACACATGCGGAGGGGGGGGGGGGGCGGAGACCAGCCTGCGTGACGTCTAGTTATGCCGCTGAAAGCGTGCACAAGAAATTTTACAGATCGTTTCAGCAGTGTTCAGATTAGCTCTGGACATACAAACACTACAGGCTGACCTTATAGGCGGCTAGACACCGGCAGAGCTACACTGTGAAACGGAACAAATTAAGCTGACATTCAGTTCAATAGTCAAATACCACTTACATCTTTCGCCATTGAGATAGAACAGTAGGCCAATTCGATCACGTCTTCTGACGACTGGAAAGTTTTCATTCTATTTTAAACAAGAAAATTAAATACATGAGTACAATTCCTTTCCAATTTTGTTTATCATAACTGATTGGCATAAGGAAAGAGGTTCATTTCAAATCAAGTGTACGATGATGGTAAGAATTATTCCAAGTGACTTACAGCAGCCATTTGCACATACAATGGATGAGAGAGATGCACATTGTTGAGCAAAAACAAAATTGACTCAATAGTATAATACTCCTTGGGCTGCCCCTCCTTCCCAGTTCTGAAAGAAGAAAACAGAAGAGATAACTTTTAAAAAGACAGGTTTGGACTCTGGAGTCACTGTTATTGATGGCGAAAACTAGAGTTCTCAACGGGCCCGAAAATTAAGGCCCAGCCCTACCTGGGCCCTCATCAAACCCTGTACACTCAAGACAATGTCCCCACTACCACCCTTAGATCTCCATATACTGTATGGAGCTCACCTGTTCTGACATTCCATTTGTTGATCTGACCTCATCAAACCCTGTATACTCAAGACATGCTCCTTATATGGCCAGTACAGAATACGTTCCATGTTGATCTGACCCCCATTTTTAAAATAATTAACACCTTTCCCCAAGCACAAAGCGTCCAGGTGATATCCCGATCTTAAAATGAGGTGCTTCTACAGCTAATATTCATGTCATCATGTACTCAGGAGTCAGGTGATGAGCCCTTTAATGACATCAACCTTATAAGTCACATGGCAGTGGCACTGTGCGAAGAACGCGCACGCACGATGCAATGACGATTGCAAACCGGGGGATAGTTAGTTAGGCAGACAAAGTAACACAACAGAATCAAACCACTTGGCAAAGTTAGAAACCCAACTACAATTACAATACACAGATAGATTAGATCTCTGGTGTTGTTCATGTGCACTCTATGCGCTACACAGATTTATTCTGCACGGGACGTTCCTGAGCTGTGCGCGCGCACACACACGTTAGGGGGAACATTGGGCACAACCCGTACTTGTATGGACTTTACACACTTACAACAAGAGGGGTGGAACCTGGAGCCTATACTATATTAAGGGACCAGGAAAAGTTCAAGCATTTTTAGCCTCCTAGTCCTAACACTAAGATTGCTGTTGCTAAAGGCCTACAGAATGCATTTCTCCAGCCGTTCAACGTGAGCCTTACCCCCAAATGATGTAGTTGGTCTTGACATTTCTGGGCCAGGAGAACTCCCCGAATATCACCTTGTCTCCTTTGGTGACAATCTCCTTCTTCAGGATGTTGTACTGACGGAGAACACTCAACACGTCCACCATCTTAACAATTAAATCAATCACTATCATTTGTTTGACAATTCATCTGCAACAAAAATGTCATAATCGTGACGTTGAGGTTGGAACTGACCTTGGTGGTCTGGGTTCTCCAGACCGTCTCTCTGGCGATCTCCCTGGTGACGTCCGCAAAGCTCCTCTGCTTCAGGGTGATGTCGTCGCCCAGGTCCGTTTTGATGGTGGAACGTTTTTTGGCCATGATCTTGTCCTTGATGGCTGCGATCTTCATCACAGACATGGCCTCGGACAGCGACCTGGGAAAGAAAACAGGGTTGTGTTCAGATTCATTTATTATTGCCCTTGTTAAAGACTTTAATACACTTGTTTAGTTTTCTTCCTCAGTTCGGATGAAATCTACACATGGTTGAGGCAAAGTTGTTCCCCTATCCAGATTGGAATGTGATAAATAAATAAATTCTGACATGTAAAAAACCCACATGGAAACAGATTGTTGCTAATTGAGATGTGTCTCAGTCTGGACACATTTCAGTCCGAAATCGCATGACAAAGAATTTGCAGTATGAACAAACCAGAAGTAACGCAAACAACTTCAGTCAAACAAAAATGATGCAAACGTATTGAATGCACAGCTCAAAAAGTGGAACATGAAGAGAATATTCAAAATCCAATTTGGGCGAACATTTCTCAGATTATTCAAAACTATACTTGAACGGCAACATGGAAAAAGTGTATAGTTTATAATGCCTTAATAATCAGAGTAGAAGGCATACTGTAGATCCGAAAGGTGTCCCTTTAGGGCCAATGACAGAACATGAGTGCTGAGTGAGTGCTTTATTTTTGCTTTGTTTATGAAGTATGAACCAAGCAAATACAAATGTGAAGAACTCTTATATAAAAGCACAGGCTAAAAGCAGAGTTGCCTGATGTGGTCAGTCTGCACGCTGCCTTCTTTGTGGCTCTCCAGACACGCAGCTAGATGCTCCTTATTATCCAGACGTACCTGATGTGGTCAGTCTGCACGCTGCCTTCTTTGTGGCTCTCCAGACACGCAGCTAGATGCTCCTTATTATCCAGACGTACCTGTTCCTCATCCTAAAGAACAAGAACAATTGAACTGAACGGACATCCAACATAATCGTTCCTGTCGGGCAGAAACCTTGCATCTCCATAATTCACTCCCGGAAAATGAATCCACTATTATATTTCGATGTACTTGATTGTAGCAAATTTAGCCGATCTACAAGCTGCAAGCTATTTTTTTTGGACATACAAGATTTCCACCCAACAGTGACCTTCAAAAAGTCCTGTTGCTGTGCTTGAGCTTGAGAGTGTGGTGGTTTTGCCACCTACGGTTAACGCTATGCACAACTTTCAAGTCTGAGACTCAAATGACGAAATTTCAAATTTTGAGTAAGGACAGCTCGTTTGGGCAGAGGATAAATTGTGATTTGACCTTCCTGATCCTACCTGACCATAGAATCTAAGGCTTAATTTACACTGGCAACCAAATCCAGCCGGAGTCAAATCTGTGCCACATCCGCAAAGCACTTTCTTCAACGCCAGTTGCCGTTGAGCTCCCCCGCACCCCGCCTCCCCGCTCCTATGGACAAAATGTTATTCAGTTTGCAGAATGGGTACAGTTCAAGGAAAGTAAAGGTCAACAAAATCTGCTAAGAGGATAAAACCAGAAAAAGCACTAAAGACTTGTTTACATATGGGTCCTCCATTTTCAATTCATCAGAACATTTAAAGACATACAAATATGCAATACAAATATACACTTCTTGAAAAAAGAAAAAAAAATCACCAACGCTGATAATAAGCTCCATAATTGCATTCAAATAGAAATCCATCTCTCCTTTTTTACTGAACTGTGTAGGCTATATGCTAATATAACCCCACAAGTTAGCATTGTACATGCACAAATAAGCCTTCTAATTTCATTATTGCAATATCTATCAGTTTTTTGTGTATATTATAGCCTATAACCCCCCAATGTAGTGGCCCAATGTAGCGCAAATACACCGCATTAAAATGGCAATAGCAATCTATATATCTTTAGTTTTAGCGCTTGCTCGCCTGTCATGCATGCCGGGGAGGCGGGGTGCACCATGCGGGGGAGTGCAACGGCAACTGGCGTTTAAGAAAGTTCTTCGCACCACATCCAGATTGGATTCCAATTTGTTGAAATAAGTCTAAACACAAACAAGTGTTTTTACAAATGTGACTTGAGCCAAATTCAGAGGTGGTTTCAAATCTGATCCGTCTCAGTCTGTGTACTTGATCTAACTACCAAAGCCACATCAAACTGTCCAAAATGTCACTTGGAGCCGAAATAATGAAGTAAAATAATGTTTTATTCTCTAAAAGGATACCTGGATAGTTACGTTATGACTTGCAGCTTTAGTAACAAGAATCTCATGTGTTTGTTTCATTGATTCAGTTTGCTGCTGACATACAGTATGAACTAAATGGGGCCATGGGATACAGATAAAGGCTTTGTTTAGACTTCATGGAACCGTTAGGAACCGTAATCGATAAGCAGAACCGGAATGTCATAATCGTGACTGGACTGGAGGTTGGAACTGACCTCGGTGGTCTGGGTTCTCCAGACCTCGGTGGTCTGGGTTCTCCGAGTCCAGACCACCTCTCTGCTGACGATCTCCCTGGTGACGTCCACCTCAGTGTCCACAAAGCTCCTCTGCTTCAGGGTGATGTCATCGTCCAGATCCGTTTTGATGGTGGAACACTTCTTGGCCATGATCTTAACCTTGATGGCCAAGATCTTCTCCACAGACATGGCCTCGGACAGCGACCTGGGACACAGGAAGAAAACAGGGTTGTGTTCAGATTTATGAAAGACGCACAGATATATATTTTTTTTTCTGTAAAGACTTTAATACACTCGTTTTGTTTTCTTCCTCAGTTTGGATAAAATCTACAAATGGTTGAGGCAAAGTTTGTGGGCTATCCTGATTGGAATCGGACGCGTTTGATAAATTCTGACATGCAAAAAAGTAAAAACCCACATGGAAACAAATGGTTGCTAATCGGATTCCAAACACATTCCTAGGTGGTTTGAAATGCGATACAAAACTGAGATGCGTCTCAGTCTGGACACGTTTCGACGTACGATGGTGCCTGACGGGGCAATGACAGAACATGAGTGCTGAGTGAGTGCTTTTGCTTTGTTTTTAAGTCTGAACAAAGCAAATACAAATGTGAAGAACTCTTATATAAAAGGAAAGGCTAAAAGCATTGGTACCTGATGTGGTCAGTCTGCACGCTGCCTTCTTTGTGGCTCTCCAGACACGCAACGAGATGCTCCTTATCCAGACGTACCCGTTCCTCATCCTAAAGAACACAAACATGGAAGTCTGTTCATTCACAATTGAACTAAACGGACACCCAATGTAATCGTTCCTGTCAGGCAGAAACCTTGCATCTCCCCCCCCATAAAAGAATGCCCTATATTTCGACATACTTGATTGTATCATTTTCTGACAAGTAATGGTTTTGGAACAAGATTTCCACCCAACAGGTTCAAAAGGTCTTGTTGCTGTGCTTGGGCTTACAGTATGAGAGTGTGGTAGTTTTGCCACCTGTACGGTTAAAGCTGTAACTTAAGGACAGCTCGTTTGGGCAGAGAATCTAAGGCTTCATTTACACTGGCAGCCAAATCCAGCATGAATCAGATCTGTGCCACATCCAGATTGGAATCCAATGAGCCACATTCAGAGGTGGTTTGGTTTCAAATCTGATGTGTCTCAGTCTGTAGTGTACTTAATCTAACTACCAAATCACATCAAACTGTGCAAAACGTCACTTGCAGTAATGAAGCAAAATAATGTAAGGATACGTTATGGCTTGCAGCTTTATTATAGTACCAAGAATCTCATGTTGTTTTTGTTACATTGATTCAGTTTGCTGACATGAACCAATGGGGCCATGGGACAGATAAACGCTTTGTTTAGACTATGGAACTGCAGTGAATTCATTATTAGGTTGTTCTATTCACTGGCAACAGCTGTTGAATCATTTGTTTGAGTCGACTGATCATGGTTACAACTTACATGATCTGACAATGATACACAGAAAAAAAAGTGATGTTGTGGTGGATGCACTGTAGCCAAATCATTCACATTAGTATTGAGGAAGGGGTTTGTTTTGCAGCAGTCTGGAACCAATACATTCTGGTGGACAACAAGGGGAGATGCGATTTGACTGGTCTCAACTCACCAAAACAACTAGCCCGTCTCCGGACCCCCCGGGTTGAGCTCCTTTGGTCCAAAGGAGCTCAACCCGGGGGGTCCGGAGACGGGCTACAAAACAACAAGGGGAGGCTTTGGAACTTTTTACAAATTAAAATAATTGACGTTATAAAAGTTTATTTTAGATGGGCACATTGTATAACAAAGTATAGTACCGGTATACGTAGGACTAGGGGTAGGTACCGAACCTCGGGAGTCGGGACCAAGCAGGTACACATGAAGGAGTCAAGAAAAGAAAGACTCAAGTGAAGTTAGACTCAAGTAGGAACTTGGAAGGAATAATAGCCAGGAGGCAACTAACCTTGTAAGAAAGCTTTGCTGTTTCCATCTTGAATTAACCAAACTAAACGTGAGAGCGGGTGAGCAGAGTAGCTGGCTGGCTGCGCAGAGCGAAATAATTCACAGCGGCTGTAAACGGTTGTCTTTGATTGAGCAGAGCCAGGGTTCTGGAAGATGAGATGACTGTAGTTACACCATACTAACACATGGTGGCAGTATGTGACCTAAAGATCTAGGATATATGATCCTTGTTCTCACTTGGTTGATTTTTAACAACAGGGCTGATTTAGGATCTGTTGACTGTTAATAACATTAACCAGTGTATATAGGGCCTAAATGAATGAATGCTCTCAAAAGTATAGTTTTGTCCATTTACTCAACATTTTGAATACACTTTTACTTGTAACTGAATGTTTCTCTACATTGTGGTATTGTTACTTTTATGTCTTACCTGCTCACCTCCCTGCTCACTTCCCTGAACCAGTTTGATGATTGAATATTGAACACATTTAGTAGTGAGGAAGTTTACACCATATGGCATATGGTGTAAACTTTGTCATACTTTTTTTAAATCAAAGCTAAAAGTTTTACATTTGCATATGATACACAATAAGGAAACATTTGTGTCATTTGAAAAAAAAAGTTGATTTATTTTTGCACTACAAAGTGATTAAAATTCAAGCAGTCTCAAGCATTTACAAATTACAAATAGTGATTTCATAATCATATTTTCATCATGTTCAACTTAACATAGGACTTAACAACTTGGAATAAAATAAAATGCAATGTATTCAAGTTATTGTATCAAGAAATGAAAGGAGACTGCCATGTCAACAGTCTCAAATACAGGGAATATATTCTAACCACTTTAACAAAACAAAACGAATATGCAAAAAAATATTAAATCTTTTTATTTTGTTTTTTTTATTATTACATTTCCCGGGACACATTGAGAGCTTGTAGATCTGCAATGTTTGCCAAATGTTTGAACCCAGAATAGGTATGCTAGGGTTCATGTGGTTAAAATAAAGATACATTTTCATGTAAAGCTGAGCATCAAATGAGTCTAAGCTGTGACAGCGACAGGAGAGATGATCAGAGGAGCAGAGTTTTTGCCTTCAAGGTTGTTACAAGGACAGAAGAATGGATAGAGTTTGTCAGTGAAGGTGCATCCAGTGAAAGAGTAGAGATGAACTCTGGTCTCCACATCATAAAAGGAGACCAGACCCTCCTCATAATCCACAAACACTCCCACTTTCTGGACCTGCTGTCTTATAGGGAGGAGGACACCACGGTCATCATTAGCTATGTAATCATTTGCATTCTTCAAACATATAGTCCAGTAACCATTTGTGGGTCTTGGCGCGAGTAGTGCCTTCCTGTCGATGGATTCTCTGGCCACACCTAGATACCAGTTGGTCTTATCTTTAGCCTGAACCTCATAGTAAAACCTTCCTGAGGAGAAGCCTTGTTTCCCTAAGCCGTATGCACAATTAACGAATCTCTCTTTGTTGTCTGGGAGATTCTTCTCTATGCCATCGTGACTCACTTGTTTCCCATCCTTAGACAGGAAGAGTTGGCACTGTGCTGTATCAGGGTCCAGAGTTACATCCACTGCATACTGCCAGAGCGCTTTCAGCTCAGCATCGCACAGCGTCTTCGCCATCTCTTCACGGAGTGTCTTCTGAGGCACAACCTTAAAATATAACACCATATTGTTACGGTCAGATCAGAGAATTATATTAGACCAGTGGTTTCCAACCCTTTACATATCAATTGAGTCCATTATTTATTCTGCATTTAAGCCATGGGCCTCTCAGACCCAAAACTTGTCTTCGAATATTTTGTTGCCGTTGAATAAGATGTCCACAATTCCATGCTGTAATGATGTGGTAGGCCTACCATAGGAGAGATAACAGGCAAACATTGATCAAAATAACAATTCTTCTACATTCTCTAATTGTGTAAGCGTCTTGTAAATAAATAATGCAGATGTTTAACAATAATTTAACTCTCGAGAGAGTTAAAGATCTGGGAAGGGTTCATGTGGTTACCAACTCTCCATCATTTAAGATTAACTGGGGACCACCTGGAACCCCCTCCAGGACCAATTGTGGTCCCCGCACCACTGGTTGAGAGAACCACTGTATTAGACCATAACATTTGTTTTAATGAAGGATTAAAGGCCTATATTGCAGCAATATAAGCCTATATTGCAGCTTATATTGACTAGTACATTTATGTCGGTTAGTGCTGTTGACATTTATTTATGCATTGATGTCAGTGAGAATAATTGAGTGAGGAACTTATAAGGAGGAAAGTATTTCCACTCGGGAGGGATTTAGAGGCCGGTCAGACATTAATATAGTAATTATACTGGATAATACAGAAATAAAACAAAACAAGGAGAACAAGAATCAGGAAAATGTTAGTGGTTATAGTACTGACAATGCATCACATCAGCAAACAGTTATATCTGAGAAATGTCAAAGTTTGTTGTACAAGCAGGTGTAGAGCACGAATGATGAAGGGAACATAATTTAGAACGCATTTAAATAATGATATGTGTTACCTGAAATAATGAGAGCTGGAAATTGACTGTGGTCCAAAGCTTTATTCTGTGCACAGAAGTCCAGTATAGTGTCACAGATACTGCTGTAGCCAGAGTGTGCAGAGGAAAGAGAAGAGAGAGAACATGTCAGTCCGCGCCCACTTAAATACATTTGGGTATACATACTGTAGGGTGTGTCTTATCTATAGGGCACACACAATGCCAATGCCAGGCAGGCTGGGGGCCTGGCATTAGCCAGCCGTTGATAAATAACGACAATTGCAGTGATAGCATCTTCTAGAATGTTCTTCAACTTTGTTCACACTTCAAACCAGGCGCGGCACCACCATTGGGCGGTAAGGGACAAGTGCCCTCCCTGTATCAGCTCTATCCCATGTGATTCTTGTTCACATGGTGTCGGATTGAGTGTAAAAGTGAATGTCTCTGTTTTGAACACTGGTGTGAGTACCACTAAACAACGTGAAAGCAAGTGAGGTTATTCAACCTTCACTTGCTTTCACATTGTTTTAGCTCTAATCCAGTGATTCTGAACCAGGGGGTCCAAATTATTATTATTACCTCTAAAATGAAAAACAAAAACTAATAAGTCCAGTTACCACATCAAAAGTAACCAACAGACTACACTGTATGAAAAAATGACTATATTCACTAAGAAAGTGCCCAAAATTGTATATATTTAATAAATATATAAATATTTATCTGTGGAACCGAGTCAATTAAACAACTTAATGCCTCGATCAACTCCTACATTCCAAGTGCTTATCAGGGTGCCCAGTTCAAATTATTTTGGGGGGTCGCAGACTAAGAACCATTGCTCTGTAACACCAGAGCTGTAATTCACAGGTCATCCTTTTCAAAATCTTTCCGATACCCGGGCCATCAAGCCAACATCTTCTTTCCACCCGACAGTGAAAGGTCTCACTAGGGGGCCGTAACGCATGTGGACACAGGTCATCCTTAATCTTAATCTTAAACATCTTAAACATTATTAAGCCTGATTTCCAAAATAGCAAGAATAGCACATCTACAAGCTCACAAGCTCTGCATCGGGAAAAGAAAGGGGGAAATGGTTGCCTGTAATGAGATGCCCATTATAGGGAGGCCAGTTTTAAAGTGATTAATGCATGTATGGTAGGCCTATCTAAAATCAGATTAATCAGCAGAAAAACATTCAGTGGAGGAAACCAGTGTTGCCAGGTTTTTGGGAGAGAAATAAGCCATGATACAGCTCTATAAAATCAAGGCCAAAAGAATATAGGCCACATGAGCACTGTAAACCTATACATCCGATTTGTGAAAATAGCCGATATACAAGCTCACTATGTGCCACGATGTGCTATGTTGTGAGCTTGTTGATCGGCTATTTAAAAAAAAATAATGTTCTATCTATCTGTGTGAATGATCAAATTCAAACCTGGCTTGTGAACGCCAAAGACCGAAGGAAGTGGGAACTGGGAAGTCAGTCTGATCAAAATCCACAGATCTCGGGGTGCCTGCTGGCCAAGTGGTCTAGGCGCATGCCACATATAGGCTCCGGCCTGACAGCGCGTTGTGTTCGAGTCCCCCTCAGGATGACCTTTGCTGCATGTCTCTCCCCTTCTCTCCCTCCTACTTTCCTGTCTGTCTTCACTATATCAATAAAAGCAAAAACCTAAAAATAAAACATCTTAAAAAAATTACAGAAATCTCTGTATCTGTCGGTCTGTCTGTGTATACCATTTATGAATGTTATCAATACTTATGACCGGCCTGAAAGTAGTATGATAATGGGTACAACTGCTACTCTGACAAAAGGTACAACGGGCATTACATAATACCTTCTATCTTATATGTTCCTATCTTGCACATCTCTGCAGAAACCACCTAACTCCAAAACGTTCAACGTTTTTCAAAAAATTAACGTTCATTTGTTTTTTTTTGTTTTTTTGGAAAATGAAGAAAATCTTATATTTTTAAAACAAAGCAATACTGCCTCATCAAAGTTGGTATTGTGACTGTATTGTCAATTACTTGCATGAGAGGCAGAGAGGTGGTGCAGTTATAGATGCTTTAGCAGACATTTTGATGGTCCAATGGAGTTAAGAGGTTTTATCCGAAGCACTTTTTAATACTTTGCATTAGTTCGATATTTATTTAACCATGCAACACACAGACGTAAAGGCTGTTCAATAGTGTTGAAGTGTTCTAATCTAGTATGTTATTAGTTAGAAAAGTTACATTGAAATGCTGATTTGAAGATTTTGAACATGGAATCTCTCTGGTATTTCACAGATATCTCAGTACATTTTGACGTGTTCAAGTTGAAATACTCCAGCGTTTAAAGCTGCATTCTGTAACTTATCTGTTATACCCTGGATTTGTGCTTTTGAGCTGTTCTTTTGTAGTTTAGCTGTCAAACTTTGAAACTTTGGCTTATAATGGCATAAGAAAAAAACCAAAAAAAAGATATATATATCTTCACTGAAAATAGCTGATCATCAAGCAACGCGTCTCACCATGCATGATGCTGTTGAGCTTGGTGGGCTTGGCGATCTATTTCAATGATCAATCATTTGATTTCGTTCTGGCCTCGATCAATGGGAACTAACTTAGTAGCCTACACTTAAATTCCTATTTATCAATATCACAGCATGTTTTAAAGAAGAAAATACCATAATAATAATAATAATCTTAGTGTTTTGTCAAATATTTGGCGGCCCACTTGCAATATGCCCACAGCCCACAGTGGGCCCATGCCCACAGCCCACAGTGGGCCCATGCCCACAGCCCACAGTGGGCCCATGCCCACAGGTTGTTTTTTTGTTAGTAAATAACAAAAAACAACTTGTGGTGTGGGCTGGTAAAGTACAACATTTGTACTGCTCTGTACTGTACTGTACTGTACTGTACTGTACTGTACTGTACTGTACTGTACTGTACTGTACTGTACTGAACTGAACTGAACTGAACTGAACTGAACTGAACTGTACTGTATTTACAATCTCAAAGGTAACAGACAATAATTAATATATAATTAATGTACAGAACAGAAAGAAAATATAGCATAATAATAATAATAAAGATAATAATAATTATACCATTAGGTTTCGGGGAACATACCGTAGATACATTTTTTTTCTTATTTAATATTGTCTTATTTTCTTATTATTTACAACAAACTTGAACGATTTGAAATTCCACGATAAATGGGCAAAGACAAAACTATATAGATTTGCTCATACAGGATGAATGAAATTAATACGAAATGAGTGCCATCTCTTCTAAATTGCCATAGCCTATACTATAGGCTATTAACAGATTGCATCATTCAACATAAGTGAATGAAACAAATTAATTAACAGGAAAAAAAAGAAAAAATAATCTGTCCAAAAATGTTCTGGAGACATCACAATCAAAGAGGTGGAGTGGAAACCGTCTCAGCATCCTGTGCGGCAGCACTGCTGCTTGCCTGCTTGCTTTAAATGACGTAGAATTTGTCAGTGTGTCTTTAACAGTGGTGACGCTCTTTCCATCCATCCATCCATTCATCCACCCTCTACCGTTCAGCTCAGTAGGCCTATACCGCATCCAGTTGGGTGGAGGCTGCTTGCCTGCGTGTTTCTCTACACCGTTAAACAAAAGAAACCTATAGGCTTTTTGGGATCACTGTTTTTATACAACTCCAGCAGCCATGACAGAAAGCAACAAAACGCACGTCATCCTGCTGTCCTGCGGCAGCTTCAACCCCATCACCAAAGGACACATCCACATGTTCGGTAAGAAAGATCCTTTGCATGTTTGCAACAGACTGAGGCGAGCCTATATATAAGCCTTAAAAAATAGCAGACCTACAAAACAACCTGTGGTGTGGACTCGCCGCTTCCGCGATGCGTCGTGAGTTTGTAGGTCTGCTATTTCTCGACGTGCCACACCGTTCTGCGAGGAAGTATAAACGATCTAGGCTTTCACAATATAGAATAGGCTACTGAAATTCTGAACCGCTGTGCTATTGTGCGTGTTACTATGGCTGTGTACTGCTGTGTGGATCACAACACAAGCCCGTTCCTAAACCTCAAAATATTCTACAGTGTTAATGTAGCGCCGGCCGGGATTCGAACATTGATATGATAATTAGGCTATTATTATAAGGGATGTGTGTCGCTATCCAGGGGGAGTGGTGCTGAAATGGGCGACGGCTCTGACGATGCTGGAAAATGTGTCAGAGACTCAGATACATAATTCTCTGTTGAAAATCAATAATCTGGGAATTATTGTTTTTGTTCAATCCATACAGTAGGCCTAGTAGGCTACTGTAAGAACCCACCCAGAACCTGCTATAAGATCTGCAGATGAATATGAACGTGTTTAAGAGGATGTTAGATAATGTTGTGAATGCTGTAGAAAGGCCTTAATGTGGCGTGTGCGTGGTGGGTGTGTGTGTGTGTGTGTGTGTGTGTGTGTGTGTGTGTGTGTGCGCGCGCACGTGTGCGTGTGTGAGCAAAATGCGTAGAGTGAAAATCTATAATTAATATCCAGTAATGACAATTAATTCACTTTTCGGCTGAGGCTTGTTGATAACAGCATGCGTCATTCAAGAATGGCAAACAAGACCTCATGTTGGCTGCATGATTGATACATTTTATTTATTAATGATTTTGTATTTGTAATACACACAGCCTTATTTGTATCTTTCGTGTTAGACATCGAGGTCTAATGTGAATTATATGAGCAACAAAACGAAGGCCTAGCAAAGCCACTTCAGTATGGGATTCATTATTCATTCTGAGTTATTACAAATCTGTGAATTCTGAATGTTTGTCATTAGGATCTAGAAGGCTCAAACCTCACCTTTCTCCCTCATACCATCTCACTCTCAGGCCGTTCTGTAGTGACAGCATTATGGGACAATATCAGAGCAGACGGCAACGTTTTTGACGTGGCACCCTGCACTCACTAGAATGCAGAAGTGTTTTTGACGTGGAACCCTGCACTCACTAGAATGCAGAAGTGTTTTTGACGTGGCACGCTGCACTCACTAGAATGCAGAAGTGAGGTTCTCAACACCCACCTTGGATGTTATCAACCGATAAACCAATGTATGCTTCTTATCAGACCATGCAATGGAGCAGTACTAGTATGAATATATCCTACATACTGCCTACCGTGAGCTAATATTGTATCCGTATAGGAGGCTTTTAATACAGCCAGAAAACCCCATTCTGGCAGCCAGCTCAGTAGCATGCCTCGCGATTCATTAGAGTGATTAGACTCTCAACCCACACCTCGCTTCCGGCACTATTTTTCCAACAACCGCAGACTACTTTTTTTGGCCGATAAAGTATAGTTTTAGACCGCGATTACTTGCGTGCGGTCCAAATCAACACAGCGGCAACGTCAATATGTAGGAAATGTCCATACTGGCTCTAATGCATAGTCATGACTCATGATGACGGCTATTAAATTGTCTGATAACATCCGAAACCGCTGTTCTCAAACCCACGACGTAGAGAGGGTGACGACTCCACCAAAAAAAAAAAGAGCTTCAGCCGACTCAGCTGCGTTTGAGTTGCGATATTGTCCCCCCGTCAGCGTGCTACATCATGGGTACCCCCGAAACGTGTTGCCGTGAGGCTAAATCCGTCCCTAGCCGTCACCCGTTTGACGACACAGGTGTGAGACTGCGTTTATCAGACTAACTTCCCCACACATTGTTCTGAAATGTTCATCTAAATACAGATGCCAATAATTGTAGTTAGAGCCTGAATGTATTGGATTCAACAGACAGACAGACAGACAGACAGACAGACAGACAGACAGACAGACAGACAGACAGACAGACAGACAGACAGACACTGTGTGTACATCTGTAGATGGATTCCTTTAACCAGGGAGAGTGTCTCATTGATCAACATAGAAACATTTAACCATGTAACAACACAACAGACTGAATCACACATCAACGTAGAAAATCATTCAAATAAACAGGCTCTGAAAATGCACGTGGCCCACCCATCTGACCACTTAACATGTCCTTTCTTTCACTGAACTGTCTCCTTGTAGCCGATTGTCTCTGTCGTGGGTCATTCCTGCCTTTCCACTCAGAGAGCAGTGAAGTAATCATCCAGATAAATATCAAACATATTTCATAAGTATCGGAACGGCCCTGAACATCCAGAGCAATTTGGGAGGTTTAAGATCGGATCTTTGAAGCACTCACACTACATCATAATCTCACCAGATAAATCATTCCCTATCAGGCTAGCATGGGTAACGGGCCCCCTGGTAGTCAGGAGGGGGAATGCTGACCCAAAATCACCCCGACCATTCTGTAGTGCAGTTGTTCTCAAATGGGGTCCGGGCTACCGCTAGGGGACCTTGAAGGGGTTCCAGGGGGTCCCCAGCTAAATTTGATAATATACAGTAGCATTACAATTATTTGAACCACAATCCTATACATCGTCTATTTGAACATAGCTGATCTACAAGCTCACATGATACTGACATGATACTAAACATGATACCGACCAAGATACTCACCATTATACTGACCATATGATACTGACATGATACTATCATGATAGTGACCATGATACTGATACTGACCATTATACTGACCATATGATACTGACATGATACTATCATGATAGTGACCATGATACTGATACTGACCATTATACTGAACATCATACTGACATGATATTGACCCCGATATTGACATGATACTGATCATGATACTATGATACTGATATTGACATGATATTGACCTGGATACTGACATAATATTGATAGTGATGTGGATGACAGTGGCTCAGGCGCTGAGTGGCCGGTAGAGCAGCTGGATGGGAAACAAAAGGTTCTCAGTTCAATCCCGGGCTACGCCAGAGTTAGTGTTGAAATGTTCTTGAGCAAGACACTGAACCTCAAATTGCTGTCGATGTGCAGGTTGGTGCCATGCATGGTTTCCTCCGCAATTGGTGTATGAATGTATGGGTGAATGCGTGAATGTAATGCTCTCTATGTAAAGTGCTTTGGATACAAGTGCTATATGCACCATTTACCATTTATGATACTAACATGATACTGGCCATGATACTGACCACTTGGCCAGTGGCCATGATACTGACATAGTATCATGCTGTAAGCTGTGTAGTCTGAATTGAAACATTGTGTGTTGTTATAGTATGTTCCTTACTCTATTTGTCTGTTTCTGTTTGTTTACAGAGAAAGCCAGAGAGCACCTGCACAAAACAGGCCGCCACATTGTGATTGGTGGAATTATCTCACCTGTGCACGACTCCTACGGCAAACCTGTAAGTAACTACAAAACACCACGCATCTACAATATTAACGTTTCGACACAGTCTTCATCAGAATTAATTTGAAACATTAATCTATAATAAAGCCTTGATGAGCTTTACAAAGTTAGTGTGCAGACTTCTATTTTTTATATACAGTATAATCAGAATATACCACAGCCTGTTATGATGAGTAATTATTGAACTGTTCCCCCTTATGTTTTAATTTGCGTTAGATACGGCTGTGTCGCGGGCCAAATATAGCAGATCTACAAGCTCACAACTTGTAGATGGTTGACATGGTTATTGTTGGTGTCGCTGTACGACAAAGTATAAAGCAGGCATTGTTGAAGCACAGCGTTGTTGCGTTTGTGTTGCACTGCAGCTGTGTTCTCGCCTTGTTCTCTGCCTGCTGGACTTAATGGGATTCCTGTCCTACTTTTGCTGCCTGTGTAGAAGATGGGAGTTTATGAATAATAAATGATACAGTAGATACAGTACAGTAACACACTGCTGTTCCACTCTGTGTTCTTTTCATTGGATTTCATGGATTATTTCCACTGTTCACGTTTTTTATACATGTAATTAAATTATGACATGTGCACCTTGTTTCTTGACAAAGAAATTTAATTTTTATGTTCAACGACAGAAACGCAATACAAACATGAATCACAATTATTTGAGCGACACTTAATCAACAAGTAAAATGTCATAATGGTGACAGCCCTATAGAGTACATGTCCACCAGTATAGAGAATGGAAATCTGACATCACTACGGGTAGTGAGTCGTTTCTTTCCATTGAACATATACCATAGGGTCTCAATAGCATCGTGGCAACTGTGTTCCAAAAATAAACAAATGAGCCCTGCTATTTTACTAGTATGGATATGAAGCATCAACGGATGGTGAAAAAGCACTATTTTATCCAAAGAGTAATAAAATAAATACATTTTCTCCAAACCCAGATATTATTAAATGTAACTCAAATATCATAAACGATACCTGTTTGGAACACAGTTCTTACACTATGCTTTTTCAATCAAATGCCCAATGCTTTTTCAATCGCATCCCCAATCCCTGGATTGGGGATGCGCTGCAATGTTTATTGCAGTTTGAACATACTGTAGTTGCAATTACCTCTAGGCTCTGTCTGTCAGGAGAGGGAGACAACGGACATAACAGATTGTTTAACCTCAAGTTTATATTGTAATGATTTGTTGAAAGTGTTCAGGATGTGTGTCAGTCACTTTTTCTTGTGTGTCGTTTCAGGGTCTGGTGAACAGCAGACATCGTCTCACCATGTGTCAGATGGCTGTCCAATCGTCTGACTGGATCAGGTCTGGTTTATTAGATTTCGCTTAACCCATTTAGGCCTGAGGCCGATTCTAAAAACGCCTTCTAAAGACGTTTTTTTCTGAAAAACTTTTTTTTTAATACTGTACATACTGTACAGAACCCCAAAATGGGTTCCCGGCCTGAAGGGGTAAAACACCAAAAGGAGTTCCCGCCCAGAATGGGTAATGGTAGAACACTGTTTCCCATTTGTGGGTCAAGGACACATTTTTATGGGTCCCTTTATTGTTTGTTTCCTACATTTATTATTATTGCAAAACATTTTCAAAAAACATTCCCAAAAAAGCAACATTTTTCATGAATTAAAAACAAATTCAATGATTTATTTTCAGAAATGTATTGGCAATGCGTTGTGAGCCTGTACATCAGTCTATCATCGGCGTGAACTAACAATGTTGTTGATGTTTGTTTACAGCCGTGGTTCCAAACGTTACTTCTTAAACATTTGTTTTCTAATTTATGGAATTTATTTTTTTCTTACAGTATTCAGGAAATGTGTTTGTTTTAAATTCATCGTTCTTTTTTGGTTAAAAGAAAATCACATACGTGTGAAGTGAACAGTGCCTTTTACCAAGATGATGATGTAACGTCATCATACATCACTTTTTGGGCCCACTGCAGGGGCCTAAAAAGTTTATACAGAATAAAATGTCATTGACTATTTGGCCTGAAAAGTTTATACGGAATACAAAGTTCCGGAAAAAGTCCATAGATTTGGCTGCCACATGATGCATACACCAAGCCACGCATTTCAGCGGCTATAGCACCGCTCAAAAAACAATTGAAAAGAAAATGTAGGAAACAAAAAAATCACACCCGTGTGAAGTGAGGGGCGCTAAAATATTAAAGTCTAACTCATGTTGATTAGGTGATGTAATGGTGATGTAAAACAAACGGTGCCAACACAAACATTAAATGCCATTAACAATAAAGAGACAATATGACGTAATGAGGGACAATATGACAATATGTAAATCTTCCCTTCATTGTCAATGGCGTTTTTAAAACAAACATTGAACTAAAAACCAACATTAAACCTTAAGGGATATTTACTCACAAGCCATACAAATGGTTCCTAGTTGACCCACTGTTTGGGAAACAGTGTGGACTAACAACAACGGCGTGGTTTGTTTACAGAGTGCACTAACCATGGTGTTGTTTGGTTACAGAGTGGACTAACCATGGTGATGTTTGTTTACAGAGTGGACTAGTAACCATGGTGATGTTTGTTTACAGAGTGGACTAACCATGGTGATGTTTGTTTACAGAGTGGACTAACCATGGTGATGTTTACAGAGTGGACTAACCATGGTGATGTTTGTTTACAGAGTGGACTAACCATGGTGTTGTTGTTTACAGAGTGGATCCATGGGAGAGCTACCAGAACACATGGCAGACAACCTGCAGCGTACTGGAACATCACCGTGACCTGATGAAGGTACGAACCATCATCATCATCATCATTGTAGGACATGTATGACTTAAATATGAACCAGTAGTGGCCTGGGTAGACAGACTAATACTGTCATTGTTGGTGTAAGTTGTAATGTAAAACGAACTGCACAATATAGTGCTTTTCCATTAGTAAACTTGAAAAGTTGTGGGTGTAATATGTATTATTATTATTAATTTATTTAAACACACACACACACACACACACACACACACACACACACACACACACACACACACACACACACACACACACACACACACACACACACACACACACACACCCCCCCCCCCCCCCCCCCCCCAGGAGAAAGCACCCGTGTTTTAGCTAAAAGTTACAGTGATCCGATTCAAATTGTATCTGCTTATATACTCCATTTATTCAGTACTTCATTCATTGATTAATTTCATCCTGTATCCTGAATGAATTCTCGATCTCCTGATTGGATGAAATTGGTATCCAGACCTGAACGTGTATACTTGTTTACTTGCTGGAGAGATGGGCAGACCCGTTATGGAACAGAGAGATGGGCAGACCCGTTATGGAACAGAGAGATGGGCAGACCCGTTATGGAACAGAGAGATGGGCAGACCCGTTATGGAACACAGAGATGGGCAGACCCGTTATGGAACAAATAACTCTATAGCAGTGATTACAATCAGAACATAGAGCTACAGTATTTAACATTTTAATTAAAAAATCACACCCGTGTGAACTGAGTGGTGTAAGGTATTATATACCCTGATCAGCTGTGGTCTGACGTAATGTCTGACGTAATGAAATCACACCCGTGTGAACTGAGTGACCATAGCAACCATGCTCATTTTTGAGTGGTGTAAACCACTCCTACAACTGGCTTTTGTGTGCAGAAAAAAATGAGCATGGTTGCTATGTTCAAAATAATTTCTGACGTAATTAAATCACACCCGGGTGAACTGGATGACCGTAGCAACCATGGTAATTTTCTCTGCACAAAAAAAGCCAGTTGTGAAATCACATCCGGGTGTGATTTCATTACGTCAGACCACAGCTGATCATGCTATATAAAACCTTACACCACTCAGTTCACACGGGTGTGATTTTTTTGGTACGAACAAACACGTGGACACGTGGACACGGAAACTAACAAAGCCAGTTGTTGGAGTGGTTTACCACTCAAAAATACAATACTTTTCACCTCATTTTAACTGATCTCAAAATTGAACTGGTTCACAGTGACAGAAACAGAACCAGAATGTAATATTCAATGCAGCTGTAGCCATGCAGGAAACAGGGACTGTTAACAATGTTATCAGTTGTTTTTATGAAACATGTTTATGAAACCATCATGTGAAATGGTTATAAAAGCTTTTTTTTCCCATTATTCTTCAGAGAGTCACTGGCTGCATCCTGTCTAATGTCAACACGCCGTCAACGACTCCTGTGATTGGTCAGCCACAGAACGAGACTCCACCCATTTACCAGAACCAGAACAACATGATTCACAAGGCCACTCCCGGTGAGCGAATATTAATGGTGTCTTACATACAGCACACATACATTTATATTTAATGACATTTTGATTTATAATCAATGAAAAATAACAAGTCTGTTCAGCAAAGCTTGCGTGCACTGGCGGAACAAATCAATACCGGGCCGGGGGGGCAGAACACACGATCCCCCAAACCGACTCCCCCCACCAACAACACTTCAAAGCTTGACGTTACATTGCTTTAAAACAAACATCCACAGTTAAACAAAATGGCAAAAAAAGGAATAGCAGTCGTAAAATGTATGTCCTCACAAGTATAGTGCTACTACATCTATTAACTAGTTCAACCAGGTTTATTCAGTCCCTCTAGTAGCAGTTCATTCCAGGTCAGTGTGTCCATCTTAAAATAGCTCCACCATCGATTTAATAAAAAAACACTGACTGTTGTTCAAAGACAAAGGCGTATGTGTATCATCATCTGTGTGTGTGCGTGTGTGCGTGCGTGCGTGCGTGCGTGCGTGCGTGCGTGCGTGCGTGCGTCATCGTTAGTAAATGGGCCCTTTCCTGTTCTGTCTCCTCTACAATTCAATATTTATTCAATATCTGTCAAATACGTCCTGTCTTCTCTCACAAACACAGTGTTCAGCCTCCACACAGCTTCATTCTGCTCTGTTTCCATGAGTTCCATATCTAAATGCTGCATATCATTTACAGTATGTATGCTTTTGGGGACAGTCAGAAAGGTCTAATGTTTCATTGTCTAGATTATACAGAATATTGTGTGTCAATCCTTTTCACATTTCACGTCACAGCCTAAACGTGAAATAATCTGCTATTTTACAAAGCATATTCATTTTCAACCCACTGATTTAGCAAACATATCATTTTGGGGTTTTTAATGCTGGAACAGCTCTTTTATAAAGAAAGAGAGGTCACGTGTGAAGAGATTGTTGTATCTGCTGCAGGGAATAGTACAGTTTAAACGGACATACATGACTATAGGCTGATTTTGTTTTCCAGTGCATGTATAAAAACTACAGCAGATTAAAAACATGGCAGGCAAGTAAGCAACACAACTGCATCTAATGGAATGAATAATGGGTCTGTTAAACTTAGGTGTACAAATGTGCAAGCAGAGATGTTTCAGGACACGGCCCCCTGAAATAAATATTTGAACTGGGGACTCCCCAAAATAATCATATTTGAACTGGTGATGCCCCAAAATTCCATATTTGAACTGGGGACGCCCCAAAATAATCATATTTGAACTGGTGATGGCCCAAAATTCCATATTTGAACTGGGGACGCCCCAAAATAATCATATTTGAACTGGGGATGCCCCAAAATTCCATATTTGAACTGGGGACGCCCCAAAATAATCATATTTGAACTGGAGACTCGACAAAATAATCATATTTGAACTGAGGACCGGGGACCCCCCAAAATAATCTTATTTGCACTGGGGACCCCCCCCCCCCCCCCACCCCCACCCCCACCCCCACCCTGACAAGCACTTGGAGTTGGAGTTGATGTTTTACATTTAGTTCGACTCGGTTCCCCAGATAAATATTGTGAAAATAGCCAATCTACAAGCTCACATCGCCTCACAACACGATACGTTATGAGCATGTAGATCTGCATGTAGATCATGTAGATAAACTTTTGCTTCATTCTTAGGAAATATTTGACAATTTGGCTAATGTTTGACAACTTTCTACCGTATCTAGTTTGTTGATTACTTTTGATGCAGTAATGATTTTGATTTTCATCACTTTCAAAATGTGCAGACAGTACACTGTACAGGGTCCTATTATGCGTGTCTTAAGTACCAGGTCTTATTACTTAACTTAAGACCTGGAGGCGTGATCAATGCCATTTGGCTATTCTGAGTGGCCAAACAGCATTGACCACGCCTCCAGGTCTTAAGTTAAGTCATAAGACCTGGTACTTAAGACACGCAAAATAGGGCCCATGTGTGTTGGTTTGTTTACTGTTGAGAGAACAATGCTGCACATTAAGCTAATCCAGTGGTGTCAATTGGGTATGGCAAGCTAAGGCAGTACGTTGCTATACTTTAGCTCCAGGGTGGAAAAAACAATAATAAAATGGAGGAAAATATGCCCGAAAAATAAGCAAATAACCTCACACAACCGCAAAAATAGAGATAAATAGCCGTGCGTGCATGGGCACGGGCACGACGCATGCACATTGCACATGCATGATGCGCCGTGAACTTGCCATACCTTAGCTTTTGCTGAAATGACGACACTGAGCTAATCATCTGGACCCTCACCCCAACTTCATTGTTGGACCCCCACAGGTTGAGAACCACTGGTCTACAGTATTGTTAGTGCATGTGGACTCACCTCCACCTCACTGTGTTTGTGTGTGCAGTCAAACTGTGGGGGAAGATATCAGAGAATCTGGGCAAGATCTGCTGCGTTCGCCCTCACATCGATCGCTTCACCTTTGTGGGTGAGTGGAACACACACACACACACACACACACACACACACACACACACACACACACACACACACACACACACACACACACACACACACACACACACACACACACACACACACACAACCTGTCAGTTCATATAAATCATTTACTCATTTGCGTTTTCTTCATAAATGTAACGCTCTACCTGATCAGCGTCACATACAGTAATAGCATCCAAAAATGAATTGCAGATGAGATTGCAGATCTGCTTTTGGATTTGAATCGTTGGAACTATGAGGTTTCTATTCGACAGAGGAATTCATTTACAAATGAATCTTACAATGAATTGTAAACGTAATGATTTTTAAATCAATGATCAATAACTCACGTTTGTCCTCTTCTGTCAGATGAAAATGCAAACCTGGGAACTGCTTTGAGGTATGAGGAGATTGGTGAGTTGAGTCCTTTTATTTACCTACATTCACAAATCAATCTGATATGGAGCTGTATCCCCTGACAGTACTGTCAATCAAACAGAATGAATGGTCCCATACACCAGTGGTTCTCAAACGGGGGTCCTCCAGAGGGTTCCAAGGGGTCCCCAGAAAAACGTTTGACAGTTAGGACACAGTTACAGTAGGCTTTAACTCATACAACGTACAAATGGAACCAAATACACCCACATGGGACCCGTAATTGTGTCCATTTGGTTCTATGGTTACACTCTCAGAGTTATGGGGGGTCCGTGGCCTTATACCAAAGTGGCGTATGAAATTAAAGCGTTTGAGAACCACTGCCATACACAACTGTTTTTTTGGGGGTTACGCTGTATTTGAAACTGTTTGCGGAGTCCATGTTGATGTTGTTTGTTTGTTTGTTTGTTTGTTTGTGTATGTGTAGAGTTACGCATCCTGCTCCTGTGTGGCAGTGACCTTCTGGAGTCCTTCTGTATCCCTGGACTGTGGAAGGACAGTGATGTAAGCATAAATGAATCCCTATGACAAGACAAAACCTCACGTTTGAAATGACTGTCTGCCTAATGCATGTTATGTACATCTGACAACAGCTAGGTATGGTACTGTATGTCTCTCATGTTATGCACATAAACAGTAAAGATATTAGGTATGTATCTCAGAAAACGATGGCCCACTACATCTATTCACTGTCTGCAGTTGGTTCAGAATGTTGCAGCACAACTCTTAAAGGACCATTTCACCACTTTTCAACCTATCTTCATATAATTGGTCCTCACTAAAATGCCACCATTTTTTTCTACTTGCAGTTCATAAACCCGTCAACCAGTGACATCATTGATCTAATAGAAACTGCAGGCTTTCTATTCCTGAAAAGTTGCAATGCGATAATGGAAGATAATCTAAATATTAAAATAATAATAATCTTAAAGGACCACTTCACCACTTTTCAACAATATAATAGGTCCTCACTAATAAAATGGCACATTTTTTTCCTACTCGGTCTGTGTCTCATAGGAGGGCTGTGTTCACAAACCCGTCCACCACTGCCACCAGTAACATCATCAATGGGGAATCCAAGCTAATAGAAACTGCAGGCTTTCTGGTCCTGAAAAGTTGCAATGCGAAAAAGGAAGCCATCGTTCTCACGATAATAAAAATCTAAACATTTTTGTAAAAAAAATCTTTAAAAAAAAGAATCTGCCTAACGATGATGTCACTGGTGGACGGGTTTCTGAACTGCCCACAGCCCTCCTATGAGACACAGACTGAGTAGAAAGAAATACAGTATTATATGAAGATGGGTTGAAAAGTGGTGAAGTGGTCCTTTAACTGTCCACAGCCTACTCAGTACACAGACTGAGTAGGATAGTTTTTTTGGTATTTTATAATGAACATTAATGAGGACCACTTATATGAAGACACGTTGAAAAGTGGTGAAGTGGTCCTTTAACTGGCTCCAGAAAATGACCACATAACACCTACTGTAGTATTCCAACCGTCTTTGCACTGGCTGCATTTAGAATTGATTTTTAGATTGTATTAATTACCCCACAAGGCCAGGTCCAATCTAGTCCCTTCCTGCATATAGGATTTACTGTTTACTCATCCCTTATAAGCCAACCCACAGCCTGAGATCCTCAGGCAAAGCACTGCTGGTCCGCGCTTTCGCGATCAGAGCACCGACACTTTGGAATACCCTAGCCAAGGAGATCAGCCTTGCTGAGTCTGTGCCCTGCTTTAAATCTCTCCTGAAAACTCAGCTTTATAAAGCTGCTTTTAAATTGTTTCTTGTTTTATGTTAGTGTTATGGATTGGATTTTATCTTTGTGTTGTTGATTCTTCTGTTTTAAGCACTTGTTTTAAGAACTAAAAGTTGCTATACAAATAAACTATTATTATTATTATTATTATAATAATAATTATTATTATTATTATTATTAATGTAAGTGAACGTTTGGTTTCAGATGGAGGTGATCGTGGGGGACTTCGGGATGGTGGTGGTCCCTCGTGATGGAGCAGACACCGACAGAATCATGAACCATTCTTCTGTCCTTCGCAAACACAAGGCAAGTACATCATTCACCAGGAATGAATGCATGACTTCCAGTAGTAGAAAGCATGGTTGTCTGACGGTCCACTATCAGTTATAAAACTATTAAAAATAAATAAATAATAATCACAACAGAAGTGCACCACACGTGACACGGCGAAACTCAGGACACAGGGGAAACGCAAGAAAACTCACAGGGAGCAAACAAGAGACAGGTTGCAGACAGGTCGCTCCAACGAAATGCAGCGACCAATGAGGAATCTATTTTTTACATTTTTATATAGCGCCTTTATCCAAGGCGCTTTACATAGATTGTGCATTACATTCACCCATTCATACACCGATTGCGGCGGAAGCCATGCAAGGTACCAACCAGCACATCGGGAGCAATTTGGGGTTCAGTGTCTTGCCCAAGGACACTTCGACATGTAGACAGGAGCCGGGATTCGAACCGCCGACCCATGGATCATTGGACGACCTGCTCTACCTCCTGAGCCTTCTAAACAAACATTAAAGTCCATAGACATGGCTGACTCTAAAGTAGACTTGGCTGGCAAACGGTTGACGTCTTAAGTGCTCTAAACAAACCTTGTAATATCCCCAAAGTCCATAGACTTGGCTGGCAAACGGTGTATGTCATAGTTCCTGATTATCAGACTCTGAAGCTTCCTGAAGCAGTTCACTCAGTGGACTATATACAGTATGCTCTAAACAAACGTGACAAATCTAATTGATTTGGCTGCGGTGATCTTCAAAAGTCATGCATTGGAGGGGCTAGCACCCCTCAAATAGATTTGATATGACAATATTAAATGAAATAACAGCATGTGGTTCTACCCTATACTGAGAGGCTCCATAATCAGACCGTCACGTTGATTATTATAATCCATTTAGCATTTACCACACTGCTGATAATCTGGTTTAAATTCCTCTAATCCTACAATTGGGCGTGTTAAAATGATTTGTGTAACATACGAGACACTCATCTTTAGAATGTTCTGCAGCTGCAGATGGGAATGACTTTAAAGTTGCTGTAAGTCGCGACGCAACGCTACAGTATGCGACGCGACGCTACAGTACACGTACTTTTACCAACAAAAAAAAATCACTTACACATTAACTTAATAGCATAAAAATGTAAATGTGATGGGTTTGTTCATGTTGTGCTGCGTCTCTTACAGGACAACATCATCGTAGTGAAAGACGACATGAACCATCCCATGTCCATCGTCAGTTCAACCAAGAGCAGGTACCACGTGCCTTTGAGCCAGGCATTCTGATTCTGCACTACAGCACTGCCACAAGCTTAGTGGCTTAAGCCAGTGGGATAATGGATGATATTGCGTTTAAAAGTGTTTCAACTGGTCGACCAAATGAGATATCGGAAAATAAGTGATATCACACTCATTGTAAATAATTATGTTCTTGAGGTATTGTTTACGAAGGCTAATTAGACCTTTGGGATACACAAATAAGTTGGTGAGTCCAAAAACGTAGTTACTGCACTTTGGCTTTGTATGGCAGACAGTATGGTCATGACTCAAATCTATTTTGTCAATTTACTACTGTCCCCAATGTCCTGCCTCGTGTCCTCTCTGTCCCCTCATGTCCTGTCCCCTCTGTCCTGTGTCCTCCGTCCTCCAGACTGGCCCTCCAGCATGGCGATGGTCATGTGACCGACTACCTGAGTCAGCCCGTCATCGACTACGTCCTGCAGAGTCAGCTCTACATCAACACGTCCGGATAGACGCCCTGTGACCCCTGACCCCTTAACCTTTGACCCCTACACACCCCGCCCTCACCTGTACAGAAGCCCCGCCCCCTGAACTCTCACACGCCCTAAGCCTCAACCAGTGGTGGACAAAGTACTCGGCTCCAGTACAGTAAAAGTACCGATACTCCTGGTCAAATATTACTCAACTGCAAAGTTGCTCAATCAAATATGTAATTGAGTTATAAAGTGCTGGAGTACTTGCTTTTAAAGATGCTTAAGTACTCCGAAGTATACATGCTTTTAAAATGACTAAGTATACAAAATACTACATTGCTGTATTGAAATTTAGAGACGTCTCCCTCAAAAATTGTAAAAAATAGCTGATCTACAGTATAAGCTTGGCCATTTGTTAAATAGAGCTTAAGTGGTCTTGTATTATATAATATACAAGGGGGTTCCTTCCTACCTAGAAATGTAGAGTCAAAAGTGCAATATTTGTCTTTGAAATGTAGCGAAGAAAAAAGTCACAAAGTACTCAAATCAAATATATGTAGTTTCTGTCCACCACTGGCCCTCAGTCCCTTCCTCCTCTGCTTGTCCAGCATCCATAATGAGCGTTAGATTTTCATCTCCCTTCACTTCCTGTGTCATGTGATTTGGGGGGCGGGACCACAAGTGTTCTAATTGTTATTATTATCCTTTTCCCCCAATCAGTCGACGGAAGGGGCAGCCCCACCCATCTGGTACCGGGGTTGAACTAAATCAAGCACGTCCGACAATGTGGGTGCAATTGAGGTGAGACAGGAAGGTGTGCTTGAATTCTCTCCTGCAGCGATGTGTGCACACACACACACACACACACACACACACACACACACACACACACACACACACACACACACACACACACACACACACACACACACACACACACACACACACACACACACACACACACACACACACACACACACAAAACTTTTGCTTTTGGAAAGGTTTACACACTGACGTTAACTGGAATGAAAGGCTCTCAGATATTTATGGACCGTGATCCAACAGTGGATTGATCACAGCATGGATGATATTGGGGGTTGGAAACCATTGTAGGGATGTAGAAAAGAATGTAAATTTTTATTATCATTTTCTCTCACTGGAGTTCACGAGTTTTTGAAATGACACGTTTAATTCTGGTTTCCGACAGGTTTTAAGGCGCGATCATGTCCGCTTGAAATTCAATGTAAAGACAACAGGAGAGAATCAGGGAGTGTAGTTTTTTGTTATGAACACTAAATATTCTTATTAAAGTCTTATTTGTACTTGTCGTGCGACGGTGTCACACACTGAAAATAGCGCACGACCGCATGCATAGAACATTTTGTTTTTTGGCATGAGCGTTTTACTCACTCTATAGAATGTCATCTGTTGTGAAAGTGTTTGCAAAACAAATTATACAAGTATATATACACGGTATATACATAAAAGAATATAGTGGGGTGTACCCACGTGTCGCCATTTTATATTCACACAATATAAATGTATGTACAGATGTACCATGTATCCAAACAAGTCTCTGCCCCTTGGCTTTGTCTCTGCTGAGCATTCACATTTGTTTTACTATTTTTTAAATTGTAGTTAGATTCCTCGATTGATTTCCTAAGTGTCTGCATTGTTTTCGGAGTGTTATGTCTGATTTGTATTCCGTAAGCAGCAGCACGGCAGCGCGTTGAAGATGTAATGCAGTGGTGGACAAAGTACTCACCCCAATATTTAAGATACATACTCCTGGTCCAATATTACTCAGCTAAAAGTGAAAGTTAGAGTTAAAGTACCTAGAGTATTTGCTTTTAAGGATACTCAAGGACACATTAACAAAGTACATTTTATCGATGCACTGCTATACTGACATGTGGAAATCTTGAACAAAAAAATAGAGCAAGTGGATAAATTCGAAATCTTTCTTTTGAAATGTAGTTGACTGAAAGTCATAAGCTTGCGAAATAAAAATAAATATATACATAAATACATTTAAATAAAATGAATACACAAATAAAGATACTCATAAATGTGCTTCATCATTACTCAGGTAAATGTAGTATAGTGTCCACCACTGCTTAAAGGCCTCGCCACCCTGTACAGTACATAACGAATGTTACCTTGGACACGAAATAGATGCATAAAACCAAAAGTTAAACTGTGAGTTTGTGACGATGTGCTGCTGCGTTGCTGTGAACTCTGTGTTCTAATGCAGTGCTTCTCAACCTGCGGCTCAGGGGCCATTCGGTGCAAGTGGGCCCCCAAATATTTGGAAAAAATATTTTTATATAATATTTTAAAAATAATGTTTTTTTTATTTTCCATTAAAATGTTGAAAACGTACTTTTCATTGTGATACTGATAAATAGGAATTTAAGTATACTGCTTTAGTTCTATTGATCCAAACCGGAACACAATAATTTGATCATTAAACCACCAAATTGATTGATCATCTGAGGTCAGATAGGGGTGGGCCCTGATCCATGAAAAGGTTGAGAAGCACTGGTCTAGTGGAATGTAAACTGTAGCGGTAAAGACACAGGACAACAGATTATTTTAAATGATGTGGAAAAAAAGAAAACACGTTCTGTATCATGTTATAATTTGGCATTCTCATAAAAAATAAATACATTTTGGAAATCTGTGTTTGAAAAGCAAAAATCTGCCCTGGCCCACAACACAACATTCAGTTGAGCAGTTTTAAGATGTCAGGAGTGGAAAAAGGTCCAGCCTGGTGAACTCACCCACATTCCATTAATACAAGGATACTTATATCATCAAAATACTGTACATTTCATTTGAATGACAATTCATTTCAAGAAGGCTGTGTGGGGACACTACAAATCCGAACCTGACATTTTCATTGTTCTGTCAAACAAGTCCAAAAGAGATAGCACCAAAAAAAGTCCTTGCAGTCTTGTTTCCATTTAGGCCCTATGCAATCAATTCATACTGTAGATATGACAAGAATATTACAAAAATTCAATATCATCAAATACAATAATTTAAAAAAACTCAATTGAGCTTTTTCCCAAACTAGACACATAAATGTATTGTAAAATATACATGCAGCGCTCAGGAAAAAACAATGTCATGCTTTTCAAGATGGGAAATAAACAGGAGAGCAGCACAGGCATTGTGTATGGTTGGACCGAATTCACAGATATAGATTGTATAGTTGGTCATATTTCAAAGCCATGGTCACATTCTGATTACAACCAATGAAACTGACTCATCACCTAATAAAGCTGCTTCATTGACAGTAAGTACTATCCTCATTTCAGTTGATTCTGTGTTAACTGCCTTGCCTTGCTCAGGAGCAGAGTGAATGGTGACTTGAAGGTTAAAGACACCTTCCAGGCTCATTGCCAGTTGGTTGGTAGTTTGAATCTTTGGACCAACTGGTAAAATTTGAAAAAAGAAAGTGATAAAAAGCAAGGCTTTTGCACACCTACAAGCGACAGGTGACAGGCCGAAACGTTGCTGTTTCCCTATTAAAGTGTGCGTGTGTTTTTACTTTTTCAAAAGGGAAAGTGAAAAAGTAAAGTGAGGGCGCGCTAATGACAGGCACCTACCAGTATTGCAGTAGAAGACTGTGGTTGAACTGGTCAGCTCCCATAACAGTAACAGACTGCGGCCTGCTGTACTGGTCAGCTCGCACGCAGTAGACTGTGGTTGTCCTGGTCAGCTCCCAAACAGTATCAGACTGTGGTTGTACTGGTCAGCTCCAAGTATAACAGTAGCCTATCAGACTGTGGTTGTACTGGTCAGCTCCCAGTACAAGTATCAGACTGTAGTTGTAGTCTGGTCAGCTCCCAGCTAACAGTATCAGACTGTGGTTGTCCTGGTCAGCTCCCAATACAAGTATCAGACTGTAGTTGTACTGTCTGGTCAGCTCCCAGCTAACAGTATCAGACTGTGGTTGTCCTGGTCAGCTCCCAGTATAACAGTATCAGGCTGTGGTTGTACTGGTCAGCTCCCAGTAACAGACTGGTTGTACTGATTCATCTCAGAAGAGTGAACAAAATAAGTAATTGTCTCCACCAGGCCGAAGGCATGGGGAGAGAGTATGTTTTGCACTCCGTCCGTGTGTGTGTCCGTGTGTGTGTGTGTGTGTGTGTGTGTGTGTCCGTCCGTCCTTCCGTCCGTCTGTTACCAGCTAATCTCCGGCACCGTTAACCCGGTCGATGCCAAACTTTGCACACACACTCCATGGATGCCAACGATGAACCTCTGCCCCACATTTTCCAGAACGGCCTGTTATAGCGCCACCATGAGGCAGCTTTTCACATGTTTTACCTAAAACTGCACCGATCTGCGTGAAACTTGCATGCACACTCCCTAGAGGCCAAGGACAAACCTTTGACCTGCATTTTCCGCATCTGCCTTTTATAGCGCCACCAGGAGGCCGACTTTTGTAAAACACATTTTTAGATATTACTCCTCCAGATTCTGTCCAAAAATCTCACAAATCGTTACACAGTATCTCTATGGTCATGTGCGCAAGTCGGATCTGTCCGATATTTCATATTCCATCCTAATTGGCTATAATTGGCTTTCACAGTTTGCAAGATTGCCCCGTTTTGCAATCCATTGACATCCCATTGATCCACATTGCATTTCCAATCTGCTTGTATTAAACAATGTTAAACTCACCAACATTGCAGCTGTAGGGAAAGCTTGAATTATTATCCTCTTTCAAACTGCAAAGCGTTTGTTTCATAAAAATCCACCGTAGATATGTTAAGAGCCACTTTCTGTGAAGAAATTCCATGCCGTAATATTGTGCTGGAGTTTGGAAACGCTTGTTTTTACACCTTTTTAGCACCGGGTCGTGCTGCTGCCACCTGCATTATGTGCAAATTCGAAACGGGTGGTATGCTTCCAAACTCCAACACTTAGAAAAAAGAATCACCTGCACAGGGGCCACTATGTTTCCACACTCACTCCAGACTGAGGAACACTATTTCCACACTCACTCCAGAGGGCCGCTATATTCCCACATTCCTGTACCTGCATTATTCTTTATACTGTAACTAAACTGTATTGCAGACCAAAAGGAAAACACAAAACTGTTGCTTTTGTTAAATTATTAACAAAAGCTAAAAATTAAATTGTAATATCTTTTTGACTTAAACTGGATCAAATTAATAATGTAATTCAAATGAACAATCAAGATCTCAAATACAAATGTTAAAGGAGAATTCCATGCTAGAATGCTTTCTTACCTTTCTTTGTAGTTGTTACGTCCCCACCAAAGAGGTCCAGGTGTTTTTTTGTGCAAAATCTCCTTATTGCCTATTTCCCCTACCATAAGCCCTCAATGAATTGCATTGAATTGAATGGGGCTATGGGGTGTGTGCCACATCCCATAGCCCCATTCAATTTAATGTACTTAATAGATGTTCCTGGTACCTCACTTCCTGGAACTATTGCTATGCTTTTTGCCCACAGCTCCCCCTATGATCAAATCTTGTCAACAGAAAACAAATAAATGACCATGGTTTAACTACACAAAACAAAATTATTTTCCCTACACTACATTTTGGGGTTAGATATTCAACCATATTTTAACCAATGAATATTCCCTAATGAATATTCACCTAGTATGTTATGTGTGTCCAGAGGGCCACATTGCATATACTTTTGTAACAATTATTAGCAAAAATAGCCGATCTACAAGCTCAAAACGCGTTTAGCTTGTAGATCGGTAGATTTAAATTTTTAAATTGGAATCCTGAAAAGTAATGCATTTAGTTGTGCAATACATTGGACTTAATAAAGATAATACAAATGTAATACTAGTCATTAAACCACTATAGATTGAAGCGATTAAAGCAGGTTATGTTAATATATCAGTATTCGGATATTGTGGGCTGCATTAAGTGAAAGTGGGGGCCACATGTGGCATGTGGCCGGGTTGCCAGTTGCTCATGTATGATTTAAACTAGAGCATACTGTAGATGGTCATCAGGGGGTTCTGGACCCCATGGGGTTCCTCAGGGTTACGACAGGGGGCCGTCCAATGTTTTTCTATATTTTATTTTTCAAAACTTTATACATTGGTATGAATACAATATATTATATTATCAAACATAAAAACAAACAAATGTACACAACATGATGATGGATAGATAGTGCTGCCATCATCACTTCCATCAGTGCATCCACGGCAATGCTCCCTACTGTACCCCAAAGAACTCCTCACCCCACAAACCTCAAAAGGGCCAGGACAGAGCTCCGCACCAATTTACAATTTAGGCATTTAGCAGACGCTCTTAATCCAGAGCGATTTACATTAAGCAACAATAACAAAAGCATGGCATACATCACATATATAAAAAAGTAGTTATCATGAATCATGCGTAAACTAAGAACGTAACAGTGGAGTATCTATGTAAACTATACATACTATACTATATAATATATTATACATGTGTACTATAAAGTGCTATGACTACATAAAATGCAATTCTAGAGCTGTCTACGTAACAAGCTATAAGTCTGTTTAAAATACTATCTAAGTCTACATAATGTGCTATCTAAGGGGCTAGGCTAGGGCAAGTGCTACGGGCCATGGTGGAGTCTGAAGAGGTGGGTTTTCAGACTACGGCGGAAGAGGCTGCAGTTCTGACTGTGATGGGAAGTGCATTCCATAGTTTTGGAGCCAGAAGGGAGAAGAGTTTGGGACGTGTGGAACGTTGTCCCGGCGTTTTTAGTGAAGGTACCTCCAGCTTCCCTGCGTTGGCTGATCTGAGTGCGCGGGAGGGTTTGTAGGGTACGATCATACTTGTGAGAGCACCATGGGCGACCAGGCCTTCTGCTCGGCTGCTCCACGCCTGTAGAATGCCCGCCCTATCCACTTGAGAGCACCAAAGACTGCTTTTAGAGAAGACCCTATTTGACAAAGCTTTTTCTTAGTTTTACCTCGTTTGAATTCCTTTTTTACATGCCTTTGCTGTTTACACCAACGTTTTGTTTATGTAGCACTTTTCGATTTGAGACAAATGTAAAGTGCATTACAAATAAACTGTGTTATCATCATTATTATTATTATTATTATTATTTTAGGGTTCAGTGTTTAAGCGTGCTCCTGAGGCAGGCTGTTGTAGCATCCTTCAGGGACGGTCTTCAGGATGTCCTCCAGGTTGGTGATGTCACGCAGGATGCTGTCAATGTCCACATTGAGGGCAGCCAATCGGCTCCGCTGGCCAGCCTCCTTCTCCTCCATTTCCTGTAGGCGCGGCTTCAGCTGCCCAATGACTTGGCTGCGGGCATCACCCAGCGTGTTCTCCAGCTCCGTGAGGCGAGCTTCATCCACGCTGCCTGGCTGACCTGAGAACAGTAATGTTAATATACTGTTAAATACATAATTAAATCTGACGAGAGAACAGTTATAAGACACTGTTAAATACACCGTTAAATCTGACATGAGAACAGTAATAGTATTATGATAGATTTTGGTGTGAATATTGGGGGGGGAATGTGTTTAGAGAAGTTGACAAATAACACATTTATACAGTAGGGGCGCTGCGGTGGCACAGTGGTATCTGCACATCACCGTGCAGTCTAGGGGTTTGAATCCACCACGTTTCATCTGGCATGGCTGAGCGTCTATATGAACGGATTTGGCCGTGTTGGCCAATGTTCAATGGCAAAAACACAATTCAATTATTAATCGCAATCATTTGTAATTGTAAGACAATCCTAATTAAGACTAAATGGTGGGGGGATAAAAAAGACAGACAGACAGACGTACCGATCACACTGAGCAGGTTGTTGACAGCTTGCAGAGTTGTGCTCACTGCCTCTCTGGTGTCTCTGGCCTTGGCGTACGATCCACTGGCAGCCAGGGAGGCCTGCACACACACACACACACACACACACACACGCGCACACACACACACACACACACACACACACACATGCACGCACACACTGTTTTATACATAGAACGGAGCATTCCCGTACGTGTGAAGATGCATGCTGTACAATATGTAAAGAGATACATTCTGTGTATGCATGCTGTAATATAAATGACTCTGTGTGTGTGTGTGTGTGTGTGTGTGTGTGTGTGTGTGTGTGTGTGTGTGTGAGACAGACAGACAGACAGACAGACAGACAGACAGAAGACAGACAGACAGACCTCCTCAGCATCCTGTCTCTGGCTCTCAGCATCGTTCAGCTCTACAGTCAGCTTCTCATGGGCCTCCTCCGCCGCTCCCGCAATTCCCTGCACTTCCACGTTCAGTGTGGTGGCGTCGTTCACCAGGTCACCATGAGGGGGCAGCGACGCACACATTCCCTAAGGGGGAAAACAAAAAAAATCTGCTTTAAGTTTCCATGACAACCACAGCTGGTTCAACATTCTTGATCAATTATGAATGGATGGTGTCGTCGTCATCATCATGTTTCATAGTTTTTAGGTTTTTCAGCGGTGCTAAGTGCTAACATCACCATACAGTACGTCCTCATCAAGGCACCGCTCACTTCACAATGAGTGTGATTTTTATTCACTATGGTTGTGGGTTTCACTTTTGTGGAAGGTTCCATTCCCTGCATAGTAGAGGGCTCTCCAAATAAATGTTAAATCTTAAGTGTTGAAGGGGCAGCAACAAAAAAAGTGATTGTTGATATTGTAACCTTCGCTCCTCGTCTCTCCGGCTTTTTAGTAAAGAGAAAATACATTATCAGGTAGTCGATGCCAATTTCATCCAATCAGGACAGAGAACCCAACAAATTGTACTGTATCCTGTATGAGTTCTCTACTGATTGGATGAAATTGGTATCCCGACCTGAAAATGAATTTTCTCTTTACTAAAGAGCTGGGGAGAACTGTTACTGAACAAGCTTAACACAAAAATAAACCATAAATGACTCCCTCTAGCTCAAGAGAGTGTACAAATGGAACCAAATGGACCATTTACGGGTCAATGTGTACACTCTCTTGAGTTAAATGAACGCAGGGTATTCTTTCCAGTGCAGCTGATGTGAAGTGGTGGTCACCTCCAGGGTGGCGGTGAGGGTCCGCAGGTGGTCCTGGGTCCCCTGAGCGTCCAGGAAGTGTTCCGCCACGCCGTTGAGGATGGACAGGGTGTGTGTGTTGCTGACCACCGCCTGCTGCACCGTCCTGTTGATGGCTGGCAGTCTGCTGATGGCCTCGTCCGCCTCCGCACTGCGCACACCCATGTTCTCATCAAACCCTGGGGGGAAAAAAAAACAGTGGTCAGAAAGACAATTAGGAGCATATGAACAGCCATTTGCTCAGAGAGCTGGTGCCCGGGGAGCAATTAGGGGTTAAGAGTCTTACTCAGGGACACACATTGCTGGACTGGTCTGGAATCGTACTAGGGACAACCAGGGGCTCCCCAGGCGGGCTCACTAACCAACCATTCAGCTATGGCCGCCCCTATAGTGGTACAGCTCTCAGGGCATTCAGTGTGGTACAGAGTTGTAGTGGTACAGTGTGGTAGCTCTCAGGCATTCAGTGTGGTACAGTGGTATAGTACAATACAGTGTGGTACAGTAGCTCTCAGGGTATTCACAGTGGTACAGTAGTGACATTGTTGTGTCAAGAAGGAGCAACCTCACAACATTGGCCGCCCGTCCGTCCACTGAGTTCAATGGGCAGGTGGCGCCCATCTTGTGAGGTGCGTGTTGCTATTACAACAACATGGTGTAACGTTGCGTTCCCTTTCTAGATAGCGTGACATTGTGGTATACTCTACCTCTCAGGGTGGTGGTCATGTGGGCAGGCGGGATGCATTCTCACAGCATCAATCAATTGTGAGGCACTACACTGTCTCTTGCGTTTGATGTATGCCTTTACCTTCCTTATGGTACTGTAAGTCAAGATTGACTGCTAAAATGCTTATATAAATGGTTGTATGCTTGGTTCAATGGAACTAACGTAGTGCATTTAAAGTCCTATTTATCAGTATCACAATGAACTTTTCCCCCCCAATGTTTTAAAGGAAAACCTTATTTTTTATATTCATTATTATTTATTAACATTATAATGTGAAAATCTTAGAGTTTTTGAATACTTGCAATATCCTCACAGCCCACAGGCCCACATGTTCTGGCCCACTGGTACAGTCTACATGTATATGGTACATTACCTCTCATGGTGTTCAGGGTACTGATGACATCGTTGTGTTTAACATTGATGATCTTCACAGCAGCATCTGTCTCAGCCTTGGCTGCATTGACTCTGGCCAGGTTCCTCTCATAGTCCTGGAGAGATATGAATGAAATTACATATTATAACATCATGTTAAGGTTCCTCTCATAGTCCTGGAGAGATATATATAACATCATGTTAATGATGATTTACACTATATTATACAGTGAATTGAAAGTACTATACTGTAGGCCGGTCTGCATTAGGTTGTGTACAATGTAGCTGCTATTGGTTTTCTCCACAATATTTCTTCCCAACACACACGCGCACACACACACACACACACACACACACACACACAGTCACACACACAGTCACACACACACACACACACACACACACACACACACACACACACACTCTTACTTTGAGTGCAGCTTTGCCGCGGTCCAGCTGATTCTCCACCTCCTCCCTGAGCTCCTGCACGTCGTCCTGGACGCTCTGAGACGCAGTGATGTTGCTGTTCACCTGCTCCTCCAGCTCCTCCAGCTGAGAGAGGACCTCCTGCAGCTCCTCCTGCACACCACACCACACCAATGAACAAGCTTTATTTGTGTTGTGATTGGCTGACTGGCTGGCTGGCTGACTGGCTGGCTGGCTGGCTGGCTGGCTGGCTGGCTGGCTGGCTGGCTGACTGGCTGACTAGACTGGCTGACTGGCTGGCTGGCTGGCTGGCTGGCTGACTGACTGACTGATTGACAGATAGTATGATGGGAGTCATCGAGGCTCCGTTCAGGTTGAAACCCAGTAATGGAATAAGAATATTGACTTAACTCACTTAACCCCCTTATGGCCAGTGACGTATTATGCGTATTGATATCAATAAATCCCTCATGGCCACTGATGCTATTGACGTAATTGTTTAATCTCCTGTAATCGGGAGCTTAATATAACAAAATGTAGCAACTTTTAGCTTGTTTGGCTAACGGCCGATGTAATCTACCTAAAACCGGCCGAAGTCCGCGCGTGCACGGTCGATCACGCACGCGTGTGATCGCGCATGCATCGCTGCGTAAAATGCAATATTTTGGGCTTGATTAGAGCTTAATTTGACTTAGTTATTAAAATAAACAATGATCGCTTAGCATTCCGGACATCTGATAGTGCTGCACCAGTCCAAACTAGTCCTGGATGTTGTGATTCCTTAAACCGGAAGTGACATCGCCAGATTCGCTCTATTTGGTCAAAATCGGCATGATGGTGACGTTACCGCCACCATCAGGACTGGGTATAATACTATAGGATTGCCGTGTGAGAATGAGATGCAGTGTGTATATCACAGATTTTTCTATTGACAAATGAAGAAGGCACAATCCACTGTTTAATTAGGCTGGCCATAAGCCAGTTAAATGCCCGGTAGTCTTAAGCCCTAACCACACCAAAGGGTCAAGATGGTTTTAGCGTTGTCCCTGTGGTGTGATATGTCTTGTTGCACGTTGACCCTAGTGATTCAACGCATGGAATTCAATGGCCCAAACCACACCAAAGGGTCGAGACGGTTTTAGCGTTAACTCCTTGCAACCGTTTGGACCCAAGGAGTTCATGGTGACCCTTTGGTGTGGTTAGGGCTTTAGAGAACTGGACTTACAACTGTATACTTCTTTGACCACGTTTTCCTAGCCTAGAAAAGCATCCCGGCCGCGTGAATTCACATTATCATGTGTCACTTGCACACCGGCCTGCGCGTGCGTGCGTGCGTGCGTGCGTGCGTGCGCATACCTGCAGGTGCGCAGGGAGGTTGGTCTCCAGGGTGTGTATGCGTGTCATCATGTCTCCAGACATGCTGCTCTCATCTGCAGCCTCCACACTGACCTGAGAGGCCTGGCTCTCTAGAGCCTTCACCTGGAAGGATGTGTGGTCATACCTGAGCACACACACACACACACACACACACACACACACACACACACATGCGCGCACTATTACATACATCGGTACGGTGACTTTTATGATTTATACATAAAATAAAATAAAACATTATTGATTTTTTTTCATATATAAAATACTATGCAACCAATGCCCCAACAAAAACAACAACATGATTTATAATTTGTATTAATAAACATAGAAAACAGCCTTTACATCTCAGTAGTATGCCTACGTACAAAAATCACATGCCATTTTCTTTCTTTCCCCCTTGACAAAAAGAGGAGGAGAGGAGAGGAGAGGAGGTGAACTCACATGTTCTTCAGTTCTCCTATCAGTTGCTTGACGTGGTTCTCTCTGTTCATCAGGTTTCTGACGAGACCCAGGCTCTGCTGGGAGTGAGACAGAGCTTCACTAGCGATCTGCTCCACCTGCTCCGCCTGCTGCTGATGTCTGCACACACACACACACACACACACACACACACACACACACACACACACACACACACACACACACACACACACACACACACACACACACACACACACACACACACACACACACACACACACACACACACACACACACACACACACACACACACACACACACACACACAAAACCTGTTTTTGTTGGTGTTGTTTTGTTTTCATGAAAATGGAAACTTCCTGTTGATTCTACTGAAAATCCGGATCCGCAGATCGGCTGTTTTGGACACTTACGTGTGGGCGAGTTGTGTGGCTTTGTCAACCAATGAGGACAGGCCGTCTGATCCCAGCGCTGCGTCTCTCTCAGGGAAGCCCTTATATGGTAGAGGAGAGAATGATGTCATGCATTGGGTTGTTGTTGTCAAGCAAATACGTTTGACACTTTGTGTGTGTCATTGTCACCTTTCTTCTTTTACCCTGGCAAAACAGCGGACATATAGCAGATTCTTGTAGCCTATGTTGTTGTCGCAGGTGCCGCATTGCATTGTGGGACATTCATTGCGTAGTGTCCAAGTAAGTGAAGTAATGAAAACGGAAATAATGAAAACACTGCAGTTCACATTATGGCCCCTCCTGCTGGTTGAAGAAGAACCTTCATTAAATGGGTATTTGTACGTTTATGTAACTTTGTAAATGTACAAAGTTGCATAAACGCTGATAATGAGCTGACCTTTATTGAGCAGGCTTATCGAGCCCACTATTGAGCATTTTCTATTATTTTGTGTGTACCGTCACACTAAAAGTGTAATGTATACATCATAGTACAGCGGTGTCACGCACCAAAAATAGCCAATCAGACCAATCTACAAGCACAGACCGCATTGTGAGCTTGTAGATCAGCTTTTCTCGGCAATGTTGGACTGAGAAGAAGTCTCACATTGAATACATCACGGCTAGGCGACACTATTCATTCATTTGCAAGGGAGATATATATTATAACTCTATTGGCAAGGAGTTTTGAGTTCCCCAAACGTATTATTATTAATTGGATTATAAATAATGGCAACGGAGACCCGCTGCAGCAGCTGATGGCACCGCCGCGCAGGTGTTGTTTGGACTCACGCGTTGCAGACATGCAAAGCTATCACAACAATGACGACGCATCACACAACCATCCGTCCCGGTCCATTTATATAGCGTGGCTGCTATACCGATAACAGGCTCGACAAGCCAAAAGCTTATTGATACTCGGGTCTCGATAAATTCAAAACCGGGTTTAATGTACCTGATTTTCGGGCTCCAGGAAGTTGTGCAAATGCGCAGAAGGGTGAAATCATCCGTCAAAGGCTTCTGCCAGAAATATGGGGAGATGCTATACTATACGAAGAGTCGAAAAGCTAGAATGTTTAACGGCACGCTATAAATACTCATATAACTTAAACTTTTCAGGATTCAAATGCAAAAGTTGCTTCACGCCGTGTTTCGAGTTTGTGGATCTACTACTTTTGATACTTTTGTGTGACGCTGTCAAGTAGGTTGTTAATTTACGAAGAAAAATAACAGAAAAAGCTGAAATATGGATATGAGAGGTTTCTGCCCGACAACTACGATATAGAAGCCACGGTCCTCACCGCTGATTGGATGCTGACGTTGGCCTTCACCAGTTTGTTCCTCATCTCCTCGATCATTGATTGGACGGTGGAGACGCGCGTCCTGTACGCTTTCTGCCGCTGTGCGATGCCGTCCACGGTGTCGGCCACGCCCTGGAGGGAGTGGTCCTGACGCAGCTGGTCCTTACTGATGACGGACAGACGGCCCTGCAGGCCCTTCTCCATTTCTATTGGGTGAACAGCAGTGTGACATCATCAGTACGAGACTATGCATGACTGACATACTGTAGATGAGAGTTGTTGTTCTACCTAACAAACACTATATAATGATTAATATCACAATATAGGCCCATTTAACACTGTTTATAACAATGATTAATATCACAATATAGGCCTATTTAACACTGTTTATAGCAATGATTAATATCACAATATAGGCCTATTTAACACTGTTTATAGCAATGATTAATATCACAATATAGGCCTATTTAACACTGTTTATAGCAATGATTAATATCACAATATAGGCCTATTTAACAATGTTTATAGCAATGATTAATATCACAATATAGACCTATTTAACACAGAAATATCCCATACAGCACCTTAAGGTTAGTGTAGACGTACATTTTAAAGTATAAATTTGCTCTGTCACTCGGTGACTTGCCTGCCAGTGTGTCGGTGTTCTCCTGCAGCTGTGTGATGGTGTGTTCAGCATCTCGGAGGGTCTGCTCCATCTGGGCGCTGGTGCCAGCCTGATGCCCGCCTCCTTCTGCACCCGGAAACATTTTCTCCAACTCCTGGAGCTTCTCAGCGTAGCCCTCCACCTGCCGAACAACACACCCCCACCCTTCTGTCACGTCTGAAGCTATCTATGAAATCTATGGAAAAGTTTAATCTGCAACACAATGTTATACAATATGTAGTGTGGAGTATGGGGGGGGGTGGGGGGGTCCCTGCTTCATCGCTCTCTCTCAGCGAAGGGGTCCTTGGCCTGAAAAGGGGTGAATACCCTCGGTTTAGTGTGTAAGGTTGAGGTTCAGTTTCAGTTTTACCTTGGTCTTGATGGGGTCAAAACACGCAGGACAGGAGGATCGTTGACATCTGAGACCTTCATAACCTTCTCTGCACACACACTGACCCTTGTCGCTGCACTGCACCGACACACTGCCCTGGACCGAACATCCACACACTGTAACACAGTTAAAATGTATCCATTCAAAAAATATAACACAACATTCAAGTGGACAGCAATTAGCGAATTCTGATTTTGATCTGTAACCAAATGTGATGTAATGCGCGTGTCGTGTCAGCAAACTAAACGACACATTTTGGAGTGAATGTCCTTGCTAAGCAAGGACCTATAGGCTACTGTACAAGGACCTATAGGCTACTGTACAAGGACCTATAGACTACTGTACAAGGACCTATAGGCTACTGTACAAGGACCTATAGGCTACTGTACAATGACCTATAGGCTACTGTACATACATTGGTATGCCAGAAAAAAGTAAAAAGAAAAAGAGGTAGCTGGCAAGGGTTTTGGAAATAGAAAACTTTAGTCTAAGGATTACTTAAAAAAAAAAATGTTTCCGCTTAGTTACAGCTAATTGTATTATTCGATTACATTTCCATGTTGAAGTTTTATAGGTGCATATAGGCTTTGTGTAGCATTAGTGGTTCTACAACAAGTCAGTGCTTTCTTCATGTGGATTCATATAATGAATGCATTATGTAAGCAATACAGCAATTTATTTATATAAAAGAAACATACCTGTAAGTATTTGATTATGTTGATTATGTAGTACGTAGTGCACGCGTGTGCGTGCAGCGCGTGTGTAGCAGAGTGTACTTACGTGCACATTTCTCATTGGCGTGTGTGTGGTAGTATCCCTCCGCGCAGCTCTCGCAGTGCTGCCCCCTAGTGTTGTTCACACACTTCAGACACGCCCCCGTCACGCGGTCACAGTCAACATGGCCGTTACAGTGACAGCGCTGACAGGGGCGGGGCTGCCCCCCCATCCCCTGAGGGTCGCCATAGAAACCTTCCTCACATATGTGGCAGTGAGAACCTGGAAAACATTATGGGATTGTTGTTTCATCAGTGCTGGGAAGTAACTAAGTACATTTACTCAACCACTGGCTACCCTGTGTCTGTGTGTGCGTGTGGTGTGCGGCGCGTGCGTGTGTGTGTGTGTGTGTGTGTGACGGTGACCTACCAGTAATGCCAGGTGGACAGGGGTCACAGGTGACCCTCAGTGACCTCGGGTTCACGGAGCAGTCGACCCCGTGGGGACAAGGACATTCGATACACAGATGCTCTGCGTTGCTATAGTAACCAGGAGAGCAGCCCTGCCCGGCGGCATCACTCTGATCTGCTGAAAAACATTCACCTGGAAGAAGAAAGAAAGAAAGAAAGAAAGAATTAAAGAAAGAAAGAAAGAAAGAAAGAAAGAAAGAAAGAAAGAAAGAAAGAAAGAAAGAAATTCATACCAGTAATAGTTATAATTGCAATATTGTCCAGAGTGATACAGTGTAAGGTCTGAGTTCCATTATTTTCCTTGCACATACATTAATATCCCCATTTCTTTCCATTTTCCCATTAGTCATTAAAATCGTGAACGCATCTGTGTCATTTTCGATTAATTTGGTTAAAAAAAATCACACCTGTGTAAAGTGAAGGGCACTCTTATCACATCATCATGACGTAAAATAGACACTATGCCTATGTGCTCAGACACTATGACGTTAAATTCTCCATTCAACAGGAATTTAATGTTTGTTTATGGGCGGTAACTAAAAGCTGGATGTAGGAGGGGCTAGCGCCCCTCAAAAATAGCAGATAGACAAGCTCGCTATGAGCTTGTAGATCTTCTTTTTTCTTTTAAATTATGTAAATGTATGCAAACCTTTGAATATAATTTATTTTTAAAGCAAACATTTATAATTCAATACTTCTGGGGGTCTCTGGAACAAAATATTTTTAGATGGGGAGTCCAAATACATATAATTTTGGGGGTCCTCGACATGAAAAAGCACCAATGATCATACAGCAAAATAATAGCCTACTTTTTCAGAAAACTGTAGTAAAAGGTTAATTGTTCTGTGTACAAAACAACATGGACACCAACTACACTGCGACCCCAACGACACACAACCATCTAGACAGCCCTAGTGGTTTCAAGGTCACAGCGTCGTCCTCACCTGTCTCGCTGTCACATCCTCCCGCGCAGCGACAGGGCTGACAGGGGCTGAAGGCTCCATCGCTGGGCGCGGCGCGCTTGAATCCCGCGGCGCAGCGCTCGCAGCGCTCCCCCGTGTAACCTTCTGGACAGCTGCACTGCCACGCCCACGGTGCCGGGATACCGGCGCCGCGGCGAGCCGACACCAGGTTGGCGTTGTCCAGGTACCCGCGCCCTAAGGGGGGAGGGTATAGTTACTTCCTGTCATGTTTACTAAAGACTTAGAAATTCTCTTTTCACATAATTATTCTATTGAGATGTACAGGCAGACAGGCAGTGTCTCACCGTCTTGTCCAAACGATGCGCGGATCTTCAGAGCCGTCAGGTTGTGGAGGAGTCTTTGGAACTGAGTGGAAGACAGCTGAGGTCTCCATTTACTGCCCACATGCTCATCCAACCTGCGCATGCACACACACACACACACACACACACACACACACACACACACACACACACACACACACACACACACACACACACACTTTAACCACTTTTTGCATTTTTTACCTTAACCTCTGGTGACAGTACCAAAACAATCTGAGCACCCATCTGCCAAACAAAATTAGAATTTGCTGTCGAGAGAGAGAGAGAGAGAGAGAGAGAGAGAGAGAGAGAGAGAGAGAGAGAGAGAGAGAGAGAGAGAGAGAGTAGTGCCAAACAGACCTGAAGGTGTAGGTAATGCTGACACCACTGGGGACGATGGAGCTCAGTGGGCCCAGGGCGGCAGACACTCTGTGGCCAGAGCCCTCCAGAACCACGTCGCTGGTGGACGGGTAGCGCTCTCCCCGGTCCAGACGCAGAGAGAAGGACAGGTTCTGACCGTAGCTCAGCACCTGGTCCCCCAAGTAACAGGCTGGAAGACGGGTTAACATTCATATGTAAATATACATTTGTAGGGATATTATTAGAATGAATAAATGTGTATACGAGGGGAGGAGAGTGGAGTGGAGATGAAGGGAGGGAGGGAGAGGAGGATGGTAGAAGATGGAGGAGAGGAGATGAGAGCAAAAGAGGAGAGGAGAGGACAGGACAGGACAGGACAGGACAGGACAGGACAGGACAGGACAGGACAGGACAGGACAGGACAGGACAGGACAGGACAGGACACTCACAGGGAGCATAGAGGTAAACAGGGAGGCTGTGTTTGGAGATCACTTCCAGGTCTTGGTATTTTGGAGACCAGCGGAAATGAACGTCTGACGTCGGAACACCAGGGGATGCTGCTGCACGCCAACCCTCAGGACCTGCAAAACACGTTTTATTTCACATTTGTATGCTTCAAAATATGCCGACTTTTGATTAAAGATGGGGTACCATAGTTTTGTACTTTTTCTGTTTTGTATGTGTCTATGGAGTTAACATAATACACCTGAGTATTTTTGGTTTCTTCCTGAAAGCTGAAAGCCTTTGAGTCAAAAGGCCCAATCGAAATACACCGCTTTAGTGACACACTAAAATCAGCCCCTCCCCTTATTATCATACAACCATAGCTATGGGGGTAAAACAACAACACTTTTCTATCAAATATTATGTTGGTTCGTCTGCATTATTTTGCAGACGAACCAGTATATTTGGCGTACAGTATATTTGGTATGAATGTTACCGTTTGTGAAAGAGGAGCTGATGTTGTAGACAGAGTAAGCACTGCTCTGGGAACAGCTGCTGGAGTGACCATAACAGAAACACTGCTGAACTGAGGGCTGGTCTGCCTGCTGCTGCCCACTGCTGGACAAACATAAAAACACACACTTACACATGGGTTGTGGACCAGTGCTGATCTGACTGAAACACTACTTGTTTCCTTCTGCATCAAATGTTAGTGAGCTTGTGGTTTGGCTATATGGTTCTGACTCAGAACCATATAGCCAAACCACAAGCTCACAGCATTGTGAGTTTGTAGATCTGCTATTACTGGTGAATGTCCCCCAGCAGAACCCCAACCTCTGCAGTGCAGATGCAGTGGTTCTCATCTCTCAACCTTTTCAGGCTTTAGTTTAACCCCTGAACTAATAACATTTGAACTGGAGCCCACCTCAATTGCGTGCGTGCGTGCGTGCGTGCGTGCGTGCGTGCGTGCGTGCGTGCGTGCGTGCGTGTACCTGTGGTGACATCCCTCTGCAGTGACAGCTCTTCCATCAGGACAGAGGTCACACCTGGAGCCAACAGCCCCAAGCCTGCAGCTACACTGTCCCCTGCTGTCACAGTTTGGACCTGCAGAACCTGAGAAATACAAATCAGAATTTAATTAAATCTCAGTTTATTTATATCCTTTGAATAAAATTATCCATATAATACTTATCGGTCAAGTAATGTGAAGCCTTGAATACATGGAGGAATTTTGTTTTAGTTGCATTCCTTTATAGTGAATGAATTATGCAAAAACGAGAGACTGCATTCCTTTATAGTGAATGAATTGTGCAAAAACGAGAGAAGAAAGATTGCAGAATCGGTACAGTACAAGGAAGGTACAGGTCAATACAAAAACCGAGAAACGGCTAAGAGGATAAAACCAGAAGACAGGGTCCTCCATTTTCATTTTCAAGACATACAAATATACAAAACTATGCAAAAGGGGGTGTATGTGAACAGTATAGAAAAATAGAGGGGGGAGGGGTTCCTTTTACAGCCGCCTGTATGATGCTCTTGAGCAGTTTTGAAGTAGCTTAGGGATTCACATTTCTTAATGGCTGTTGGTAGGGCGTTCCACTTAACAAGAGCAAACATTTTACATTAATATATATTACATTATTACATTAAAACAAAATCTATTCATGAACTCCAACGCAACAGCCTATCAAAATGTAATATTCAATAATAAGGATAGCACTGGATAAAAGACAGAAGACACTTTTATATTATGAATATATGCTGACAGCTGTGTTTATAAAAGGATTTCAGGATTTCTTTCTTCATTTTTTGAGTGGTGTAAACCACTCCTACAACTGGCTTTTTTGTGCAGAAAAAATTAGCATGGTTGCTATGTTCACCCTGTTGTAATGACGTAATGAAATCACACCCGGGTGAACAGGGTGAACATAGCAACCATGCTCATTTTTTCTGCACAAACAAAGCCAGGTAATGAAATCACACCCGGGTGTGATTTCATTACGTCAGACATGATTTCATTACGTCAGACAGACCTTACACCACTCAGTTCACACGGGTGTGATTTTTTATTTTTTCAATTCATCAAGTGTTCTCTACTTTTTGAAGGGTGCCCTCCTATGCCCAGCTTTGAGGGTTTGTGTAAAGACATTGGCTGATGATTAGCTGATGATCACCCTAGCGATGATTTGATTGGCTGAGAAAAGTACATAATTGAGGATAAAAGTGAGGGCAGAAAAGTGAAGACGCCAAAAGTGATTGGCCGGAATGACATTTGCGATGGTTTGATTGGCTGAGTGGAATGTGATGTATGATGATAAGAGCACCCCTCACTTAGTCACTTCACACAAGTGTGATTTTTTGGGTAAAGTAATACCACAATTCACTAAACTTCTTTTGGGGGGTGAAATAGGTGAAATATTCTTTTAAAGAATCTTCATCAAACTGCTCTCTCACCTATTGGGTTGCAGTGGCAAGGTGAGCAGCTCTCCCCTGCCCTCTGGTGGTAGTGTCCGTCCTTGCAGCTCTCACAGTGGCGTCCTGTGGTGTTGTGTTGACAGTCGACGCAGTATAAACCCAGTGTGTCTGAGCGGCAGTACCGAGCCTTACCGTTACAAAGACACCTGTACGCTGCTGGAATACAACACAATATAATATAAAACATTAACAAGACCATACAATTTAGCACTAGCATAGGCTCTGCACAGTGTAACTTACTTACTATAAATTCCAAACTCTCACACAGGCCAACGTGCAACGTCTCTACACCACCCTAACCTGGACTGGACTCTTGCCACGTGAGGCTGTGTGAGCCACTTAGCCTAGTATCCAGCCCTAAACAGCATATCAAAGTGCCGGGATGTGACGTGTGGTACAGTGACTTTGATACCTAGGCTACCGGTAAGTCAACGAGGAGGATATTTTGTGTTTCTATTAAATCAACAGAGCAACTATTGAAGATATCTCAGTCTCACCAATATGTGGAGTTAGGCTACATCATGAGTCATGACAAGATAACTACACAACCCAACCTCTAGTGTCATACATTGTAAAGCCTAATTGTAAGACAGATATAGGTTATGGTCTAATTATGGAAGGATAGCCAACCAAAAAAATGTATTATTGCCAAAATATACATTTTCTAGATAAATCCTCAATCTTAATTTATCGGCTCTATTTTAATCAATGTGTAAACATGTGTAACATTGCTGTTATATAGGCTACTATCTACATAGTATCTGGGTCAGTCCATACAATAAATAGTGCTTGACTGCAAGTTTTAATGCGTTTTAGTACTATCTTAGGTTTGAACAACTGTCACAAACTTGTTGTAAACACAACATGTACAAAGTATTCTATGAGACACATAAGTTTCAGTGTAGCTCTTGTGTACCAGTAAATACATATCATTGCCACTTGCCAGTAAGTCGTAGGCCCTAGGCCTAAACTGTTGTAGGCTATTTAAGGGTCAATATCTTGCATACTAATTTACTTACTGCTATATTTATATTTTATAAATATTTTTTCATGTTGCTGCAAGTGTGGACAATCTAGAATGTCTTTAAATTTGCATGCCATGCACGCAACCATAAAGACTCATATTGTGTATGGCGAAGAGCCAACATGGTCTTAAACCAGCAGCTGAACATTATTTTTTATAATTGCCCCAGGATCACTAATGTAATAATTACGCTCATCATCAGTGATTACATTTGATGATGAGGTAAACCTCTGTCACGCTGAAGCTTCAGTTCCCACAGGAGCAGCCCATAGACACTCACACAAGCCTCCGCTTGTTGTTGTTGTTGTTACAATGTTAGTATGGAACCATGAGAGCTGAATTATGATGGTGGAACCAACAGGTGTGTCCATGATGGCGACCACAACCTCTGTCTGTCTGTCTGTCTGTCTGTCTGTCTGTCACACTACAGACAAACCACAGACAGGTCTGACACAGACCATTAACACTAACCCAGCTACTGGCTCCTCCCTGGGGGAGAGTTGCCTTCTGTTGCAATAATAGACATTGTAGTGTAGGAGGCTAGTGCCTCAGTAAACTATAGGATCACAGGTAATATAGGCTACCGTAAACCAGGAACCTAGCATCAGTCTAAAGTTATATCCTGTCAAAAGAATAAAGAAACTGTATACCATGTAAACAATTAACCTACACCTGTTTAAACAACATGCAATCTAAATTACATTTTTTGTAATTGTGGTGAAGAAAAACATGACAACTTAATGCATGATCATCTAGGACGGTCAATCACCAGCAACAATGAACAGTAGTAGGTAACAAGAATTTCTCAGTCAGTCAGTCAGTCAGTCAGTCAGTCAGCCAGCCAGCTACAGGTCAATCATTTTCAGATGCGGGAAAGGATTATGCACCTTCAAAATAGTTATAGACCACATCTTTTTCACAATAACAGGGTACATTTATTGTGAAAATACATCATTGCCAGTAAGTCCATAAGTAAACTGTTGTAGGCTACAGGGCATAACAGTGGTGGCATTTTTATGGTGCCACTCAAAAAGCCAATGCATTTATCCCATATAGATTTCCAAAACAATATTTATAGCCAATCAATTATTTTAAGCCTAGAATCAAACCATCACAGGGTCCTGGTGAATCATTGATTTTGTGAAAAATACTATAGTAATACTATTAAGATATACCCTTTGTTTTGCTGTTTTATTTTCATTTTTTCACAGAATCAAAGGGTTTATGGTCATGATTCACCAGGACCCTGGATGGCTTGATTCTAGGCTTAAATTAATAGATCTTTTTGGAAATGGATTGGCTTTTTTGGCTTTTTTTTTAGTGGCACCACACTGCTATGCCCTTTGATCCCATGTAAGAGTCAATCATACACCTTTGGATGAATTATAGACCTGTCTGTCTGTCTGTCTGTCTGTCTGTCTGTGCTCTGACTCAGAAAAATTTGGTGTAGAGGGAAAAAAGAGGTGGCTAATATAGAGCCCTGGGGGACCTCGGTCAATGAAATATACTAGTTGTACTTTGTATGGTATTTATACTTTCAATAGTAGACATAATCTTAATTTGAGTCTACTTTGTACCAACACACCGTTGGGGAATTTCAGTATAATATTTTTGTGCCAAGGATTTTTGGCTGCAGACCCCCACATCTGAACATGTTTTGTGTCAGGGGCCCCCCAGAAGACTGTGTCAGGGGCCCCCAGAAGACTGTGTCAGGGGCCCCCAGAAGACTGTGTCAGGGGCCCCCAGAAGACTGTGTCAGGGGCCCCCCAGAAGACTGTCCAAAAATGTTCAAAAATAGCAGATGTACAAGCTTGTATACCTATTTTCTAAATCTGCTGCCAGTACAAACGCATTTAAGTCACAGTTACGTTCTTAGCTTACGCATGTTTCATGATAAATGCATTTTATATGTGATGTGTTCCCATGCTTTTGTTCTTGCCTAATGTAAATCGCTCTGGATTAAGAGCGTCTGCTAAATGCCTAAATTGTAAATTGTACAGTCAACATATATGATATAAAGAAATAAAACAAAATATGTATTAAAATATTGTAAGAACAGTCATTCATCACTCATCATTACCTAATAAACTAGCGAATCCAATTTAACACAAGTAAGATAAGTTCCATTGTAGCCTACAAATGTGATTTAAATGTACATGGGATATTTTCTTGAAGATTACCATGAAAGCATCATGCTGTCTGGCAGAAACCTTGTATTTCAACTTTTTTTTTTCCCCCCCGTAAATGAATGCCAAACGTTACACTATATACACAGAAGTAGCTAAAATAGAAAATAATAACTACATGTATTGGATCCAACAGAACACAGGTTATTTTTCCCCCTCCATATTCTGAAAGTAACGGTTTCTGCCTGACAGCAATGAAATGCTTTTCGTGGCTGATATTAAAAAACTTGGCAGACAGTAACACAATATAAAAATGTGAGAAATCTAAGTAGAAATAATAGTAGTAATGTGTAAACTTACATTGTAAATGGTAGGTGGAGTGTACAGCACAGATCAGAGTGAAGAAGGACGCACATATAGGCCAACATGTCTTCATGATCACTGATTAAATCCTTTCAGTGAGAATCAATGATAATCCTTTGATTGCGGTTCAGTGTGAAAAGAACAGCAGAGAGAGCGCTTCTTTATAAACCCTGTGTATAGCCTGCAGCATGTTGTCACACGCTGCACACTGCACTCTGTCAGACACATTTAGTCATATCTGAATCACACAGGGCACACACGCACGTACGCACGCACGTGTGCACACACACACGCACACGCACACGCACACGCACACGCACACGCACACACAGGCAGGAAGTTGTGTGTGTGATAGAACAGGGTGGTGTTGTGTGATACAGACTGTGGTCACTGCTGATGATTATACTGCTGGTAGGAGATAAAACCAGCAGTACTAGAGGTCCTGGTAGGAGATAAAACCAGCAGTACTAGAGGTCCTGGTAGGAGATAAAACCAGCAGTACTAGAGGTCCTGGTAGGAGATAAAACCAGCAGTACTAGAGGTCCTGGTAGGTTATAAAACCATCAGTACTAGAGGTCCTGGTAGGAGATAAAACCAGCAGTACTAGAGGTCCTGGTAGGTTATAAAACCATCAGTACTAGAGGTCCTGGTAGGAGATAAAACCAGTAGTAGGTCCTGGTAGGTTATGAAACCAGCAGTACTAGAGGTCCTGGTAGGAGATAAAACCAGTAGTAGGTCCTGGTAGGTTATAAAACCAGCAGTACTAGAGGTCCTGGTATGAGATAAAACCAGTAGTAGGTCCTGGTAGGTTATAAAACCAGCAGTACTAGAGGTCCTGGTAGGAGATAAAACCAGTAGTAGGTCCTGGTAGGTTATAAAACCAGCAGTACTAGAGGTCCTGGTAGGAGATAAAACCAGTAGTAGGTCCTGGTAGGTTGTAAAACCAGCAGTACTAGAGGTCCTGGTATGAGATAAAACCAGTAGTAGGTCCTGGTAGGTTACAAAACCAGCAGTACTAGAGGTCCTGGTAGGAGATAAAACCAGTAGTAGGTCCTGGTAGGTTATAAAACCAGCAGTACTAGAGGTCCTGGTAGGAGATAAAACCAGTAGTAGGTCCTGGTAGGTTATAAAACCAGCAGTACTAGAGGTCCTGGTATGAGATAAAACCAGTAGTAGGTCCTGGTAGGTTATAAAACCAGCAGTACTAGAGGTCCTGGTATGAGATAAAACCAGTAGTAGGTCCTGGTAGGTTATAAAACCAGCAGTACTAGAGGTCATGGAAGGAAACCAGCAGTACTAGAGTCCTCACTATGTTTAAAAACATAATAAAGTGTTTGACGACATGCCCAAAAAAAAGGTCGCCAGGCTGAAAGTGGTTACAAATCAGGGCTAAAAACAGACCAAACATTGGCCAAATTATCAAATAATATAAGAAAGAGGCAAATATTGTGAAAATAGTAGACCTACAAGCTCACAGTCACAATGCCTCGCATTGTCTGTATATCTGCTTTTCTTACAATATTTATCTGTGTAACCGAATCAAATAAAATGTAGCCTTATATGCTTCAACTCCTACAAGTTCTTGTCATGGTGGGGGTCCCCAGATCAAACGAGAAGTGCATCTTTACTACTGTGTGTGTGTGTGTGTGTGTGTGTGTGTGCGTGCGTGTGTTCTATGGAATCTGTATCCATGGGGTGTGAGACACACACACACACACAGACTGATACAACATGACGAAGGGAAATAAACACACCCCGAGGGAAGCAAATCAGACATTTGGTGACGACGGCCACACCCCAACACACACGCACGTACGCACGCACGCACGCCACTCCCTATACCTGGTCTGACAAACACTCACACTCACACAGACATGCACATACTTGAGCACACACAGCCACACCCTTCCCACACACGTGCATGTGAAAGTATTTTCTCTTTCCCTCTCTCTTGCACGCACGCACACACACACACACATACATGCGCACACGCGCGGTTTGAGGTATGGGAGTGTGAATGCATGTATAGACAGGACGTGAGTGTATACAGTTGTTTCTACCATTGGAAAGACATTAGTTCCCAAGAACACACACACACACACACACACACACACACACACACACACACACACACACACACACACACACACACACACACACACACACACACACACACACACACACACCTTCAGACTCACCGCCTAGCACTCACCTCTTCAGACTCAACCCTGTGTTTTGATAGATATTAGTTATACTATGCAGATATATGTTGGACATTCAGTAATTGGGTCTTATCATCAAAATAAGATCATAATGGTTTTATACAAAACAGAAAATCCTCTTTGCCAGGAGACATATTGATGATGACCCCTGGTCTACACACTGCTTCTAAATGTTTTATAACGGGTCGTTGTGCTACGAGTGCTACCCTTTTCAATTGCACTCTAGTAATTTGAGCATTTACCATGTTTGTTGACAAGGGTTCATGACATTAGATCTTATACTTTGTAAGTTGCTCTGGCTAAGGGTGTGTGATATAAATGCCTACATTGTAAATTATAACTTTGCATAAGCAAACATCCATTCCATCTCCTGGGGAGAAAAACATAAAAATCTGTCTTTATTTCATTTTGACTTATTTCTTATTTTATTTAGGATATTTTTTGTAAGTGGGTTTACTAGTGATGTTTTGTTTTTTGAAAAGGATTAGTGTAGTTTTAGTTATTATTGTAATATGGGTATTTGTCAGGGGTGAGATTCAAAATGTATTCTTTGGAAGACAGATTTCACATCTCCCCAGAACACTAGGTATACTTTTTTATTAACTTTTTCCAATTTTAGTTTTCCTTATTTTGGTTAACTATGTTGGTCAATTAGACAAACTGTCTTGCTCTCAAACAGACAGACAGGACACTGATATGACTTGAAGACAGGGAACAACACAGTGATTCACAGTGGAGTTAAACATTAAAATAGAATCTTCAGAATAAAAGTTCTCATTGTTTAGCGAACGCAGCTGAGAGTCGATATTTAGGACAGACAAAAGACTTCTTTACATCCTTGAGGAAATCTGTACTTTTTTTTGCAGGGTTCTTCGACCAGGGTTCAGATAGGGGGTCCTCAGAGTTACTACAGTAGGGCCGGCAAACCTCTGTCTGATAAGAAAACAATGGAACATGTAAATGTCTGAAAATATGAATTCAATTTAATCCAACATATTAGCAAAGATAATGTAACAAAAACATGTAATTATGATAGTATTACTGAAGCCATCAAAGCTGTCATCAGTTGACACATTTTTGAAGAAAAAATAAATAATATCACAAATCTTCTCTTCTGGGGTCCCCGACACAAAACCTTTGCAGATGGGAGGTCCGCAGCCAAATTAATATAATTATGGGAGCCCTTCACACGAAAAAGTTTGAAAACTACTGATTTAGAAGGCATTTGGAGAATCGAACTCAGGTCTCAATGGTTAAAATAAAAAACTTGTAGAATACTTCAAAATTAGTCTTGCAGTTAGAAGGCTTTCTCAAAAATACATGTATTATACATTCGTTGCTGTCCGGAAGAAACCACCTAACTCCATCTTTAAAAATAATTATAAATTAGTGCTATTGAACACCCTTCACATCTGTAAATCAATGAAAAGTATCAAGTATCAAAAAGACAAAAACCTCCTAACTCCACTTGAGCTGGATTATTTTTCATTTCCTGAAGAATGAACATTTTGGAGTTAGGTGGTTTCTTCTAGATAACAGATATATAGTATGTATGTGGGGTATTTGCTTAGTCTCAGAGAGGGTCCTTAGCCTGAAAAACATTCAAGGTCCATGCCATGACCTACAGTACAGAACGCACAGAAATGGCAAATACAATGATTGCATTCCTCTTACAGTACATTCTGCAGGAACGCAGAAAATGCACACTTCATAAACAATGAACTTACAACAGTTTCTCCTGTAATCATCTTTATTATTCAAATGTTACAGTTGGGTTTACAGGAAGATCTGGGGAAACAAGCAGGCCTCTTTCAGGTCCTCACGGGGGTGGTGGGGGTGGGAGATAGCAGGGCAATAAAAAGTTGGACATGAGAAGTGATGCTCTCTAGCACCACCGAGAGGCTGTGTGCAGCGCATACCTGACCGTCTAAAAACATACATTAGGATAGAATACACATCATGTGGTACATTATAAATAGGAAATACTGCAGTTTATACATCATGTACTGGGGAGTGGGGAAAATGAAATGTATGTGCACCACAACCTCCCAGGGAGCCACGGTAGAAAAAACATGAGATAAAACTTCTAACAATAAAAACATCCGTCGTTGCTTCACAACCTTGACTTTAAAGTCCTCAACACATCGGCCGAACCCTGCTACACCTGGTCATACAGCCATGCCATGTAAAGAAGGAAATGGACACTGACGTCACTTGGCAAATTACAAATGCCAGGCACTGGGACGCAAACTAGAGCCGGACATTTGGTGGAATTCATTGAAATCAATGAGAGCATAAGTGGACGAGATTATGAATAAATTATGAATTCCTTGGTCAGGTTTTTTGATCTCTCGTTATTCAATTTGTTTGCAAAATATTATCTTATTGAGGCATCTAAAGAGCACTGTTAAGTTTCGGACTACTACCTCAATAACACTATAGGCTAGTATGCACAGAGAAAAACAAGACACCAGGAAACTGATTATCTGCCAACGGTCACAATCATTCAGAAAGTGTTTTCTCCATACACGTTCGCCCAGCTCTCAATGATGTCAATGCATTCCATTGACCTTCAGGCTTCAGTTTGCCTCCCAGGTTCATCAATGGAGCATGCCACGATGTAGAACAGTCCTTTCCTTCTTACATATCCTTGGTTTACAGGTATAAAGGAGACACACCTGGACAGGTGTAGTGGGGAAGAGGGAGTTGCTGCTAGACTGACACTTTCACCTGCTGGACACAGATGATGTAAAGGATGTCTTTATGTTGTTGTTTACTCATTTCATTTGACCACAGAGCTGAGTGAGATGCATCCCAGCGATCACGTGACATTTTAAGCACGTACATTCAAGGTCCATGCCATGACCTACAGTACAGAACGCACAGAAATGGCAAATACAATGATTGCATTCCTCTTACAGTACATTCTGCAGGAACGCAGAAAATGCACACTTCATAAACAATGAACTTACAACAGTTTCTCCTGTAATCATCTTTATTATTCAAATGTTACAGTTGGGTTTACAGGAAGATCTGGGGAAACAAGCAGGCCTCTTTCAGGTCCTCACGGGGGTGGTGGGGGTGGGAGATAGCAGGGCAATAAAAAGTTGGACATGAGAAGTGATGCTCTCTAGCACCACCGAGAGGCTGTGTGCAGCGCATACCTGACCGTCTAAAAACATACATTAGGATAGAATACACATCATGTGGTACATTATAAATAGGAAATACTGCAGTTTATACATCATGTACTGGGGAGTGGGGAAAATGAAATGTATGTGCACCACAACCTCCCAGGGAGCCACGGTAGAAAAAACATGAGATAAAACTTCTAACAATAAAAACATCCGTCGTTGCTTCACAACCTTGACTTTAAAGTCCTCAACACATCGGCCGAACCCTGCTACACCTGGTCATACAGCCATGCCATGTAAAGAAGGAAATGGACACTGACGTCACTTGGCAAATTACAAATGCCAGGCACTGGGACGCAAACTAGAGCCGGACATTTGGTGGAATTCATTGAAATCAATGAGAGCATAAGTGGACGAGATTATGAATAAATTATGAATTCCTTGGTCAGGTTTTTTGATCTCTCGTTATTCAATTTGTTTGCAAAATATTATCTTATTGAGGCATCTAAAGAGCACTGTTAAGTTTCGGACTACTACCTCAATAACACTATAGGCTAGTATGCACAGAGAAAAACAAGACACCAGGAAACTGATTATCTGCCAACAGTCACAATCATTCAGAAAGTGTTTTCTCCATACACGTTCGCCCAGCTCTCAATGATGTCAATGCATTCCATTGACCTTCAGGCTTCAGTTTGCCTCCCAGGTTCATCAATGGAGCATGCCACGATGTAGAACAGTCCTTTCCTTCTTACATATCCTTGGTTTACAGGTATAAAGGAGACACACCTGGACAGGTGTAGTGGGGAAGAGGGAGTTGCTGCTAGACTGACACTTTCACCTGCTGGACACAGATGATGTAAAGGATGTCTTTATGTTGTTGTTTACTCATTTCATTTGACCACAGAGCTGAGTGAGATGCATCCCAGCGATCACGTGACATTTTAAGCACGTACAAATGAATAGTGGAAATGGCACTCACAGCGCAAGCTCCTAGATTCGCTATTTTTGCCCTATTGGAAAGTTATAGAAATTGTTTGAAACATTGGTAAAAAAAAAAGAAAGTATTGAGAAAAAAAAGAAAGACAAAAAATAAGTAATTTCTTTTTTTTCTTTTGATAATGTGCCCAAAATAGTGATGTTAGGGTTCATGTGGTTTAAGAAGTGGTTCTTCCTGCTGTTGAGGACCATATGGTATAAAAATAAACCCTTGCTGGTCTGATGGTAGAGAATTCTTTACCCCCGCTGGTGTACTGAAATGTTGTGACAACATAAAAAAGGCGTAACGAGACATGTGCGATAAAACGTGAAGAAGCCTCTTCGGGGAGGCGGAGTGATTTGATTATAACCAACCATTAGATTATTAATTAAGGCACAAAACACTAATTAAAAAGAATGGTTAACTAGCAACTTGTGACCAAGTTAATGACCTTGGAGTCCAAGCATAATAAATCAGCTAAAAGATGAAATGTTAGGCACACAGCAGGGTGGGAGGGGCATGTTACGGCTCCGCCCCTTGCTTCCTTCCGCACAGTGAAGACAATTCCTGATTGGGTCAATGGTTTGTTACAAAAATAATGTAACAAAAAAAGCAACAAACAAAAAACAAAATATTTGTCATTGAAGTTGACCCCCACGGAGAGCTATGTATACACGCAAGCATATTATATACCACAGACTTTTATCATAAACATTTATATATATAATATATATACTATATATATATTATGTGGAGGTTTCAGTTCATGTTTGTTGTAATAGATGCCATGCGGCTGTTTGGGTGTTTGAAGATATTTTTTTAAACTTTTATTTTAAAAACAAAAAACAAAACAAAAAAGCTCAGCCAGTCCTGATTCATTTAAGAATATATTTACACAAATAACTAATTCCTCACTCTGTCATAATAAAAAACATTCACACAAAAATATAACATTTGTAATAATTATTAGCACCAGTGTATCAGAATAAAGGTTTTCGCTACGCAAAAATGTACACACTTGCATAGTGTTTGATTTTAGCCGTTTGAAAGAGAAAAAAAAAAAAAAAAATGATGGAAGTTATTGGTTGATTGGCAGAAAGCAGCAGCTTCAGGACACGATAAAACAATAAAATAAACGTTTGTAGTGTTAGGAGTCGACGTGGATCCACATGACCGTGCTGAGTGATTCACGGGTCGTGGACTCGGCCGGGTGGGAATCGAACAAACAGCCGTGTGAGAAGAGCAGGACAACAGAACCTGCAGCTGCTGAAATACTGTCAACGGTGGGAATGCCTCCTCCTAGTGGAGGAGGAGGGGTGAGGCGTTGGGGCGATGCGACGAAGCAAAAGACAGAAATAAAACGAGGATTCCTTCACTGTGGAGAAAATGATTAAAACCTCTCCCGAGGATGCCAGGAGAACCAGGAAGTAGAACCAGGAAGTCAACAGGAAATAGTTAACGGCGCCAATCCGAGCCTGACCGAGTGTCCTTAGGCATGATGGGAGGAAAGAAAAATGAGTTCAAACTCACGGCATGAACGTGTGTGTGTGTGTGTGTCTGGAGGTCGCAGTCACAACTCTCTGCTCATGATTTTCGTGACCGAAACATGCGGACCCAGTTGTCCCACAATCCCACAGCGCTGTCCTTGTACCACTGTCTGCCTCATGTTCAGCAACACACACACACCAATAAAAGCCTAATTTATACCCGCGACACGTTGCAGTGGGCTTGGAGATCTGATGTTTTAGGCGAGTCGCAGCGTATAAATTAAGCAAAAACACAGCTGCTTCTCTTCGTTGTTTAAAAAAAAAAAAAAAACATGGAAACTTGACTTCTCTCTGCTGAACGAAAGAGACGATGAAAAAAAGGTTTTAAAACAGTTTTGGTAAAAATGTGGTTCTAGAGTGAGTAAGAGCCCGACCGATGTCAGATTTTTGGGTCCGATGAGTATCCCGATTTCGGAGAGTCCTCCAGTCTAGACCACCGTTTACCGATGTTTTGACCCATATTTTGTCAAACCATTTTAAGCCCTATTCATAGCTAATCTATTAGCTCACAAAGCATTGCTGCGCGATGCGTTGTGAGCTTATAGATCGTTACCTTCAAAAGCTTTTAAAACTTTTCACCTGTAACGAAAAAAATGTGGGCACCAGGCTGTAAGTGGTTCAAAATCGGGACACATCGGCTGCATAATTGCTGAAAAAAACGATGTCACCAAAGATGCCGAAAAAAAAGTAAAATAACGACTGATCGGCCAGAGCAATATTCATCGGTCAGGCTCTCGTGATGATGTCAAAGGAAGTAAAGGAGTGTTAGAAATGTTTTGGAGGGGTTGTGGAGGTGGAATAGAGGTGGTCTCTAAGCCCTCTCCAGGGAGGGCGTGTTGAAGCAGCCTTCCGGTAGCGTGTTCTTGATGTCGTTGAGGTTGTCGATGTCGGCGCGAATGTCCCGGATCTGCCGGTCGTAGTCGCTGATCAGCGAGTCCTGGTTGCGTGCCACCTCGCTCAGCTCGCCCAGCTTCCTGTCCAGCTCACTGTCGGCCATCTTGCTCTTGGCACTCTGCAGCGACTCGTCGATCTGGTTGAGCTTGGAAAGGTCGACCTTGTCGATGTTACCTGGAGACGCGGAGAGCAAGGGGTTAATGAGGAGACAGGAGAGGAGGTGAGGGGACAGGTTTCAGAGTTATTATAGTCTTGAAATATACACTTATGGTAGTTACTCAGTTTGGTCCTTGGTCATAGTTTCATTTTGCTTATAATACACATGTCCCGTATTGAGTTTAAATTAACAATGATAATTTTATATACAATTATATTTAATTTTAGTTTGTTTTGCATTGCTCAATTTTGCTTTTATTTGTTTCATTTAATTAAATCATTGCTGGACTAGTTTTAGTCTTAGGTTTTAGTTAACCCTGGTTGAGTGGGCATTAGGACAATAGATCAGGGTGAGCCGTCTTACCCAGTTGCTCCAGCAGGGCGGTGATAGTGCCCAAGACATTCTTCACTGCGAACTTGGCCTTGCGTGCGTTGTCCTCTGCCTCTTTAGCGTTGTCCGATGCCTGCATGAGGAGAAAAAAATCAATGTTAAATATTGTCATGTTGGCCTGGGCCGTGGCTCAGTGGTCCAGGCACCTTGGCTGGTAATCCAGTCTGGCAGTGTGCCGCGGGTTCGACTCCCGATCCCGACGGCCTTTAATGCATGTCTTCCCCCATCTCTCTCCCCATTTCCTGTCAGCCTACTGTCTGTCCCTCCATAAGAAATATAAAATAAAGGCGAAAGCCACAAATCTTTAAAAAAAAATATTGTCATGCTGTTTCAATGGATCTGATGGGTCTGATTCCATGCCATCACCCCCACCCCCGTGTCCCGGGTCGTACCATTCCAGCCATCATCATGTCCTGGTCAGCCTGGGCTTTCTTCTTGGCCAGTTCCTCTTCAGCATCAGTGAGCTGATCCATCATGCCGTTCACCTCCTTGTCCAGTTTATTAGTATCGTTAAACGCCTTCTCTGCATCCTCCTTGGTCTTTGCTGAACCCTGGAGACACCATGGAGACATGACATCACACGTGACTTTACTGAAGACAACCACACGTGACTTTGTTCTCTGGAATAAGTCAATTCTTGTGTGTGTGTGTGTGTGTGTGTGTGTGTGTGTGTGTGTGTGTGTGTGTGTGTGTGTGTGTGTGTGTGTGTGTGTGTGTGTGTGTGTGTGTGTGTGTGTGTGTGTGTGTGTGTGCGCGCGCGCGTTACAGTACATGAGGAAATTCAGTAAAATCAAAAAGTCATACAAATTCAGTAAAATCATTATGGAACACACATTTTACAGTTTTGTAACTTTTATAAGAGAATGCATAACTTGTCTTTCAAGCCTTCACTTCCAAATCTTTGAATATATCAATGTTATAGCGATTCTCCACTGTCATTTTAATCCAGTTTGGATTATTCCAAATTAGTGATGATAATCAATTCCAGATTATGTCAGTTGTTTATTATTATTATTTACCTTCTGTACGTCACTAGCGATCTTCTCGGCCTCCTCAGCTTTTTTCTTGGCCTCTCGTGCGTCAGCCGCTGCGTTGCCCAGTGCTGCCTCAGCCTGCCGGGTCTTCTCGTTGGCCGCCACGATGGTGGCATTGATGGAAGGAATCTTCTTCATGGCGTCTTCGGCTGCCGTCTTGTTGTCGTTCACACGCTTGTCAAAGTCTGCCACAGGAAGAAATGAAGGTCATAAGCAATGACAACGAACATAATAGGATTACCTTTATAATGCCAGTACAACCAGCCAGTCTCTTAATGAGACCAGGTGTCAAATATAATCAGTTTAAGGTTTAATGTGATCTGAGGGATCAAACTAGATATATAATCTGAAGGTGTAGAATACTGTAAATTACTGGAGATATGAGGAAGATAAATGTTAAAAACAATGTTTCATGTGTCTACGCCTCAATTGGATTTAGAAAATTAACACATTTAGATAATGATGAAAAACAAAACAAAAAATACTTCTATACTATAGGTGAAGGTTTTGTTTATAAAGGTTTTTTTTGTTTTTGAGGTACACATCAATTAATTACGTTAAACATGCAGAATCAAAGCTGGATGATAGATCTATTTATTCACGACTATTTGTGTAAATGTGATCAGATACAATAAGGCAGACAGATAGACAGTACCTCTCAGGTTATTCAGAATGTCCTGTGCTTCTTGGAAGGTGGATTGTCCTCTCTTTGCTGCATCTTCAGCCACCGCCTTGGCAGCATCTGCCCTGGCTAACAATTGATCTGCAGTCTACACACACAATAGCAAAAAATACCAAAACTTAAAACAAGACACTTAAATGTTCCTTTAAGATGCAGAGAAGAAAAAGATAATATGCATTATAGAATACAATATGAGTTGACAGATGTGTCGTACCTGTTGCTCTGTCCTGCCTTTCTCCAGCAGCTTCCTGACCTCCTGCTCTTTGCTCTTCAGGTCGTCTCGGAGGTCGTTGTACTCCTTCTCTGTCTTGTCGATCAGCTTGTCTAAATCCGAGGCCTCCTTCTTGATCTTACCTGCTTCATCCTGAAACACAACATCATTCACAGAATGTCAACTCTGGTGAAGTAATAATGATAATATCATCCAGGGAGTTCTACGTCTAAATTCATTGAAAGGGGGTTTGAACGCCAGAGAAATCTTGGGCTTACAAACATACACTTCTTACCTCCAGTGTCTTGGTATCAAACGGCGGCAGGCTGGTGAGGTTTCCTAACATTTTGAGGGCTCTGTCTCCAGCTTCCTCTGCCTCTGCATGGACTTTATTGGCCTGTTTCTCCAGGTTCTTAGCGAGATCTTTAGCCTCGTTATACCTGAAGACAGAAGATACTAGGTTAGGTACTGGATACATCTGGGGTTGGAAGCTCATTAGAAGAGTGCATTAGCCAGGCTAAGAGTGAATAGCAGCACAAGTAGTTTTCCTGATTGCACCCACTTTCTCTTGGGTGTAACTCTCAGGCCCAATATACACATATCAAAAATATGTTCTGTGTCTTGTCTGTGTTTAATGGTTTTCCAATGGGAGTCACATGGTTTGACCAAATATCTTTGTTTGATGGGCAGAACACAGCCATGCATTGTTACAACGTAAAAAGAGTCCAAACACTACTTGTTGTTTCATGTACAGTACATTGGAGTAGTCGGCATGGACCTTCAGATTTAAGCAAGCACTCTGTTAAGCTTGAGACATAAAACCATCACCAAAAGTTTAGTTTAGAAGGAAATGGTGGGGACATACTTCTTGTTGAGGTCATCTATCTCCTGGCTGGTCTTGGTCTCTCCGTCCAGGGTGCTCATCAGAAGGTTGAAGGCCTTGGTGGACGTGTCGTTGGCGTCTTTAGCGATCTTCTCGATCTGGTCGGCATCCATCTTGTGCCTGGCAGGGGGGAGAACGTGACGTCATGATTCAGGAAGTAATGGCACAGCATAGTAGTCAGAAGAGAAGAACAGTGTTTATATGATGTGGGGCTTTTTATTTACCAGTGAACTTTATAAAGCTACATTCCATAAGACATTACAAAACAATGTTTGAACTACAATAAAGTGTCCAATCCGTTGTGCAGTTTGCTTCAGATAACTTTATTGACAGTGAATTATGCTGCAGTCTTACTTGTCGGCCAGGTTGCGAGCCTCCTCAGCTAACATGGTCATGTTGTTGGGATCTCCTGAACTGCTGGGAGTTTTAATGTCCTGAACACACAAAGTTAACCAATTAAAACTCAGAAAGACAGAGAGAGAGAGAGAGGCCCCAAACCCATTCTGTTGAATGCTGTCAAGTATCAACATTATTTAATAAAGAGACATTTACAACACGCCCAACATGGTTATTAATACCGGTAGGGCTGCAACTATTGATTGTGTTCTTAGCGATTATTCTATCAATTACTTGATTCTAATAATTGTAATTGAGTTGACTAAATCAATTAGTCTGATTAACCACTTAAGCCCCATTTTATAAAATGTCATACAATGGCATCACACAAAAATTAGCAGATTTACATTTAAATATATTTTTATCATTGATTAAATTGATTCGTTTGATTAAAACCCATTCAAACCGGGAAAGCATTTTATGTTTTAGCGTTGCCTATTCAAAATAATAGCAGCAAATCGTGAAAGTGTAGAGGACTACTGATTTAGCCGGCATTATTTTGTAGAATCGGCCTAAGATCTTTAACGGGTTCAAACGGCCACGCGTCTCACCACTTTGCTGATGGCGTCCTTGGCCTTGTCCAGCTCCTCCCTGGCGCGGTCGATCAGGCTCTCTGCGTCTCGGACCCGGCTGCGGGCCTTGTCGGCCTGCGAGCCCGTCTCGTTCACCGTGTTCCTGATGTTCTGCAGACGGTTCCACTGGGTGCTCAGGGTGCCGTTGATGGTGTTCAAACGCTCCAACAAGCCCTTGTCCACATCTACCACACAAACACGTGCAGGCAAAACAATCAGCTTTGTCACACACACTGCAGCCTTGCAGATGTTAAAGGTTGGTGAAATTATTTGTGAAATGTTTTCCAAGTTCCATTTTGTTTTGTTTTGTTTTCAGAAGGTGGTGGGGGGCAGAAAGGGGGGGAGCAAGGAGAAGAATATAGGAAGAAATTAGCCTGGGCACCATTCCATTTCGGGTTTATGAACCGGTCGGAGTGGATGATATCGCTATGTCATGTTGTAGTATTGTTTTGTAGTCATCAATCTTCCGGGAAGAAGATTTTTCTCAATAAAAGCTACAGGCTACGATAGTTTTTATTGTTATTCTTCCGGTTTGAGGGAAAAGGAAGTTCCGTTTGATTGTTCCTGCCTAATACTACAACATGACGTAACGATATCATCCGTTCCAGACCGGTTCACACAGCACTTTTGGAACAGAGACCAGGCTTTCCTCCGAGGTGGAAAGCCTGGTGAGGCGAGGTTAGGAAGAAATAGGTCAAGAAAACAAAATCAAAGGTATTTATTTACATTTAAAAAGAAAGGGATAGCATGGGAAAAAGCAGGAATGTACACAACGTGCAATGAGTAGCAAGGCGTTGGTAGTCCACATAGGTAGGTCTGCATAATGTCACTTCTACAGGTATAAAAAAATCCATCTACATAGGAAAAAACAGTGTCAAGTTAAGTTAAAGTGTTAGTCCGTCTAAGGTAGAATCTACAGGTAAATACCATATGGTATGCCTTGTCGAGGCCATACCATGCCGCAACTCACAACTGTTGTCACAAATGTTGTATTTACTTCAGACACATTACAGACCAATAATAAATACTACGAGTATGAATGAATAGCAGTATAAATACCTTTGCTGGTCTGGGCCTCCTCCAGAAGGTCCATGATGGATCTCTCAGCTTCTTTCAGACGGTCTTCAAAGGCCTTGTCTGTCACGGTCTCTGTACTGGAGCCCAGGTTGTCTATGAGAGTCTGCAGGTCATGGAGCTTCTGCCTCTGCTGGTTCACCTGAAATACACAAAGAAATATGTCAATGTGTCACGTCCAATACAGCTGGGCTTTTATTTTTAGATGTTTTGTGTTGAAATAAAGTACCTCATCTTATTACATTTTCCATCAATCCCTCTATATCTAAAGTTCTCTCTGTCCCTCTGCTAATAAACCTCACTATTATCCCTCTTTTCTTCAGTAGCACAACCAAGGGTTTTTATAAATGCATGTAAATGGTGCATTTATATAGCACCTTTATCCAAGGCGCTTTACAGAGACTGTGCATTACATGCAACCATTCACACACATTCAGAAGCCGATGGCGGAGGAAACCATGCAAGGCAGTAGGCACCAAGCTGCTCATTGGGAGCAATTAGGGGTTAAGCGTCTTGCTCAAGGAAACTTTGGCACTAACTCAGGGGACTGAGTTAGAATGGCTACTTGGGCCATTCTACCCCTAATGTAATATGTACAGGTATATCTTCTACTGTCATTTATCTTACCATTCCCACAACGAGAGAGACGCACACGCACACGCACACACACACACACACACACACACACACACACACAATATTAACAGTAGTGTTTACCTTGTCTCGGACCAGAGTGTAACAGGAAGGACATTGTTGACATCCGGGCGTGGATCGGTTGTAGAAGTAGTTCTCCTCACACATGTCACACCTGGAGCCCACGAAGCCTGGACGACACTCACAGCGGCCGTCCTCCTGACACTGAGCGCTGGCAGAGCCCTCTCCGTCACAGTCACACGCTGCACTCACACAGGGGTCAAAGGCACAAAGTGTTCAATTTGACGCCAAATCTTGACTTGGATTTAGTCATTCTTGTGAATAAAATTCAAGTTGGTTTTAATCATATTTTAGTCCTTTGAAATGTTTAAGTTTTAGTTAGTGAATCTACAGTTGATTTAGTCCATAATGGCGTCGTAATGCCCCATTTATACTTAGAAGCATACCGAAGCTGATCGGCAATGTTCAAAGTGGGACACCAACTATAAAATTACTTGTCTTGGTTATACTGGATCTCTTCTCCACTAGTCCCTCCCTAACATTTTAGTCTAGTTTTTATTTGACGACGAAATTGTCAATATATAATTATTTAGTCATAGCTTAGTTTTTAATTCAGTTTTCGTCTTCAGAAGTGAATCAGTCTAAAAGGCTTTGGTAAGAAAGTGACTTTGACGGGTGAGATCAGAGTAAGCAAAGTAAACAAACAAGGTAAAAGTAAACATGTCCGTTGCCAAATGAAACAAGGAAAAATAGTAAACATTGCCAAAAAAACGTTGCCATAGAAACGGTCACACTCACGTTTGCAGCCTGATGATCCAAATCCAAAGAAGTTGACCTCACATCGCTCACACTGTTGACCTGTGACCCCTGGCTGACACTCACACTGACCCGTGCTGATGTCACACTGCCCGTTGGTGGAGCCAATCGGGTTGCAGTTGCACCTGGAAAACAGGAAGTATACAGTTTAAACGGAGGTAGTCATAGATATTTTTTTTTTAAATCACACCCGTGTGAACCGAGTGGTGCAGTGACTTCACACACTAACCATAGCAACCATGCTCACCTGTACGTGGCCCCACGTACAGGTACACACATACATAGACACATAGACACATAGATACAGACAAAGCTGGTTATTGGAGTGGTTTGCACCACTCAAAAATAAAACGGATGCCTCATTGGTTCATTGTCTGTGTGTGTTCCACTGACCGTTCACATCCGTTGCCACTCTGCAGGTTGTAGTATCCAGGCTCACAGGCGCTGCAGTCTCTGTTGGTGACGTGAGGGAAACACTCACACTGTCCTGTGACCTGAGCACAGCTGGTCTGACCATCCACTGTACCCATCACCGAACATGAACACGCTGGAGACAGGAGGAGGAGGAGTAGAGGTGTGAGAGGATTTCTAACAAACATTCAAATCTTCAATAATTCACCAAAACTCAGTCTTTCTGAGAACTGAAAAACTATGTATATTTATCTGTCCGAACTCGGGCCTGAGTAGGAGACACAGATTCATTCAGGATCAATTGTTTTCTCAATATCATATATAACTATATATTAACTATCCTAATGTATACTAATCCTAATGATTTGTCTTTTTTTTAAGTTAATAATTGCATGATTAATTATATACAGTATAGTATTTGATGTCTTCTTACCTTTGCACTTGTCAGCAGGGCTGGCGGCCAGGGCGTTGCCATAGAAACCCTCCTGGCAGCGGTCACAGAAGAAGCCGGCAGTGTTGTAAACACATTTGAGACACTCGCCCGTCTCCCGGTGACAGTTGCCCACGGCGTTGGGGTCGATGTTGTCACTGCACTGGCACGCCCTGCACGTCCTCACTGGACCGTTCTGACCCAGCGGGTCACCAAAGAACCCGTCGTCACACAACTCACAGCGCTTTCCTGATGATGGAGGGAGAGAGAGAAAGACAGACAGACAGACGGAGAGAAAGAGAGAGAAAGGGACAGACGGAGAAACAGACAGAGGGAAAGAGAGAGAGAAAGGGGAGAGTGAAAGAAGGAACATTAATCACTTAAATCCTAGCATTCGTATTCTGGAGAAGACTTTTGCAGAAAATAGCAGATCTTCAAGCCCACAATGAGTTACAAACGTGACACATTATGAGCTTGTAGATTGGCTATTTCCAGCGAAGATATTTAATGAAAATATACTAGTATAAAGCCCTGAGAGACTCCGACCAACCATATAGGGTTTTATGTGGTTAAAACACTACAGTGATTTACAAAAGATAATAAACACTTTCACTTGCAAATGGAAGTCCATCACGCTTCAACCAAGTTGAACAAAAAGTTAACTGGGCACTTCAAAATAGACTACTCAAACAGTTTAGCACGGAGGAATATAGCTTGTCGAAACGCCACTCACCCCCTGTGGTTAAATAAAAACCTGAAGACCTAATTGTGTACTTTATTGGGGTCCGTTTTGAAATGCCCGGTTAACTCTTTTTTCTTTTTCTTAAATGCACATAGCTTGCTAAAATAAAAAGGACATTCCAGCAAAATACAGGACTGACGTGTGTGTGTGTGTGTGTGTGTGTGTGTGTACCTGTAGTTCCAGCGGGACAGTTGGTACACACCACCTCTTTGGTCTTGGGGACCACGGCACACGTAGCTCCGGCAGGACAGGGACACGGCTTGCAGTCATTGGCTGTCCCCTGGGTGGCGTCGCCATAGTAACCATCCTTACACCTCTCACAGCTCAGCCCAGCGGTGTGGTGCTTACACTGACACGCCCCTTTTAGAACAACCAAACGCATTACAATTAATAAACATGATTTATTTTGTTTTGTAAGACCACTTCAAGGCCACTTGTAACCACAGTTTTTCAAATTTTACCCATCATATTTATAATGGACTCCAAACTTCAGTATTTCACAACAAGACAATAACACATCTATGCATACTTCTGTATACAAATATATAGATAGCCTGAGCTGATCAATAATGTTTATATCTGGCACTTTGATAATCAAATATAACCCTACGCCTTTTTAATCAACTAAGATGACGAGAAAGTTGCATTTGATAAACAATCTGCAATATCCCTATGTCCGTTATTGCCATACATTTTATCTTTTTATTTGAGGTTGCTATAATTTCTTAGTGTTTTTAATCAATATGCTAGCCTGCTAAACCATCCCCGTTATGTGAATGCACATTATCATGCGTCTTCTTCAAAAAGGTCTGGCTGAGATACATGATAATGTGAATTCATGTGATTGGGACGGTTTACCAGTCTATCAATATTGTTACATATTAATCTATATGGAGTAAAAATGTAGTCAACTCAAAGAGGAAGTAGGTCATCTAAGTTTGTGAAAACATTGGGTCGTCTACGTACCAGACTTGGGGTCACACGAGTCGCTGTGTTCGTTGCAGTTGCAGGGCTCACAGGAGCTGAAGGGTCCCAGCGCGGGTGTGGCTCGCCGGTATCCCAGGGTGCATTGCTCACAGTGCTGTCCAACGTATCCCTGGGGGCAGGTACACTGCTCCACCCAGCGGGCGGGGGTCCCGCCCTGGCCCCGGCGTGCAGAGATCAGGGTCACGTCGTCCAGGTAACCGGCACCTGGGTGACAAAATGAGAGATTCCATTTTAGTTTCTACATCTACAACCCCCATTAACCGCTTGGAATGTTCAAATCTCAAACATTGTGTCATTATCGTTATTAGAACAAATAACTTGGCTTAAATAACGGTGAAACATGGCCTTGATAAATTAGTGGGTTGTTTTGTCAGACACAGCCAGGAGGCTCAAACGTGACATTGAGGAGCAGCGCTACTCTGCAAAAGTTGAACTATTCTCAACTCGACATGCCAAAAATGGTTGGTGCTTGAAGAGGAGCACTCCAGCACGTCTTTACCACACAGCTAAAACAAAAAACACTATGTGGACATGGTTTCATTAAGTTCTATTGGGCCCAAAAGAACCACAACACTCTTTATATACAAACTGACACCATGGTGTCTGTGATCTTCTACTTGGTATAATTGTTGGTATTATTTGAGGGGATACTTTACTTTTCTCGCTGTAAGTTCCTCTGATCTTGATGGAGGTCAGGTTGTGGAGCAGCTTCTGGAAGTCAGAGTGACTGATGGTTGGTCTCCAGGGGTAGTCAGTACTGTCATGAAGCCTGCAGGGGGCGCACACACACCACAAAAACTTAACACACCACACACACACCCACACATACACTACACTACACTACAACAAATGCAGATTAACACACAAATAAACTGTTCTGTTCACCACTTAAGTCCTCTATTCTTGTACTGTACATACACAGAACGCTTTTTTCTTGTCTATACTAATGGTTTTCAACCAGTGGTCCACTCCAAATGATGGACAGTTGATAACCAAATGGACCCTTAATAGATCTACAACTCGAGAGCATAAAATTAAACCAATTGGTTTAATTTTATGCTCTGAAAAGTTACATTAATTTTAAACATCTGCATTACTTAATTTTCAAGAATTCCACACGATTAGAGAATGTAGAAGAATTGCCTGTTATCTCTCCCATGGTACAAACATCAATACAGCATGGAATTGTGGACAAACCATCACACAAACCAGAACAAAAACTGCAGCGAATCCACCTGAACCCCTCTCACTGAACCCACCTGAAGACGTATGTCTGCATGTTCTCGCTGGGGTAGGCGTTGCCCTGTGCGATGAGAGGCACTGCCACTCTGTGATTGGCTCCCTCCAGGATCAGGTCCTCGGCCGACAGGCGTGTGTCTCGACGGTCCACGCGGAAGCTCAGCGTCAGGTTCTGACCGTAGCTCAGCAACTGGTCGCCGAGGAACTTCTCTGTATCCACGAGAAGAGATGAGAGGGTTCAGATGTTGTCAGAGAAAATCTGGGGTAGGCCTGTCACGATTACCGATTGCCGATTAATTCATTATGATTAATGATTTTATTGTGTTTTTGGCATTGAACATTGGCACTTCACTTCATTGGCTTCTAAATCAAAATGTGCACAGGGCAGATATGACAAGTAATTTAAATACCGGTATACAAAGAAATTACTGACATATTTAATACTTTTATCGATTAAACGATTATGTAATAATTGAGACAGATCTAATCTGGGTTGGGATCCTTTAGAATTTGAACGATTCCAAATGGGCTCTTACAGGTCTGTAACTCAGAGTTATGGTGGTCCAAATTACAACGTTTGAGAACCACCAGGCATTAAGTCAGTGTGATCGGTTCTGGAAACGGTTCCAAATGTGACGGAACCGATTCCTCAATGTCGGATCTAGTTCCGGATCCCAAACCGACACGCATCTCCAAAACCATCTGACTGATCCGACTATAAAAATAACGTGCATATCACACAGGACCCGAGGGTGTGCAGTGCCTGGTGTGAAGGCTGTCGAATAATCAGTTGAACCGCCCGGCCAGAACTGCTGACCTGACCAATATAACCATAAATTATATGGTGTGTGTGTGTGTGTGTGTGTGTGTGTGTGTGTGTGTGTGTGTGTGTGTGTGTTGCTCTGCCTGGGAGTGAGTGTGTGTGTGTACCTGGAGCTACGAAGTACATAGGGAAGTAGTCGTCAGAGATGAGGGAGATCTCCTGACCACTGGGAGAATACTGGACCGGAACACTGGAACCATCGCGCTGCTGACCACTCCACTGTTCATCATCTGCACACACACACACAGTTATGTTCAGTGTTAATATACCTCTGTAAGGGTCAGACAGACAGACAGACAGTTTAAACTGTGTATCACTGGATGAAACTAGTCACTTATGGGTTCATGTATGGGGAATGTAATGTATATCCCCAGTAACGCACCAAACGCGCCACCGCCGGCGTTGAGCGCACCAACGTTAACGTTGAGTGTGTTTGATGTTGATGCTAATGAATGTAGCTGTTCTCACTGGCACGCATTAAGATGAGTTTTGTGAGGGAACAAAAGCTTGTCCTCACACGTATTCTCTTAGACATGCATTGTATATGTATATGTATATATATATATGTATATGTATATATATATACATATATACACATATATATATATATATATATATATATATATATATATATATATATATATATATATATAGGACGACCAGACGGCCCCGGTTTGGACCGGAATTGGACGAGAACAGTCGCACACAAAAACCTGTCAACTGTCAACTTTGGGGTTTTTTTTCAACCAAGGTTCATGTTTTAGGTTGTTATTAGAGAAGGTAAAAAAAAATGATTGTTATTATGCAAAATATGTCTTTTCTTTACAAAATGTTATGGCAATGTCTTTATTATTATTTACTTTGGTCCTACTAGACCCCAGGAAATTACATCTGGCCACAAAAGATCACAGAAAGGATGAATGTGAAGGCGTGTGAAGCTGTGGGTTTACTGGCAGAACGCCATTGTGGGTCGTTCTCTCCATGGCCACTAGAGAGCATACTGACGTTCTCTCCATGGCCACTAGAGAGCATACTGAAGGGGGATGTCGATAAATTACCCAAGAATGACCCATTTCATCCAGTGTACAGGTGTTATAAAAGGTTAACGTTACCTGCATTAAAGTGTGTGGAGATGGTGTTAAAGGTTAACGTTACCTGCATTAAAGTGTGTGGAGATGGTGTTAAAGGTTAACGTTACCTGCAGTAAAGTGTGTGGAGATGGTGTTAAAGGTTAACGTTACCTGCATTAAAGTGTGTGGAGATGGTGTGCACGCTGTATCCCTCGGCGCTGTCACACACCGACGAGTGTTGGAAACAGAAACATGGAGTACACCCCTGAGGGTTCAGGGGGTCCAGGTTAAAGAAACCCAGCTTACACCTGGAAAACAACACAACATGATCAACACCTGGAAACGACAAACGCACAACAAAATACACACCTGTAAACAGCACACAACGAAAAAAAATGGGATAACTTTGCTATTCACATCATAGGGCTTTAAGTGTTTAAGGCAGAAAACAGTGTCTAATATGAGTGTTGGGTAGTTGAGACAGAAAAAGGAATAAGCATGAATTATACAAATATGTTTTATAAATCTTCGAGAAGAAATCGTAAAATGCCTGGGCTATGTCATGACCAAATACAGCCTGTAACTAAATAACTACATTACCGGCAGATCCATTGGAACACAGGTTCTCTTTTCAATTTCCTGAACAGTAACTATTTCGTCACCGTCGGGTGTATATTCTGTATATTCTTTAATGAAAGTATTGAAGTTTTTCATGCTTCATGTTAGGTCGACTCCACGTCCATGATGGCGTGTCTGATGTCCGATGAGGTTTCTCTGTCTGTGCGTGCGTGCGTGACTGCGTGTACATGCATGGTTTCAGGGTTAATTAAAGTGTGCTGACAGATAATATACAGATCCTATAGACATAATAACAGCTGGTACTGACAGAGACATGCAATTGCATGTGATCCAGGCCCATGTTGAGAGTGTGTGTGTGTGTGTGTGTGTGTGTGTGTGTGTGTGTTGAGTTGAGGTCCCTGTAGAGTGCGTGTGCGTGCTCAAGTTAACAGTTACAACTAAGCATACCAGACTTCCCTTTCCGGGCCACATTAAGACCCGAGACCAGATTCTACAAATGTCTTCGAAATCCTGACAGTTTTCTGAAAACCTTTTCTATATGTTTGGGGTGCTCAAACTTTTTCATGTCAAGTACTCCCAAAATTGTATTGTAATGCAATTACCCTGACCCTTATCTGAAAATATGTCGTCACATGTCATCATGGCTCTGAGCTACACAATTTACACTAATAGCAATGAATAAGAGAGTGAGCGTGTGTGTGTGCGCGTGCGTGCGTGCGTGCGTGTGTGAGAAGGAAATAGAGGTGGTGAGCGTCACTGACAGGAAGAGAAAGACAGCTGATCAAGACGGACACAAATAGACAGAGGGGGATAGACAGGGGAATTCTAGTGTGTGTGTGTTTACCGACAGTGAAATATGAGGCTGGCTCCACTGCTGTGAGCTACACAATTAACACTAAACAGCAATTAATTTAACAGGTCCATCCAGCAGATGGGGAGTTCCTGTTGTAATATTATGAATATTGTCAGCATTGTCAACAATTTAGACGTCATCACTTCTTGTTCAGCGGCTATCCATTCACTTTGATGAGATTTGTCACACAGGGAGTCAAACTGGAGCCCACTGTTTGATGGAATTCATTGAAGCCAATGAGAGCAGAGTGGACAAGATTATGACTGTTGCTAAACAATAAATCGGTTGGGGAAACTAAAAGAAGACAGGTCACACGTTGTTTTGTGATCTCTTGCGGTTGTCCGTTGAGTTTTCTAATTTCAATGAGGTATCTACAGAGCACAGAGTAGGTTTCTAAGCTTAGTAACCTGACTAATCTGCCAGAGCAAATACTACCCAGCAGTATAAAAATAAATGAATTATCTACTGTACACATGAAAACAGAAAAGAACATTATATCATTCAAAAATAGTGTTTGTTTGTCCGGCTGGCTCTCATTGACAATGCATTCCATCAAATGTCCAGCTCAGGTTTGCTATCCCAGTGTGGCTCTATGTTGCATGTGATGACATAGAACATGGTAAATATCTACGTCTATGTCACATCTTCTGGTTGATGTGCGATCCATTTTATTTATAAAAATGACCAGAATATTTGTACATATCTTACAAAAGGAGAAAACACAAAACGCCTGAGAGCTTATTTCCATCATGATCCTTGGAGTGTAAAATGTGTGTAAACTGAATGCCATGTGCTTGCCATGTATAGACAAGTAAAATACAACAGTACAACATGGGTACTGTAAAATACAACAGTACAACATGGGTACTGTAAAATACAACAGTACAACATGGGTACTGTAAAATACAACAGTACAACATGGGTACTGTAAAATACAACAGTACAACATGGGTACTGTAAAAGGAACCTGTTACAACTCAACTAATAGATGGTTATAATTAGGTAAAATACAACAGTACAACATGGGTACTGTAAAAGGAACCCGTTACAACTCAACTAATAGATGGTTATAATTAGGTTCAGCTGCTATTCAGACGGATCTTTATGGAGGACATAACAAGTTAACAAACATGTTATTAAATCCATTTGGGATAAGAAATAAAACTCCTGCCGAGTGCAGATACAGTATACCCTGCCTTCTGACGTTATCTTTTTATTCTTTCTTATCATGCGGCTGTTGGAACAGCTTGGATTTGTGGGCATTCCACTAATCTGTGTCATGGAGAAGTTCAGGGTTCTGCTGGTGCATCGGTTGTGTCGAGTGAAATGCTGTTCACACTGGCAGCTAAAAAGCTCCAGGCTACCATTAATTTAAGATGAAGCCAGCGACATGAACATACAAAGCTACAGGCTACCATTCCTTGTCAATGGAAGCCAGCGACATGAAGGTCCAACGCTACAGGCTACCATTTATTTGCAATACACACCACTGGGTTCGGCTGACAGTTCTGAGATAGGTGTTCTGCTCACAGCCAGGAGTAGGTACGTGTGTGTGTGTGTGTGTGTGTGTGTGTGTGTGTGTGTGTGTGTGTGTGTGTGTGTGTGTGTGTGCGCGCGCATGTACCCGTCACAGCTGAAACCTTCTACGTTTTCTTTACATTGACATCTTCCAGTCTGAACGTCACACTCCTGAGTACTGCCTGATGGATTGCATGAACATGCCCTGTAGAGAGAGGAGAGACACAGACAGAGAGAGGGAGAGACACAGAGAGAGAGAGAGAGAGAGAGAGAGAGAGAGAGAGAGAGAGAGAGAGAGATCAAAGAGTGAGATTAGGTGCAAACCATACAGTAAATTCTTGTGTTAACACTGAGAGTGTACAAATGATCCATCTGAACACTCTCTCAGTTAGAGATTGATCAAAAACAATTACCTGCAGCCAGCCTCAGTCAGAGTGTGAAATCCTGGCTGACAGCGGTCACATTTATCTCCCGTCACTCCTGGTTTGCAGCTACACCTCCCAGTGTTGTCACACTGTGTACTCTGAGACCCTGAGAGGACAAGAGGAGAGGTTACCACCACAGATACATAGTAGATACATCTTTTATTGTCATTTACCGTTGACTTTACAGTGTAGATTAGGGTCCCCTAGTCCCAGATAAAAATAGAAATAAACATCAAACTGAGGGTCCATGGTCAAATACAGTGGTCTCTCAAAGTGGGGTCCTTAAGGGGGTCCTTAAGGGGGTTCCAGCGGATCTCCAGCTAAATAGTTGGTAACGGCGAGTCTACAAATGGAACCAGGAACCATTTGTACCATTTCAGAGTTATGGGGTCCGTGGCCGAATGCATACTAAACTGAGTGGTAAACATGGTGCAATCTGCAATGCATATCATAGTGGGGGTCCTTACCGACAGAGTTGCATCCACATGGCTGGCATCGCCCCCCTGTCTGCTCTCGACCGTCCCGGTAGTAGTTGTCGAGGCAGCGCTCACAGTTGCGTCCGTCGGTGTTGTCGGCACAGTTCCGGCAGTGACCTCCGTGACCTGTGGCGCGGTACAGCTCTGCGTCGAAGTAACACTCCAAACTCTTCCCGCTACAGTTGCAGGCTGTACACACACACACACACACACACACACACACACACACACACACACACACACACACACACACACACACACACACACACACACACACACACACACACACACACACACACACACACACACACACACACACACACACACTTAATAGTTTGTTATGAATATCAACTTGTTTAAATATTATTGTTTGGGTATATTTCATAATCAGAAATTCCTCAGTGGTTAACAGCAGGAATGTTGTTTAGTGTGTGGAACAGACTAACACGATAACTTTCACATAACATGCACCACAGAACGGAAGTGCAACAGTTAATCCAACTAATCGATCATGGAAAAAAAGTATTTATTATTATTTAAATAAAGTGTGAAATTACGAAGATTTTAAGTAGAAGAAGTTAAAACAGCTGATCTGTAAGCTCAAAATCCATCGCATCACGAGAGCTTGAAGAACAGCTATTTTCACACGACACTGTTGTACGATTAAGTATACAATAGGGGCTTAAGTGGTCAAATACATTCTCCTTCTGATGTCGGAAAATGTCCTAGAGATTAATGGGAAAAATAATGGCTAGAACAATAGCTAATAATATAGTGTGTATGTGCGGTCCTGGTGTAATGTTTCCAGACGTTGGTCTTAGGAAGAGGATTAGCAGTGAGGGAGTTGGCCTCTCAATCCAGTTAGTCATGCATCTGTGCTCGGCTGTGGATGTCTGACTTGCCAGGATTTTTTTTTTCAAATGCATGTTTGATAAAGCCAGTGTTCTCCAGGATCAGCGACTATATACACGCTCCAACTATTTCATGTTGTTTATTTGACCGATCCGGATACATTTGTATCACGCAACAGTAAACTGATCTTACATCAGTTTATATTGTGCAACGGTGTAAACTATATCTCACACTGACAGATATTTCAAAATCACATTCTTTCCACTGATATGTCTTCAACTGCCGCAGTTTTTCCCTCTATCAATCTGTCTCCATCTCTCTCAAGAGAAAGAGAGATATGGGGATTGTGCAGTTGTGTTGTGTAGCGTAGTTGTGTATCATTACATTGGTTAAGGTAGTGTATAGTTTTGTAGTTGTGCTTTCATTAGTGTTGCGTCATTCATTTCAAATCCTGTTAGCAACATCTAAAATAACAGATGCTTTCCCGGTTTTAAACGGCATAACAACGTCTCTAGGCTTTCCCGGTCTTATTGGTTAGACATTCGTTAGGGTTGTCTGCAGTGGCTGGATGTGTGTGTGAATGGAATGCACAATCTAAAGCTGTAAAGCGCTATAAAAATACACCATTTACAGCTATTGAATTGTATACGTACGTAAGCATTCGTTGGGGTTCTCAGCGGTGGCTCTCCTCCATGGTCGGTCGTTGTAAAATGGTTGACAGCGGCTGCAGTCGTCTCCCTCCGTGTTGTGTTTACAGTTACACTTCTTTACATGACCCTCGTTCTTCACACACTCACTGGCATGGCCGTTACACTTACACCTATGTGCGCGCGCACACACACACACACACACACACACACACACACACACACACACACACACACACACACACACACACACACACACACACACACACACACACACACACACACACACACACACACACACACACACACACACACACACACACACACACACACACACATCAGGCTAGGATGAGCATTGAGGTAAAGTAGGGTTGCATAACATAATTACCATCTCTTTTAGGGAGAAACCTCAAATCTTACTAGTCCAACTTTTTATGTTTTTTCATCGTATGACAGTGTCTCCCAAAATTTGTGAAAATAGCCGATCTATGCAACACTTTGTGAGCTTCTCATTGCTCTTATTTTTGGGGAAAAATGTTAATGTGATACTGACAGTGGTGAAGAAGGTGAAGTGTGTGAATCAATGGTAAACATTGAATCAATTCAAATTAATTGGATCATTGACAGGTTCATTTTTAATTTCCTGAAACGTAGTACATTGTACTAAGTTGTACTGGTCAGCTCCCAGTACAACAGGATTAGACTCACTGTGGTTGTACTGGTCAGGTACCAATACAACAGTATTAGACTGTGGTTGTACTGGTCAACTCCCAGTGCAACAATAACAGACTGTGGTTGTACTGGTCAGCTCCCAGTACAACAGCATTAGACTGTGGTTGTACTGGTCAGCTCCCAGTATAACAGTATTAGACTGTGGTTGTACTGGTCAGCTCCCAGTACAACAGCATTAGACTGTGGTTGTACTGGTCAGCTCCCAGTACAACAGCATTAGACTGTGGTTGTACTGGTCAGCTCCCAGTACAACAGGATTAGACTCACTGTGGTTGTACTAGTCAGGTACCAATACAACAGTATTAGACTGTGGTTGTACTGGTCAGGTACCAATACAACAGTATTAGACTGTGGTTGTACTGGTCAACTCCCAGTGCAACAATAACAGACTGTGGTTGTACTGGTCAGCTCCCAGTACAACAGCATTAGACTGTGGTTGTACTGGTCAGCTCCCAGTATTAGACTGTGGTTGTACTGGTCAGCTCCCAGTACAACAGGATTAGACTCACTGTGGTTGTACTTGTCTGCTCCCAGTGCAACAATAACAGACTGTGGTTGTACTGGTCAGCTCCCAGTACAACAGTATTAGACTGTGGTTGTACTGGTCAGCTCCCAGTATAACAGTATTAGACTGTGGTTGTACTGGTCAGCTCCCAGTATAACAGTATTAGACTGTGGTTGTACTGGTCAGCTCCCAGTACAACAGTATTAGACTGTGGTTGTACTGGTCAGCTCCCAGTATAACAGTATTAGACTGTGGTTGTACTGGTCAGCTCCCAGTATAACAGTATTAGACTGTGGTTGTACTGGTTAGCTTCCAGTGACCAGTAAGCAGCCTGCGTTTCCTGCCGGATGGTAATAAATTGTTGATGCCCCCTTCTGTGACGCACATGGAACTGCTTCACCCTTAGTCATGCGTCACATTCCAGGAGGATAGCACTGCCCGTCTTTCCTCTGTGGTAGAAAAATAGTGCTTGAAGTTGGCACTGCGGGGAGGGATATCATTTACAATTCTGTCCCTATTGGTAGTGGTACATTACTCAAATGGCGCCGAGTCGGCTCTAGCTGAGTTCACAACGTTCGGCATGGCGGCTCGCTCTGCAGTGCCTCTCGTTGCTCATGTCTGCGACTGATAGACAGCGCGCCTCCGTCGTTGTAACAGTTATTTCCTAAATACTGCTGTAGTCTGTTCTCACCAAGTGGGCCGAGTGGTCCGCCTCGCTGGAGTGACAAAAACTATACCTAAAATTAACCTTAATCCCAATAAAATAATTTGTGACACATTTTAGATAAATAAGCAGTGTAGGGAGAGGGATTCGATCCCGAGGCGCTAGGAATGTAAAGTCTATCGCTTAACGCTTCAAGCCACGGGGGCATCTGGTATTGTAGGCCATTTGGGGTGTTATTTAACGTGGTTTGCTCATGTGAGAGGCAGTTCCGTGTGCGTCACAGACGGGGGCGTCGCCAAGTTACTGCGATCCGGTGGGAAAGGCTAGTTCGGGTTAAGCAGAACAGTAACAGACTGTGGTTGTACTGGTCCTCCGGAGTGAACCCTGAACCCTCTCAGGGGAAGTCTAACAGCTGGGAGGCGTGGGGGGGGTAACTCTGACAGGAATGTTAGGAATGTAGGCCTGTAATGGAAATCTGCTCCATGTTAGAGAGAGGGGAGAGAGAGAGAGAGAGAGAGAGAGAGAGAGAGAGAGAGGCTGCAACAATCAATTATCTTTTTAGTGAATATTCTATGAATGAAGTCTTTTGAGGGATTATTTGTGAGTGGGTAAAAAGTAATAGATCTTTCATAATCAACTAATTGATTAGTCTGATTAAACACGTTTAAGCCCCCATTTTATACATTGTCGTACAAACTAAATACATAAAATAAAACAAGATCTACAATGTGTCGCATTGAGATAAGATCTGCATTTTTTTTTATACCTATTTAAACCTATATAATGATCAATGAAATCGATTCACTTGATCAACTGTTGCACCCCCAAGAGAGAAATAGAGGGGAGAGAGAGACAGTCAGACAACACAGTGGTTCCAGTAGGGGCGTGTCTCACCTCCCTCCCACAGCAAAGTCAGAGATAGCGTAGTAGTAGGACTGGAGGACCTTGGGATCGTTGAAGACCTCGTCTCCAAACGTGTTCAGTCTGTTCAGAGTCACCCTGATGTCCGTGGCTGTCACCCATTCCTGAAAAACACACACACACAGTATTATTAAGTAAGACACGGGAAGCGAACAAAGCTGTTGTGGCAGTCTGACACAGACAAGCTAGGCCGGCTTCTATAGTAATTGCTCACTTCGTTGTTCGTTCGCAATCACTTCGTTCGCAATTATACTTAATACTACTATTTTAGGACATTGATTTTATGAATGCCATTTGTCCCTAAATCAGGGGTCTAATCGCAATTATTTGCGACCGAGGATCATTCATTTTCCGTTAGGATTTTAGGCTTGGTAAAGAAAGGTTTAAATGACCTGGCTTCAACTGCCATGGTCTATCTCTCTGCTTGTAGATCAGTTTGAAAATGTATGAACATTTTTCAACATGGATTCGATTATGACAATTGTGCAAAATAATTGTCACCTCAAATTATTCAGTGATTACGGATTATGTGCACCTGTCTGTCTTAATGTGACAGGCCTAGAGTCTGTTGTCCTGGGCACTCAGCTCCCCAAAATAACGACTCCCCAAAATAATCACATTTGAACAAGGAACCCAGGGGAGTTCCGGTGAAGTCATGACTGAGGCAGAGGAACCCCCCCACCCTGACAAGCACTTGGCATTGTAGGAGTTGAGGCATTACATTTAGTTTGACTCGGTTCCACTGAAAATATTGTTGGAGGCGTTGTGATCTTGTAGATTGGTTATTTTCACAATTATTGCCTCTTTCTTGGGTAATTTGACAACTTGGCCAGTGTTGACATTTTTTATAGTAAAATGTGTTTACTGTATTTGTTTCCCCCCCTCTTTTTTCTATTTTAGTGGTTTTTAAAAGGCCTTAAAAGTCCTTAAATGTGCCTATACTGTACGTTGGTTTGTTTACTGTTGAGTGAGAAAACAATGTTGCACATCAAGCTAATCAGCTACCGGCCCACAGTTTGAGAACCACTGCTCCAAACAACAAACTTAATGTTTTGGCTTATAGTAGATAAATATAAAAATACAAATACAATATTTTTTTACTACCAGCCAGGCAGGGTCCAGGATATGCCTGATAATCTGCCCTGACATATGTATAGCAGCCGCCTGTCAAGAGTAACACATAGCTGTTACTGTAACGGTGATATCAGAGTTAGGCCCGTCACAATTATTACATAATGGCCTAATCACAAATATCTGACAATCACAATCATTTTTGCATTATCGTCATAATCGTTTCCAGGTTGAAAAAAATGTTAATTTTCATATTTTCAAACATTTTCGAAGAATAGCAGAAATAGCGGCAAGCTCACACGTTCACAAGGTGTCACGATGCAAAGTGTTGTGAGCTGCCTTGTAGACTGCCTATTTTCACTAGTTTGGGTCCCGGGAAGACATCACATCACAAAAGGGTTTGGGAACGAAATCTTCTCATCTCAAAGATTAGACCATTCCTCACCCAGGTGTCTGACCAGGTCCTTATCCAAGCCACAGACAGACACAGACATACATACAGACAGACAGAATGCCAGAGAGCATCAACCCAGCCATCCCAGGCCGTGTGACGCTGGTTTGGGGTCAGAGGTATAAATAGCAGTGTTCCAACTAGTCAAATAAGGCAGCATGGGGCCGCAGGGGCTAAAAGTGTTCGTTTGGGAGAGAGAAGAGTCACAACACACACATCCCACTGACTGACTGACTGACTGACTGACTGACTGACTGCTGGCAAACCCCATGCGTTGAGCGGAGTCCCTCAGGACTCCATACTAGTCTATTGTAGTTTCTGTTTTCTCTCTACATTAAACATCTTCACTGAAAAAGCGTTCTAACCTTGTAGATCGGCTAATCGAATGGTTTTTCCCCTAATTCCGAATGCTGGGGTTCACTTCAAAGTGGTGAAAGACACAACACTAATTCTCGCACAATGAAAAGCCTAAATATTAGCATTTAAAGGTTCACTACACCTCATCAGACTGACAGGGGTAACTGCAAAGGTAACACCTGGGATTTGAACCCGGGCCTTCCACGTCAAATATCTACCACTCGGGCAAGACGGAACGTTCGTTTGTCCAGCAAAGATATTGGGCTCATGAGCTTCAGGCAGTACCAAGTGACAACCAGTAGCTGTCCTACCATTTAGACACATGTCTCAAAGGAAGAGTAGGGAGACCAGTAACCTCCAACAACTGCACATCATGTTCTCTGTATAATGTTCCATTACTACCTCGCGCTACCTCGTCTGATCTCTCTTTAGAAGCGTTACATTAGGTCAGAACATCGGCGTTCTGATCAAAACCATGGACAGCGCTGTAGATTAAGAGATATGTTTTGCTGGCCCTTAAAACAAGTGAATAATAATAATAATAATAAACTTTATTTATATAGCACCTTTCATGTTATAAAATGCAAAGCAAAGTGCTTTACAGGGCAGAAGAAGATAAAAACACAAACGTAAAATAACAGTTAAGCAAGCAAAAACACAGTAGCCTTAAGACAATAAAAAACAATAGCAAAGAGCATAAAACTACAATAAAGCAATAGCAAAGATTTAAAAAAAAAAACCTAAAACAAAACAAACGGCAGTAAAACAGGCAAGGCAGTAAGAGCAAACGGGTTTAAAAACTCAACTAAAGGCAAAAGTAAAGAGGTGGGTCTTGAGCTGTGCTTTGAATATGGCTACGGAGGGTGCCTGTCTAAGCTGTAAGGGGAGTTTATTCCAGGCTGTTGGCCCATAGAAGCAGAAAGCTGCCTCACCGTGTCTTTTAGTTGCCATCCCTTTAGGCACCTCAAGCAGGCCAGCAGTGGCGGACCTGAGAGGGCGGCCTGGGACATAACTAGGTAGACAGTCGAGGAGGTAAGAGGGTGCAAGACCATTTAAAGCTTTATAAACCAATAAAATAATTTTTAAAATCAATCCTAAAAACTACTGGAAGTCAATGTAGTGAGGCTAAAACTGGGGTAATGTGTTCTCTCATCTTCGTAATGTGTTCTCTCATCTTCAACCAAAGAGTTGCCTAGCAACGGGAGGTGGCAAAAAGTGGATTACAGCGAACCCGTTTCATATCACCAAGGCACATCCCGGTTTTAATTGAGAAGACGTGTACATGTATACACGTCCTTAGCACAATAAGTGTTAAGTGGTGTGATTTTACTGACAAACTCAGTCAGTTCTTCAGAAATGTCACAACTATCAATAAATGAAGCAGGTGTTCATGAAAGGTCAGGATGTCTTCGCACATCTAAAACTGGACTCGGCATTAACAGTTAAAGCCGTGCGACTGGTTTATTACACTGACCAACCCACTGGGGAAAGCAATGAACATAAAACATAACTCAGTTTTCATGAGTTCTGGAAACTCCTGCCAACACCACGATAATATCAGAGAGAGGGAGAGAGAGTGGTTCACGGAGAGGGAGAAACAGAGAGGACGGAAGGGGGGAGAGAGGTGGTGGAAACTGGAAAGTGTAAAAAGAGAGAGATGATAGAGAGGATGACAAGAACAGTTGGAACAGAGAAAGAGAGAGAGAGATAGTCCATAGCAAAGTGGTCCAGCTGTTGCAGCAGACGTGTGTGTGTGTGTGTGTGTGTGTGTGTGTGTGTGTGTGTGTGTGTGTGTGTGTGTGTGTGTGTGTGTGTGTGTGTGTGTGTGTGTGTGTGAGTGAGAGAGAGAGAGAGAGAGTCAGTGGTGTAGTGGGAAATCTGGGGGCGTTACCAAGCAACATGTTGCAACACTTGGTAGACTCACACTGACCAGCTGCAGTATGATCTCCTCTCCTCCCTCCTTCTTTCCTCTGTCCTTTTCTCCCTTCTCTCCTCCCATTTCCTTCCTTTCCTATGCTTTACAACCTTCCCCCAGTTTCCAAACACACAGAGATTACCTTCAATACAAATAAATTGTCCACTGTCCAGCGAGGAAATGAGAATATAATCCAATAACATCAGCCCTGCAAAAACACCTCTGTGTACGTGCGTGCGATGGAGAAGACCTGTACCTGCTGCTACTTTCTTTAATCTATACACCTGATGCTAAACTATGTTCCTAAAAAAGGACATGCACACACCTGCACACAATGCTAATGTTCTAAATATCATGTACAGACCTCCTGATCTACACTGTGGAACGCGCTACCTTTGGCTTTAAAAAATGCTGAGTCAGTCGACTGTTTTAAGTTGTTGCCTTGTTTAAGTGAAAAATGTAATAATTTTATGCTCTCAAGAGCTAGATTATCATTAAACATCTGCATTACTTATTACTTATTGTGATATTGTTTTGGGTCTGAGAGGCTAAATCTCATCAAATGGTGGTCCTTGGCTCGAATGCCGAATAAAACAAATGGGACTTGATATGAAAAAGGGCTGAAAACCTCTGTTCTAAATTAATGAATTGTCATGCATTCTTACCTGTAGAACCGGACTGTTGTCAAAGTTGTAGGCGCTGGGCCTGCCCTCCAGGGTGGAGAAGGCCACGTTGCCGCCGGTCAGAGGAGAGATGTCGCTGAACTCGTCCGTGCACAGAGCCTGCATCTCGTCCTCGCCGGTCCGGATGAAGCCTCGGTTCTGCTTCTGGTAGGTCTTCTCACAGGAGCCGCTGTAGTACTGGTAGGGAACCCAGGGAGCGTCCTCGCTGGTCCGCTTGTAGATGGCAAAGCTCTCCGGGCGGCTGGTGTGGAACTTGAGGCGAACGTACGTGATGTCGAAGGCCTTACCTGCAGAACATAATGAGAAATATTGAGCACACAATGAACGACTACACATTTCAAATGATGCCCATTTAGACTTGAGGACGATTCTAAAAACGCCTTCTAAATCCTTAACTAAGTTTTCTGAAAATCTTAAAATTCTTATGAACAATTAAAAAGAAAACTAATTCTGTTGCTACATGTATAGGAACAACTGATGAGACAGAGGTAGCTCCCGGATTGAAAGGTATAACGACGTATAGGTTGCAACAGGTCTAAATGGGTTAAGAATCAGATCCTAAAGGGTAATTTATGCTTAGAAGTATGCCAGTGTTGTGTGCTGAAGATAACTACAAGCTCACAGTGCGTGTCATGGAGTCCTTCTAGCTGTTGTGTTAATAAATTGAACTTTTGAACAAGCTCAAGCCACAGTGAGTCAAGACAACAACAGACATCAACTTGGTTAATGGTTACACATCAACGCAGAAGGGCAGTAGGCTAATGATATGTTCATTTATTAACAGACGGTGTTGCTTACCGAAAACAGATTATGTACAAGATCACAATATGTCGTGATTCTTGTAGATTTCTGGGGAGCAACACCATTGGATTCACTTGTGGGGAGGGGTGCCAAGCAGTAAGGAACGCATAGCGCCAAACGCAATAGCAAAAACCTTTGAAAGCTTGCCCAGAAAACACTGATTTAATCTGCAGTCTTCATCGTCACAAAAAGCTATTTTCAGCTTCACATTCAAACATAAATATTATTAAACAAAATATTGGCCGAAACCGAAATATTATATTGATAATGGTCCGATAGCGATGCATTATTAAGGCCGATACCTACAGTATATGATAAGAGATTCATTGTGCATCTTTAATACGTGATGGTAGCAGACCAGTAATGTAATCATAGGAACAATGTTATGGAATGAATATGGTAGTAGGATAGGATTCCAGGCTCTGTGAGGTCTCATGTTATGTTAAACATATTTGTCATGTCTGAGCAAGTTGGTGTGTTGTACAGAACCCTGACAGAATCGACACCGTGACACCATCTCTCCACAGGGTGGGGGTATGGGTGGGGTGGGGGGTGGGGGTGTTTGTACTGGCTTGGAATTCGCTGTGTAAACAAGGTGCTGCTAAAACAAGAGGCCCAGACATGGATCCATGCCCAATGCAAATATAGGTGAAGTCATGTTGATGTGTGCGTGTCATACAGGAAACAATGACACACACTCTGCAGCTCTGCGTGTGTGCACACTTCTATTTCTATACTTGTATAGTATTAATTTCCTTAAGCTTAGTTAAGCTCACAATTAGGAAAAGATTCAGGTTGAGGTTAGGTGTGTTAGGGTCATGTCTGATTTATGCACTAGTTGTGCTCCACCATCACTGACATACAATAAACAGCTAGCTACACTTGTGAGCTTGCCATCTTTAACACGTAAAAAAGTATAATTCACGGCACGCTTTAAGGTTCAGGATTAAAAATGGCGACAGAAGAATAAATAGAACGGTGCAGTTCCTTGGAGACACTGGCTATGGATTGGTTGCCTCCAGTCTCACAGAGTCTGCAAGGACCCTTCACACAAAAAGGGGGGGCTTAAATTTGGGGGAAACGTTCAAAATTGCCTTTGTCATATGCTGGTGTGCAAGTTCAGATCAATTGGTCAAGCCACTGAGGAGGTGTGTGTGTGTGTGTGTGTGTGTGTGTGTGTGTGTGTGTGTGTGTGTGTGTGTGTGTGTGTGACTGTGTTAATATCAAACGGTATGTTTTATCTTTACAGCTGGGTGTGAACCCTGTTTGTAAAGAATTATAAAGATGGCGATCGTCCAACTGAGTTGAACTGACATGGATTATAATCTCTTTCAAAGTACAAGTTCTAAGAAAAGACTGAACTAATAAAACATGGTATGAAATTGGAAATTAACTTCTCGTCAAACAAACATCTTTGCACCTCTCATCTTTAACCAATGCTCATATTCTCAAGTACAAAAATATGGTCAGCATTGGTCACGGATATTAATTTGTCCATTTTTTATTTTAATAAAATAATCGATTTTCAAATACACCTAAAATAGCTGATTTACAAGCTCTTAGATGAGCACCAAAGTTGATTTTGGTGTCAAGGGGAAAAAGGAGCGGAGCTAGTATGAAGCCCTGGGGAACTGGGGTCAGTGAAGTATATAGGGTTTAAGTGGTTAAGAGACTGCAGCATTGGGGTCATTTTTCAGGCCGGAAGCTTCCAGCCTTGTGAGATCAAAGCTCCGACACACAGAGCTGTGTGAAGAGAGGGGACAGAGTCTGTCATTCACATCTCATCTGAGCACGTGCACATGCACGTGACGCACACACACACCACATGCACGCAAAAATACGTTTACATTGCTGTACCTTTGAGGACCACCATTTTTAACCCCAAGGCTAAAGCGAAAATAGCAGCTCTACAAGCTCACAATGCGTGACCCTTTGTGAGTATAACCTAACCTCTGAATGTCTAATCCTAACTTTCCCAATTGGAAGCCTAACACTAAAACCCTTTTAACCCTATAACATCATTTTTTCTTATGAGGACCTACAATGTCCACTTCACACACACACACACACACACACACACACACACACACACACACACACACACACACACACACACACACACACACACACACACACACACACACACACACACACACACACACACACACACACACACACACACACACACACACACACACACACACACACACACACACACACACACACACACACACACACACACACACACACACACACACACACACACACAATATGAGGTTTGCAACCGACAGAGACAATGTACTGGTTCCATTACCATTGTGTCATGTTAGCACAGTTGACACAATGCCATCCATCTGCTGCTGCAGAACACCAGCAGTCTACTGTTACAGTGCTGCAGGAAACCATTCAGTAATTTAACCAGTCTATTCAGTAGTTTTAACCAGTCTATTCCGTAGTTTTAACCAGTCTATTCCGTAGTTTTAACCAGTCTATTCCGTAATTGTTGAATGGACATCATGGTTCTCGGCCTGGTCCGTCCATCAGAATGCTCCCAAGGGGAATTCAGCGTCTTCTTTTAGAACAAATGCTTTATTGAGAAGCACAAGAATTTCACAGTTGGGAGCTGAGACAAAGAAAGACTAGTCTGTAGAGACTCTGTTCTGTGGAGGACACTGATATATCAAACATGTTCTCTATCCACAAGTGTCCTAGGACGCTTAATGGGGAGACGAGAGTGCGCAAATTATGGGCATCACTTCCGGTTGGTAGTCATTCATTCAATTCATTTGCATGATACCTGTCAGTCAACCGATTTAAATCAAAAAGCGTCAGACTGGTGATTCTATCAACAATGACAGCTGTCAGACAGCAGGCTAATTCATTGGGTTACAGGAGGATGCTCCTTACACATTACAAGTTTACACTTTACAGTGGATATTATGACAGGGAGTTTAGGGGTTTAGGCCATATGAGGTCGTTTGCAGAGTCAATATACTGGTTCCATTAACGTTGTGCCTTTAGCATGGTGGACAAAATGCACGTAAATGTCTGTAACAAATGTTTCACAAGTTTACACTGGGTATTCTAAGGACAGGGTGAAATTATTCATACAAAATTACCTCAAATAAAGAATAAGAATAGGAATGATAAATAACAGAAAATACGCATAAACTGTGCACATTGCACAAGAATGGTAGTGTGATATCAGTGTTATCACCGTTCTGCCAAATAATGGATCAAATATCCTATATAAATAAATGGTGTGACAGTACTGTGTACCCAGTCTATTGTGCAACTTATCAAATAAAATAAAAAATCAAATGTACAAAAATGTATGAAAGAATGTAAGTGAGGAATGAAATAATGCATCTACATGTAACAAGAACAACTCCTGGTTCTAAGAGCTGTATGTTGTGTGGGATCTAAAACCTCTTGAATACATTAGCTAAAGATGACACTGTAGAGAATGAGATGACAGATTTCCAGCCAAGAATGCAACAGGATATTGACATAAATAGGAGCAATTCCCTAATGATGCACAGGAAAGACACACTGTGCTTGTCCTAGATGAAACCAGCACAAGGCAGCACATTGTCTAACAACTTATTTAACGTATTCATCCATCCATCCATCCATCCATTTTCAACTGCTTATCCGTAGTCGGGTTGTGGGGGCAACAGCTCCACCAGAGAGCTCCAGACTTCCCTTCCCACATAAATATTAGTAACTTCATTCCGGGGGATCCTGAGGCATTCCTGGCAGATTTTGGAAATATAATTCCTCTATCTCATCCTTGGTTTGCCCGGGGGTCTCCTTCCAGTGGGGCGTGCACTGAGGACCTCCCTAGGGACACTCGAGAGGCATCCTAACCAGATGCATCCTAACCAGATGAATAACGTATTCATCTGTAGTCTATTCTGTAAAAATAAGTCATGTTTTTAGTGACTCTTAAAGATGTTACAGTATATATTGTAGTTGTGGCTTTATGTCACATGGGGGGACCACATAAGAATTTAGAATCGTGGACCTCTTCTTGGAGGGCTTCCAAAGGTCACAGACAAGGTCAGAGAGAGAAGGATGAGGCTAGCAGAGCACAGTGTCAAGACACACGGAACTGGTAGCAAGCAAACGGACTCTGTAAGAGCCAGCCCAAGGCACAGCTAGGAGGAGGAGAAAGAGGTGCACTACCATACGTAGACACACTGCGGCATGAACAACACTGGACAGGAGAGAGCGGAGGGTGTCTTTGTCTAGATGCGATGCATTTGGGCAGGAAGAAAAGTATTTTCTACAAATATTTTAATCACGCTCATTCATAGAAGGTCTAATCTGCCGTGGTCCAGTTTAATTAAGTGAGTGTGGTTGAGGCAGGTCTAATCTGCCATTGTGAAGCTCTGAGCCCCTTCACACCCTGTCAGAGGGGCTTTCAAATGAAAAGAACACCTGCATACTTGAAATAGTATTGTATAGTCAGGTCCTATATAGTAGTAGAAGTGATAGTAGTAGAGGTAGCAGCAGCAGCAGTAGTGCTAGTTGTAGTAGTAGTAGTAGACGACTAGCAGTAATATTAAATAAACTGGGCCACAGAAACTTTTAGCGCAAGACCCAAAAGAGAAATACCTCCGTGGGGCACAAACTACTGTAGTGAAAATAGCAGATCTACAAGCTCACAATATGTCGCTATGTGACGCATTGTGAGCTTGTAGATCTGCTATTTTCTAGAAGCCCTAGTAGTAGTAGAAAATCTAGAAGCCCTAGTAGTAGTAGATAGTTGTAATAAATAGTGATAGATGGATGGTTGTACTAAGAGTAGTAGTAGTAAAATAGCAGTGAAGACACTAGTGTGAGGAGGGGGAGGGGAAGTCAGACAGGACTGGATGGAATGTGCTTCCTCTGGGCTGGTTGACACAGAGAGAGAAAGACATAGGGAGGTAGAGAGGGAGGGAGGGAGAGATGGAGAGAGGGGTGGGGGAGAGGAGACAGCCAGGCCATGTCAAGACAGGAGTGTGTGTTCGGGAGTTTTTTTCCTGTGAGATGTAGGAGGTGGGAGGTCAAGGTCATCCAGTTGAGATGAATGAATTGAAGTCAATTTACGCACAAACTGAACGTCTAAAACGTACAGCAGGAGCTTAAGAACTGCACATGACCGTCTGTACTGTACACGTCAACATACTACAACATACAGTAAATGAAGCATTTATATAATGCCTTTAAGAATCTACAAGATCTACAGGCTATTTTCAAATGTATAGTTGTATACAGGGGTTAAAGTGATTTAAACTTATTTGCTGGAGAACCCCCTCAAGGACCCCATTGAGAACCACTGAATTATGGAACCAATGGTGTGTATGCCTGAGCATCAGACAGCACTATGTTGTGTCCTGTCATTACAGCAGTTCTCTCACACACTCACACACACACACGCACACGCACATGCGCGCACGCACGCACGACAACATGCCCCAGCTCGTCCCAAACCTCACAGGAACACAGTTATTCAAACAACGGGACGAACAGTTTTCCACAACTAGATCTCGACCCCAGGCCCAGGACACATTCAGGTCTGATCGATGCAGTTCCTAGTTCTGTAGTCCTGATTGCCACCGATAGGCAATGTTTGGACCCATATTTGGAAAAAATAAGTGGAACATTTTCAGATAATTTAGAAAAACTTAAATTTGATTTAAGTTTCTAATTGAGACATGTTTAAGTTATAAGTAAAAAAACTAAATTGTCTTTGATAAGTGCAAAATCAAACTTTATATGAGCCCTATCAAAGTATTTAAAAAATAGCCGACATATAGCTCACACCGGTCCACGTTGTGTGCTTGTAGATCAGCTACTGCTGATCTACAGTATCTATGGGCCTGGCTCTATACACAACACAATAAAAAGTGCACTGCATTCCACGGTGATCAACAGGAGGTCTCTACTGGGTTCAGAACGGCCGCAAATAGTCATGTTTACTGCTAAATCATTGGACCCGAAAGATCTGGCACCAGTCAGGCTTTGAATAAAACACAGAAAAAAACCCAGCTTGACAGGTTGTGAACTTGTAGATCAGCTATGTCTGGTGCATGACGACACGAACTTGTAGATCAGCTATGTCTGATGCATGACGACGCGAACTTGTAGATCAGCTATGTCTGGTGCATGACGACGCGAACTTGTAGATCAGCTATGTCTGGTGCATGACGACGCGAACTTGTAGATCAGCTATGTCTGGTGCATGACGACGCAAACTTGTAGATCAGCTATGGCTGGTGCATGACGACACGAACTTGTAGATCAGCTATGTCTGGTGCATGACGACGCGAACTTGTAGATCAGCTATGTCTGGTGCATGACGACGCAAACTTGTAGATCAGCTATGTCTGGTGCATGACGACGCAAACTTGTAGATCAGAAATGTCTGGTGCATGACGACGCAAACTTGTAGATCAGCTAGGTCTGGTGCATGACGACGCAAACTTGTAGAACAGCTATGTCTGGTGCATGACGACGCAAACTTGTAGATCAGCTATGTCTGGTGCATGACGACACAAACTTGTAGATCAGCTATGTCTGGTGCATGACGACACAAACTTGTAGATCAGCTAGGTCTGGTGCATGACGACGCAAACTTGTAGATCAGCTATGTCTGGTGCATGACGACGCAAACTTGTAGATCAGCTATGTCTGGTGCATGACGACACAAACTTGTAGATCAGCTATGTCTGGTGCATGACGACGCAAACTTGTAGAACAGCTATGTCTGGTGCATGACGACGCGCAACCAAGTATAAATCAGGCCATAGACATTTTGGGACCGCGCCGTCGTCACGTGAAGTTTCTTGACAAGGCCGGCTGCCTGGCTCTGATGGGGATTAATAAACAGATGTTCATTTTCCTAGAGGATGAAGTCATCGTCTGTGGTAAACGAAGGGCGATAATGTGTCTCCACCGCCTGTCCTGTCCTGTCTGTCTGTCTGTCCTGCCAAATCTGACCCAGCCTTCATTAACCTAGGCTTAATTTACACTCTATAGCTGCAATGGTTCATGTTCAAGTACGACCCTTTGCTAGAGGTTTGGGGTAGAGAGGGCATCTGCTGATCAGAAGGTCACCGGTTCACATCCCGGCCCCGGTCTATTTGCCTGAGCATGTGCCTGAGCAAGACACTTAACCCCTGACTGCTGTGCCCCCGAGTGCTCATCATGACCGTCTAAGCCTTAGACTCTAAGGCTTAAGCCAACAACTTCCCAAAAACTGGGTTGGGAGTCTTGGGACCCATTTGTGGATCGTGGAAACCATTTTTTGTAAAAACTAATTCTAAACTAATTCAATTATTTATTTATTTATTTCCAGTACTTTCATGATTTCATACGACGCGTTGTGAGTTTCTAGATCTGCCATTTTCACTAGTTTGGGTCCCGGGGAGAGGAGAGCTGAAATACCACTAGTTTGGGTCCCGGGGAGAGGAGAGCTGAAATACCACTAGTTTGGGTCCCGGGGAGAGGAGAGCTGAAATACCTACTAGTTTGGGTCCCGGGGAGAGGAGAGCTGAAATACCTACTAGTTTGGGTCCCGGGGAGAGGAGAGCTGAAATACCACTAGTTTGGGTACCGGGGAGAGGAGAGCTGAAATACCACTAGTTTGGGTCCCGGGGAGAGGAGAGCTGAAATACCTACTAGTTTGGGTCCCGGGGAGAGGAGAGCTGAAATACCTACTAGTTTGGGTCCCGGGGAGAGGAGAGCTGAAATACCTACTAGTTTGGGTCCCGGGGAGAGGAGAGCTGAAATACCTACTAGTTTGGGTCCCGGGGAGAGGAGAGCTGAAATACCTACTAGTTTGGGTCCCGGGGAGAGGAGAGCTGAAATACCTTTGAATTTCCTCCTGATTAACAATGGTCTCCCTCCCTTTCCATTAACAAACTGATTTAACTCAAATGAGGACAAAGCAGGACAAACGAACCCTGGGGGGGCGACAAACGGACACATCTAAGACAACTGTTCTTGACATTCTCACACTATGAGAAATTATCATAGTGTGAGAATGTCAAGAATCCAACATTCTCATTGAGAATGTTGGATTCAAGGAAAACTGTGCATCTCTCTCTCTATACGTATGTGCCTCTGTCTCTCAGCTCATTGCAATGGGATGTTTGAACACAATGAACAGTTAAAGGGGCCGTGTCCACTCCACACACAAAGTGTTTGAGCTACCAGCATCTTTCAGTCATGCATTTCTATGGTAAAGACTGTGTCTCACTTCTGTGTTAAAGACACGCTGCCTGGGACGCTCCTCTTCCCAGTGCCCAGCATTGCATTTCAGCGCTCTCATCCATCGTCCAGCGTTTCTTTGGCTGAGTGCTCGGCCGGGCGCTTCAATTAGAAAACAGTTCAACTGTTGGAGAGGAGCGGCACTCATCATTTTGACTATGTTAGGTCTGAACGTTGCAGGCATCAGTTTCTTCTTTTGGGGGGCGGGGATATGTTTTTTATGTACTATGCATGAACTAATCAACATGAACAGATTTTTCATGACCAATTCAACTGTCTGATTAACCACTACAAGGTAAATTAATCAGTTATACTGACAATAGCTGATCTACAAGCTTACAAGTGTGTCAACCGATTACCCCCTGTGTCGGATCGGTGGTTAGACCGATACCGATATGACCCGATATGACAAATAAGGGCCGATCCGATACTTTTCCCGATACCGATACAGTATCGGGACATCTCTACTCACAACACAAGCTCACGTCGACCACTTGACCAAACTGACCCAGTAACAACAACCCAGAGTCAAAGTAGGCTTTTCAACAACTGCACTGACCTAGTGCTACAAGCAACAGCACAATCCTGGTGGCACACACATAGCTTATTTATTTACTGAACTCTCTGTACACAACGCTAGGTCAGTCGTCTCTCTGTGGTTCAAAAAGTGGGGTCCAGGGACCCTCTCTTGACAGGGTTCCAAATGGACCCCTACAGGTCTGATAACAAAAAAGAAATCTTCAGCGTGTCTTTGTTCCATTGTCATGCCAATAGAAGCCCACCGTACCGTCAGGCAGAGAAGCAGATAAGGATTGGTCTCATTTCCATCCATGGAGACGGAGTGTCAACAAACAAAGCTGATTGCTTCTCTAGGGCGTTGCACCGCACCACCTGAACACAGTCGCAGTATCTGTCTGCAGTCTGCAGACACTGATCAGAACACATGGTTCCATGGTGGAACCATGGTTCCATGGTTCCATGGTGGAAAGTAAATAAATACATTTACACATTTACATTTTTGTTTAATCATTTATACTTCTAAACTACATCTGAGACAAATACTGTACTTTGTACTACAATTATTTGACAGTTTGTTACTGTAGATTTAGATTTTGTTCGATCTAGCCGATCGATAAGCTGTTCCATCTACAAATCTTTGAGTACTTTTGTATTTGTGTACTTTAACTGACCAAACATTATAAAGACTCCTCTATTTAGTACTTCTACAATACATTGTGTTAGCTACTTTTACTCAAGTAAGGAATATGACTACCGTACTTCTACCAATGATCAAACGTCAGCCTTTATGCATGCAAAGCTTGAATGCACATGCTTATTTATTTAGACTGAACGTAACCTGTTTAGTCTGCTGTCATTGAAAACACAGGACGAGTTCAGACGTTTAAGAATACAGTGGAACCACAAGACCAAGCCGTATCTAAACAGCAATGAACTTAAACCCTCAACCATTTCAAAGCCAGGGTCCTTATTCTGTGGCAAAAATAGCAGATCTACAAGCTTGTAGATACACGGATTCCACGCCATTTTAGAATTTTCTTTTTAGGCTTCACCTATAACAAGAAATGCCCAAAACAGTGAGGCCAGGTCGAAAGTGGTTAAGCGACCCTGAAGGATCATGGAGGGGTTTCAAGGGGGTCCCCCAGCTAAGAGTACCACTTAAACCATATACATTGGCCATTTGAAAATAGCTGATCTACAAGCTCACAACGCGTTGCAATGGGACATGTTTGTGAGCTTGTAAATCAGTTATTTTCAAAAACAAATCTTGGAAGAAACGGGAGAAAGTTGTGAAACATTTTTACAACACACGTGTTGTTGAGATTTGTTTCAAATGTAAAGTGCGTTATAAATAAAGTGTAGTATTATGAGGGTCCATGACAAAATATTTTGAGATGGGGGTCTGCGGTCAAATACTACTAATAATAATAATAACTAATAATTTGGGAGTCCTTGACATGAACATTTTTAGTTTTGAAGTACAGGCCTGCGTCGGGGAGTGACAGGGGTTAGGGTAGGGGTTGGGGTTAGGGAATGTCCAGCTAGGGACGGCAGGCCGGTCCAATTAAATTTCCTCCCATGACATCATCACATTCTTCCACGGAGAAATGAACAATGACCGCTTTGACTTTTAACGTGTGGGCATGACCGCTCGCTCTCTCCCTTTCTCTCACCCCCCATCCCTCCCTCCCTCTCTCCACATTTGTCCCCCCATAATAGTCTCTTCCATCTGCAGAGGAGATATGTAAAACATCTGCAACACACACACACACACACACACACACACACACACACACACACACACACACACACACACACACACACACACACACACACACACACACACACACACACACACACACACACACACACACACACACACACACACACACACACACACACACACACACACACACACACACACACACACACACACACACACACACACACACACACACACACACACACCTTGAATTTACATCATACATTAAGACATGCAGTCTGGAAGCCATCAGTTACAAGTATCAAACTTGCAACTAAATATCAACTGGAAATATCAGCCTTTTCCCTGCAACAGACATGAGGAATGTAGAAGCATTCCAGACGCATTTCATTTCTGACCATCATCATTAATATCGTCAATGTCTGTCTCCAGTACGATACGCCTTTTCAGAGATATCGCACATATTGTGATACAGTGAAAGCACATTCTATGATTTGCAGTTCAATACCTTCACGTATGCTTCTGTAGACGGTTTCGTTCGCCAAAAGTATTTCAGTCTAAATGGTCTGTTACTGTGATAATATCGTGGATTGTGATACTGCTTGAAAAATAATTGTGATATATTTTTTCCATATTGCCCACACCTTTTTGTAAATGTAGTTTAAGTAGTTGGATGGCAACTGATGAATGTAGGTTTAGTTCCACTCATTAAAAGACAGAGCATCAAAAATGCATGGGTATACTGTAAAAGGAACCCGTTACAATACAACTCCACTACTGTAACTATGATGGTTGTGTCCAGCTGCTATTGAGCCAGCTCTCAGAATCCACAGTTGGGAGGGGAAGCGGTCTGCTTCCACCCACTCCATACTAGGGCTGGGTAATATGATTCCATTACAACGATTAATGTTTATTTTTGTTAAAAAGAAATGTGAAAATAGCAGATCTACAAGATTACAACGTGTTGCGATGTGTTGTGAGCCATTTTTGTACGCCACCATTGTATGAACCCATTACTCTCCACATGCTCTGAACAGAACCCACACGGAGTCACAGTAGCAGAACCTGCGAACATGTGTAGTTAGCGTTCGTCCAGGGTGGGGGAGGAGCGTTGCAATAATGTAAGGAATGTTCCAAAGTTCATCGTCTGCATTATCATCATCATCAACTCTCCACCTACCCTCACCAACAACTAACATTAACCCACCCGACAACCATCACCAACAAAGAAAGAAAGTGGAGCAAATTCTGTTCTTAAATCTTTACACACGCCTCCCTGTCTGCCAAATCTTTTTTTTTTTCTTCTTCAAAATACTACTGTTGGTCTATGAAGCTTTGATTGGTTTAGGGCCAAAAAATACATTTCTGATCTTGCAACAACATGAAAAACCCAGACCTCTCCAGACATCTGGGAAAGGTCTGCTCTCTGTACCTAGAATCAGAACTAAACGTGAAGAAGCAGTCTTTAGGTTTTTACGCGCAACATATCTGGAACAAACTCCGAGGAAACTGCAGGTCTGCTATAGGGCTGACCTTCAATCATTTTTTTGAAGTCTCAAGCACATGGCTTTGAAGGGTAGCAGATCTACAAGCTCTCAGCCTGTCATGTGGCAATGTGTTGTGGGCTTGTAGATCAGCTATTTGAATTAAATAAATAAAAATAAACTGAGATTATTATTATTTTTTTTAAATAGATTTTTCGTGCCATCGAACAAAGCTTCGAATATTCAATATTTTTGGGTCAGCCCTAGTCTGCTACAACTATGTTCTTTTAATCACAGCTACAAAAAAAAGAAGTGTGACACTGACCCATTTACCACTACTCTCAGTACAGTATCCCCAACACCACCACCACCACCACCAGTACAACAACTTGAAGATGACCACAACTGCTCCCATCACAATCACTGTTATTTGTTTATTTAAATCAAACTTCACACGGGCCGTTGGTATGAATGTGAAATCGCTGTGTCCCTAAGACTTTCTCAGGTTAAGGTTTGAGAGTAGAATGTGCAGGTAGAAGGCGGTCAGAAAGTTACACATTAAAAGCACTGTGAATGGATAACTACATTCTACGGTGTAGGAATGCCTTCGCTTAATGGTCCACACACACACACACACACACACACACACACACACACACACACACACACACACACACACACACACACACACACACACACACACACACACACACACACACACACACACACACACACACACACACACACACACACACACACACACACACACACACACACACACACACACACACACACACACACACACACACACACACACACACACACACACACACACACACACACACCGAAAGCCACCAGGGAGGTTTAAGGAAGGACACGTTATCTGAAGGAAACCTGCATCGATACGGTTGTTTGCTTGTCATGTTGTCAAGTGTACCAATTACTTACATTTTTTATGAATTAAAAAAAAAACCTTTTGAAATGTGTGTGTGTGTGTGTGTGTTGTGTCCCATAAAAATTGGCCCGTGACCGAAAATGGGTCCCGACCCACTGTTTGGGAAACAGTGATCTAGTCAACAGACAAACGTGGACGGCAGAGTTATACACCGATTATTAATATAATGATTCATTAAATCATACACGACTCATCACATTGTGTGATAAGGATGATGTTTCAGCTGATTATTACCTGAACCATCCTTATCAACACAGTATGATGGAGGGTGGAGGACAGACAGGCAGACAGACAAACAGGGTGGAGGAGGTTGGTTGGAGGTATTTATAAAACATTCCACAATGAATCCTTCCTGACCTCACAATGTTGCGGGTGGAGCTGAACTGATAAGATAATAATGGAATGTATCTTAATTATAATCATAATAGTAGTAACTACTAGATAAAGTGCCCCTCGGGGCACAGGTCTCCACCAGGGCAGGTCAGCTTGTGGCCTCCTGCCTGGCGCTATAATAGGCCAATGTGAAATGGGTGCCATTTCTTCTTACGCCTTGGATGGCAATTGGATGATTTGAGGCATTTTGTTCCAAGAATGTGTTTTGCAAAAATCCACCTGTTGGTGGCGCTATAACAGGCCAATGTGAAAAGGGTGAGATATATTCCTCAGCCTAGTAGGACTATACGCACGCTGTGGGGGGGGGGGGGGGGGGGTATGAAAGATCCTTATCCTGAATGATTTCCAAAGTGGGGTTCAAGGTCCTCCAGGGGTCTTTGCTAGGCCTATCATAATGATTAGGCCTACATAATGGACTGATCGCAATTATTTTTGCATAATCGTCAATCGTTTCCATGTTGAAAAATATCCATACATTTTCAAACATTTTGAAAGAAATGAGAACCACTGATCTATAACACCCGTAATCACTCTTATCACCGTCATGATTTATGTACTAATGCCGAATAAAAAATGTAACCACTGATTTCATACGAGTTATAGCCTATCTATACACTCACAGAGCTTGTAGATCTGCCATTTCCCACCAAGTGGGCAGAGGAAGTGAGGTTAACGATTGTGTTCCTCATCAATATTCATGAGGGAGCCTGGGAGTTCAGATGAGGCAAAAATGTACAAGAATGAAGCAACCAGCCTCCAAATGACACCAGATGTAACCTGAGAACATCTGACACACACACACACACACACACACACACACACACACACACACACACACACACACACACACACACACACACACACACACACACACACACACACACACACACACACACACACACACACACACACACACACACACACACACACACACACACACACACACACACACACAAGGGGTGTGAATTTCCATCCTCCTCATTCCATTACAATTCTTTGGGAAGCGATTTGATGCAATGTGAATTCTCTCCTTTCACGGTCACCACAATTCCACTTGATCATTTCGATATGATTGTGGGAGGCGGCAGTTTTACTCTGCCCTGGCAAATAAGACAAAAATTATTAACAGAGCTTCAAGGTCTGTTTTGTTAATAGTCCTTTCATGAAATGACATCACACTGTCAATCAACACACCAGCATTCACATGCACACAGAGCCAGCACAGATCCCTACGTTGATATGTTATAAGATAAAACGAGCTAATCTGTCAAATATTTGCTATTTAAAAAAAAATATGAAACATGTAGACAAATCCACTTTGGGTCCATGGAACAACATTTAAAAAGTGGTCCGAAATATGTTTCAATTTGGGGGTCCTTGACATAAAAATGTTGTGAGAATCGCTGAGCTAACGAGCCAGAACAAATCAGCTGAAGAAAACGGCACTAAGTTCTCCTTGTTCTTTGTTATCATGCATACAGACCTTGAGTCCCCAAAACAATGGTGTGTTTGGCTCAGTTTTAATTGCCTGGGCCACCAAAGATGCAGCCGGCCGGCCCACAGGTGTTAGAACACACAACTGTCAGGAACAAACAGAACTGCCCTCCTGCCCCCCCAGCGAGCAGCGAGCACACGTTAAGCCTAACAATGAGTCTAGCGCTACAACAGCCCTCCTAGCATGCCTCTCTCTCCCAAGCCAAGACAAAGCCAAGTCAGCGTTCTTCATTGAAGCCCACGTTTTCTTTTAAAGATATTTTTGGGGCTTTTTTGCCTTTATTGGTACAGTAGGTAGACAGGAAACGGGGAGAAAGATGGGGGGGAAGTCACAGCAAAGTTCGTCGGGATCGGACACACACACACACACACACACACACACACACACACCTTTTCTATCGTTTGCAAAGGGGAATTTCTTTTATATCATATTTCTATTTTCTATGTATATAATAGTCTAAATGAGGGACAAAGCGAGAGCAGCAGCATGCTGGCAGTCACAGAACATGTAGGATTCCAACAATGAGCTGCTTCATTACTTCTGTTATCTTGCCGTCACCTGATATACATGAAGGAAAAATATATCTATGGAGATCTGAGCTAAACACGTCTGGCTCACCAACGTTTGATGTTCAGAGTTTGTGCTCGTGTGTGTGCGCGCGTGCGTGTGTAGCTTGTGTGCATGAAGGAGAGAGAGAGAAATGATGAAAAGAAAGTTAAATAGTTTTGATTGCAAAATGAGATAAACCAGTCTTTAGAATCATGTGGATCATCATGCGGGTACTCTTTAGCGAGGATATTAATTCTCTTCTACTACAAATCAGCATCATTCTAGAGATTTAAACGATTGAGTACAAAAGTACATATGGGTCGCTGTCAGGCAGAAACATCTTATCTCCATATTTGATTTTCATAAATGAATGCCCTACTACTTGATCACACTACAGTGTCACTCACAACAAAACAAAAGTACAAAAAATAGCAGATGTCTCAATCTTTGTCTCAAACTCAATCTCAATTTTTTCGATCGGCTCTAGGCCGGGACCTGGATGGAATATAACCGGTGCGTTCACATACACTAAAAAAGAAATCAGCATAAAAGCTTATCTCGTCCAATGTCATCCTTGGCGGTCTGTGATCATAAATTAAAGTCGTCCAATGTTGTCCTTGGCAGAGATGGAGTTAACTCCCTATGAGCCTGGCTGATGGTTCCGCAATCTGGACTTCTGACGAAGGGTGACTGGACCTTTTCTGTGCGGGCCCTCTTGCTGTGCGGGAACTCTTTGCTTGGGGATCTCACGCATATCCTCTTTTAAATGATCACAAATACAGGCAGGATGCAGGAGCCTGACTGGGATGAAGCCATCGACGACATGAATAGTTTTGATGGGAAATACATTTCTGAAAATGGCAGATCTACAAGCTTATAGATCATCCGTCTCTCCTGTATGCCGCACTGTAAGTTTGTAGATCATCCGTTTCCGGTATAAGTAAAACTCTGGCTTAAGTGGCCTCAGCGCCCAGGTTGTTTACAGAAAGGTCAAGTGAAACGCATTGTGTGTCGACTTGGAAAAACATCAGCATCAACAATGTGTCAAAAACAAGTGCTTCAACCTACACCAAACTCACACCGAAACAAGTGCTTCAACCTACACCAAACTCACACCGAAACAAGTGCTTCAACCTACACCAAACTCACACCGAAACAAGTGCTTCAACCTACACCAAACTCACACCGAAACAAGTGCTTCAACCTACACCAAACTCACACCGAAACAAGTGCTTCAACCTACACCAAACTCACACCGAAACAAGTGATTCAACCTACACCAAACTCACACCGAAACGTTCAAGTCAGAAGTGGTGGACAGTAACTAAGTACAATTGCGTAGGTAGTACTGGTGTAATTTCTGAGCATTATCCCAGTATAGTGGTTCCCAACCTTTTCTGGATCACTTACACATTCAAAGCGTCCGCGGCCCTCCCATATGACCACGGCAGCCATTCTGTAGCCGTGTTCAGTGGGCACAACGTCAGATGGGCGGGTGCAATTTTAGAGCATGTTTTTATTTTAATGGTGGATCAATCGAAATGTATGGATGGATCGATTGAAATAATAATAGTATACATTTACATTTCTATTTAGCAGTATCACAGTTACTCATACTCCAAGGTTTGAAATAAAAATAGAAATCAACACAATAACTCAATTAAAAAAGTAATAGTTGAGCAGGTCTCGCTCTGACACCAGGCTTGATGGGGACGGATGGGAGACACATACACAACAGCTGCATAAACAGTTACTCAAGTCATGTCCGGATGCTCCTCCTCAAATAGCACACCTCCTCCTCACCCCTGCAGAGCAGAGCGGAAAGGAGGACACCATCTTATCTCTCTCCAGTTAGCTGCAGTCAAGGAGACACGAGTCTGCTGCTGCCCATCGGAGTGACATGTCACTAAGTGTACTGAACAATAATGTGCTCTTGAGTCTTACCCAATCACATCTGTGTGTGTGTGTGTGTGTGTGTGTGTGTGTGTGTGTGTGTGTTCGCACGCACGCACGCACGCACGCACGCACGCACGCACGCACGCACGCACGCACTGGTAGGATAGAGAGTTCATTCTGAATCTCTACACAGCAGTAGTTCTCAATAATCAGTTTAACTACTTTAACCGTGTTTACAGATCAACAAATGTTGTATAGAGGTCTGTACATATTAAGGTCCTTGACATGAAAACGTTTGGGAAAACGTTTCTGTCTGCCTGCCTGCCTGCACATGTGTTAGCAGCACAACAATTTGATTCCAAAATTAGACGTTGACCGTTTTGCTAAACTGTGACACCAAGACTTCCCAGAATGACAACACAAATACACAATAGCGCCAACGTGATATTTAAGAATTAATCAAATTAATCAAGAATTGACTGATGCCGCTCACATGCACATGATTTGTATTCATTGCCATATTGATTTTGTAATTTGTATTGCCATATTGCTGAAGCCTATTTTCTGCTGTTTTTCAGTATTGTAGGCCACTTCAAAAGTGAGGATACACACATTACAAAGCATCATTAAAATCACAGCCATCATCTAACAGGCTTTTGATTAACTTAAATATTTAATTAAGATTTAACTCCAATTAAAAAGTAAAACAGTTGATCCGGCAGGGGAAATTGGAGGTTTTATCAAGCAACAGTGTCTATCAACTATGCAATTATCAAACTCAGGTGGAAAAAGATGAAACAAAGGTGTCCTGATGCTCACATTTCAAACCCGTCGCAACGTAAATCAGTCGGCATGTCTGCCGCATTCCCCATAATTATCTGTTTACCGCTCTGAGCACGTCGGCTTTGAAAAGCAAGTCACTTTTTTAGCCCGTCTTTTCTCCTCGCCCGCAAGAGGATCATTCCAGCCCGAGAGGTACCAGGGCTAAAATTACCCCAGCATGCATCTGCATGTCTGTGTGCAAGACTGCCTCTCTACTGTTTCTCACACACACACACACACACACACACACACACACACACACACACACACAATACACTATACTTGCAAGGACGTCAACATTTTAGGACAGCGATTTTTATGAATGACATTTTTACAATTTTTTGGCCATTTTAAACTTAAACCTAAAGCCACTGTGATCTTGTAGATCGACATAACTCCAAACCTATCCCCTAAACCTAAGCTCTAAATGCCAACCCTGAAAAAATATTTCCGAATTGTAAGACCAACTTTACTCCTTTTCTCCTGCGAGGATCAGGAGCCTCATTATTGTCCACTGTCTTCTACAGTACTTATGGGGACATTTGGCCCTCACAAGTATAATAATACAAGTACACACACAGCACGCTGCCGGCTGCCTGTAATAATAGAACCCTGCTCTCTCTCTCTCTCTCTCTCCCCCTGGGGCATTTCATCACTTCCTGGGCTAAATAGCAAATCACCACTTCTCAGCCGACACGCACACGCACACACGCACGCACGCACACAAAGATGTGCAACCCTCACCCCCCACGGCCCTACCCACTGAGCCGGGAAACACTTCCGATTGGCTTTTCTTGGAGGGTCAGAGGGGCTTCTTCTTCTCTTGTAAAGTCGATCTGCTGGGATAAAATCCCCACGTTTCTCTCTGCTCTGCCAGGACGGAAGGAAGTGGTTCCTTTTGGTGGGTTCAGACTTCAGAGTAGTGGTGGAAGTAGTACTCAGGTTTTTTACTTAAGTAAAAGTAACAATACCACCATGTAGAAATATAGTATAATAGTAAAATCCTGTATTAAACATTTTACTTGCGTAACATACAAAAGGTTTGGCACCAAAATATACTTTTTTCGAAAACATTTCAGAATAGCCCGAGATCCACATTAGACTTGCACACATTCCCATGCCGATCCTGAGATCCACATGATTCGATTTGTAAACACCATACAGAAGATAGTGACACCATGTCATTACAAAATTGGGCTTAAGCATGTTTAGCATTTTTAATCCAAGTCTGTAATTAGTCATTAAACTGTCAAATCATTGCAGTGGAGACTGGAGTAAATACTAGTAGAATGTTACCTAGAGGTTTAAAGAAACGCAAAATGTTAATACTCAAGTAAAGTAAAAGTAAGCAAAGTACTTGAGTAAATGTAACTTTCCTAAACTGGTTCAGAGGGTGGTGAAAGGTACAGGTTTCAGGTGGCACAGTAGGTTCAGCGGCATGCAGGGTTTAGGTGGCACGGCTCGTATCTTATGTCAATACTGGAAGTTATTATTTGAAACAGAAATGCATGCTGGGCCGGCGTCTCTGGGCTGGCAAACAGAAACACTATCTGGATCAGGATTCAGGATCACACTCTAGGGAGTCACACCACTAACAGAATGAACTAGGGGTGCAACAACTAATAAGTCCATTATGCACGATATAATCGGTTGCGTATCGACAACAGACGTAAAAAAAAGCCATATGGGTATCAAACCGATCTAAAAATAATCCTGATTATTTTCACAGATATTGATGACGCAATGAATAATAATGTGACTGTCAATGGCTTTGTACTCACAGTACAAAGTGGGGAGGGGTGCTTACCATCTACTTTTATCAGCAAAACAAAATCAGTTCAATATAAATGGAATAATGTAATATATCGGTATTGGTAGACTGGTTATTTTTGCAGCTTCAGTGATTGAAATGCATACAGAGTCCATTTACAGAGCTCTATAAAAGATGCCAGCTGCAGATGAACAGAACTTCACAAAAATGTGCTTTGCTATGTGAGAAATTATTCCATTTGATTTAGTTCAACAGTCCAGTCATAGAGCTGAGACTACGGCATGTCTGTCTGCTCTGAAGTAGGAACACAGCACAAAGCGACACACACACACACACACACACACACACACACACACACACACACACACACACACACACACACACACACACACACACACACACACACACACACACACACACACACACACACACACACACACACACACACACACACACACACACACACACACACACACACACACACACACACACACACACACACACCTGAGCTTATCAGAAATATCGCAGAAGAACAGCGACGAAACCAAAGATCAAAGCGCCGATCCCCTAACAACTAATTCGGCTACATTTACACAGCAAAGCCTTAAATAGTCGTAGTTTGCAAAGGCTGTGGAACCGTTGGCTGCAAAGCCTGGTTTAAGCGAGATAAGCAGGGAAGACAGCATCTCTCTAGCAGACAAATCAGACGCCTTAAGCTCCAGAATCTCTGAGCAGGAGCAGGAGGAGGAAGAATTTCTTTTTGGTCTGTTTGACTGTTTTGAAGACAGATTGTATCTGTCTGTGCAGCTTTTCAATGTGAACGTGTTTAGTCTCAACCAGCATGATGATGAGAGCAGAAGAGCAGCAGTCATTTTATCACAGCATGAAAACAGCCACATCACAGCTTGTCCACGTGTTCTGAAGAACACACCGTGGTTTCTACCACATCACAGCTTGTCCACGTGTTCTGAAGAACACACCGTGGTTTCTACCAAGAAGACAATGAGGAAATGACTAAAAATGTTGTGTGTTGTCCCAGAGTCTGGACAAATATCTGTAAAACATTAAAATGTTCTGGACATTTTCAATATTCACTATCAGATTGTAGCAGACAGTTCTCGCCACAATTAATATTATACTTGTTTTCAGTGCTTAGATAGATATTTCTCATGTTAAGTCACACTCATTATTACTTAGCCACCTGAAGGCTGCTGTCACTATTCTGGGCATGTAGGATGTAGCTTGGATATTTGTGGCAAAGAAATGTGTAGAGGGGGAAAAGATAGCGCCATGTACAGTTTACTACATGTAAGTAAGGTTTAAGAGATTAACTTGAACCCTAGTGTCCCTATTCCGGGGCAACCATTTGGTGAAACTTGCCAATCACCACGTCACTGTGCACTCGTAGATATTCTATTTTCGGTGCTCGGCACCAGCACGGAACCAAGTATTAAATCAGTCGTTAAGGCTGGCCCGGGTTTGAAAATGTGGTCACCCGGGAATAAACTCCCAAAGAAATGACACCTAGTCTATAAAATAAAAGACTCAAGACTGTGGTGGAGTCGAGGATGTCAGAGATTTAACGGTTGAACTGGCAGCATCCAGCGTGAGCACACCCACAGGGCTCATATAAGAGGCCCCGCCGTGGAAAAGTGTGGGGACCATTCAACTATTAAACTTTTCCAGGCCATGATTTACGAACACGTAACTGGACACGATGCAGATCCCATAAATTAAACCCCCTCAGTGGAATTGTACTTATGTTATGAAACACTCAACAAAGACCTGCCTGCATTCCTTAACCACTTAAACACTCTATTCTTAATCAGTTCACCAGTCATAACAGCCTAGTTCACCAGTCAAACAGCCTAGTTCACCTTCACCAGCCTAGTTCACCAGTCAAACAGCCTAGTTCACCTTCACCAGCCTAGTTCACCAGTCAAACAGCCTAGTTCACCAGTCAAACAGCCTAGTTCACCTTCACCAGCCTAGTTCACCAGTCAAACAGCCTAGTTCACCAGTCAAACAGCCTAGTTCACCAGTCAAACAGCCTAGTTCACCAGTCATAACAGCCTAGTTCACCAGTCATAACAGCCTAGTTCACCAGTCATACAGCCTAGTTCACCAGTCATACAGCCTAGTTCACCAGTCAAACAGCCTAGTTCACCTTCACCAGCCTAGTTCACCAGTCAAACAGCCTAGTTCACCAGTCAAACAGCCTAGTTCACCAGTCAAACAGCCTAGTTCACCAGTCAAACAGCCTAGTTCAGCAATTCCCGACCTCTTGGTCACAGCCCAATGGTGGGTCGTGAGGATATTATTGCAAGTGGGCACTCAAATAATTAGCAAAAAACTAAGATTTTAATAAGAGTAACAAAAACATTCATAAAGAAATCATGGTAATGTTTTTGTATTCAAAACCATGAAAACAGCTTTCATTACGATACGAATAAAAAGGTATTTTTGTATGGTTCCATTGATCCAAGACGGAACACAATCGATTGATTGATCAAATAAACATGGTCTGGAAATGCAGACCCCATCCATCGGACCTCGTACCCCGCGTTCGGATGGGTGGTCTGTGACCGCTAGTTTTAGAGAAATGTTCAAGTAGGCTCTGATCCAGAAAAGCCACTGTCCTAGATCTTATCAACGGCAGAGATTTGACTACAATACATTTAGCCCTGAGGAGCAGCAGAAACACCTACACACAGATTAGAACCCCCTTCGTTAAAAGCCCTTCCAGTTGTTCAGACACAGTAATGAGCAGCTTCAGCAGGGAGCTCAGAGAGGGGCCCACCATTGTTGGGGCCCGTTCCTGTTGATCACACTGCATATAGTTGAAGCCTGTGATTAAAGCTTAAATCCCAATGTTTATGTGTGAGTTAGCTGAATAGTCAGAAGAACCAGACTTATTGTTGGGATGTATTTATGTTTTCATTGACCCGACGGCCGACGGTGGATAAAGGTTTGTTACAGTCACAGAACAAGAGTTCATTAGACCATTAAGAACACATTGTATTCTTAATGTAAAACTGAAAAGGCAGTTGGCTCGCCCCTGACCACTTAACACTGCATATGACCCTATCATATGCCGTGTTAAGTGGTCAGATGGGCGGGCCGCGCACCATTTTGAGGTTTTCAAGAGGGCCCTGATCCATAAAATATTGAGAAGAGAACCACTCCATCTGTCTTGGAGACAGAGTCACAGCTGCATACAAATAACATACACGTTCACATAAGAAAAGGAAAAACACCATGAAACACCCAACATACAAAACAGAGACATTGCACACATTCCCTTGATAAAGTGCAACTAGTCAAGGGAATGTGTGCAATATCTCTGTTTTGTAGGTGTGATTAGTGACTAGTAACAAGGAAGAAAAAAACCTTGGAATGGTGCATGAACCCCAGGTTGCTCAAAATTAGTTGAAAACCCCTGTCCAAAATGATGCTTGCTTCCTGCAAAAGCTGTTACAGTGCCTCAGGAGGTAGAGCGGCCGCATGGGAATCGGGAGGTTCCCGGTTTTCGATCCCTGGCTCCCCTTGCAAGACCCCACATTCACCGACTGTGACCAACTGTCAGAACACAACACCTATGTTCACACTGCCAGGCCAGATCCATTTGCTGGCCTGTGTAGATTGGAATCAGAATGGTTTAATGAAGTCAACTCAAAACAGCATGGAAACAGATTTGGTCAGATTTAAACCACATTACTATATGGTTAGGAATCTGAATCAACTCTGATTTCCAAAGATGTCTCAGTCTGGACACTCTGACACTGAAGCCTGGTTAACAGCCCGTCCCGATCACTCGCCAAAAACAGCCGTTCTACAAGCTCGACAGGTGCGATGCAACGCCTTGTGAGCTCATAGATCGGCTATTTTCGGCGACGTCAGAATATACAGATCTGATCCGATCACTTCTTGCAAATAACGTGGACAAGACAGTCCTAAAGATCACACTTGAGAAACAAATAAGGTTTTCCTTGGGTTTTGAACAAAGCCTGGGTTACCTGACTGGTACAGACAGTACGTAACTGTAGCTTCTATCAGACGGTAATTTCCACCCTGTGCAGGTCTGGTGGAACATGTGTCTCCTCTCTGCACTGCCTTAAGCATGTTCCCTCGCTCTAGCTCTCTCTCTGCTGCTCTGCAGTCATACTATAAATCCATGTCAACATACAGAACGCATCCGGTAGAAAGCACACCGTTGTTCCACGGAGAGTTTTTATTTTATTTGCAGAGATGAGCTGGTAATTACAGTCATTCGCCTGAGAAACATGAGTTACAACTCCGAGACGTCTTGTATGAATGGTGTCAATTACTTCACGGTGTGGTTGTAGTTCCTGAATAGCCAGAAGCAGGGTTTAAGTAATGCTACCGACAGGAATCCAGATGTTAGGGACAATACACCTACATTAAAATGTTTATAAGGGAAGGAACAAAGGGCAAAGTTTCCACACGACAAATGTAAAAAAATATTCCACATCCTCTCCTACGTGGTTCAAACCAACATTTGAACTGAAACTACAGTCCGACCGATATGCCCGTTTGCATTATTTGACTTTTTAGAGACGACACTGGAATCGCCAATCAGGCCGCCTATGTGTCCCGAATTTTAACCACCAGAGACCAGACCTACAAGCTTGTACTTGTGCCATTTTGAATAGGGCTTGCATTACGTAGTTAAACTTCAATTTATCCAATTTACAAAACATTTGTCAAAACATCAGTAATCGGTGGTCTCTAAAGTCTGCATCAGACGCAAAAGTATGGCACCGTTGGGGCTCCAACTTAATAAATGTTGATGTCCGTTGGAAACCTCATGTCAAAGTCTGTTACTTCAGGATTCAAATAAAAAATATCAGATCTACAAACTCAGTCATAGATGTGCTATTTTTGCTCCTTTCGTGTGACACAGCAGTATGACAAAGTAGGGCATTGATCTACGAAAAAACACAACAAAGTATAAAATACAGAGATAAGAGGTTTCCGCCCCGACATAGACGACATGCAGCTCTGAGCAGGTCACGCAGTAAGAACAGTGTAATAACTCCTGGGTGGCCAACAGCCTAATGAGCTTATAGATGACAGCCAGCTTAACGATGTGCTTCCTGCCTGGGCTCCAATTAACATCACTTGTCCAACCTGCTCTCTTTTACTAAAGTCACTGGTTCCAGACAAGACAAACCGTATTGTTCTTAGAACTGCTGGCCGCTGATGACAGCCATGAGACAAGTTACTTTGATTCTAACTGCTGCTACGGCAAACGAGGGCTTTTTAATTAGCACCACGAGACAAGAATGTGAAGGTTGGACTTCAAAGTAAACACTGATGAATGGAACAGCAAACAGTGGAGAGAAAGAGATGAGACACACAAAGAGAGACAACTATATAATGACAACCATTCCTAACAAATGCTCATTTTTTGTGGTTTTGTAAGTTAGTTCCTGTAAGTTGCAATGTGCCACCGGCTCTGTTTACAGATCTCTTTATTGCCTTTCAAGTCTACATACCTTTCTTAGCTTTGATTGTTTTATGAATCTTTACACTTGCGTTATAAACGTGTTGTCTCATGCCAACAAAACCCCTTTGAATTTAAATTAACTGAATTGAGAGACTGTGTGACGGAACAGAATGGATACCAAGGAGAAAGAAAGGCAGGTAAGTGAGAGAACTGAGATATTCTGACAGAGAGAAGAAAGGGTAAGGAAGGAAGCGCAGGATGGAGTGAAAGAGAGAGGGTGAAGAAAAGCAGATGAGAGAGGGGGAGAGAGGACAAGTTGCAATGCAGAAAGAGAGAGAGAGAGAGAGAGAGAGAGGGGGGGGGGGGGGGAGAGGGAGGATGAGAGGGGGGTTCAGACGTTAAGGAATGAATGAGCACAAAGCCCCACCCCCCCACCCCCAAATCCTACAACCTCTCACTAAAGTCTTTGTCTTTGGTTGGGGGTGGGGGGGGGGGGGGGTAAAGATGTCCGCTGTCCACGCCTCTGCCTGAGGACCTTTGATGGGGAGTGGGGGGGGGGGTAACAGAGGTACCGCTACCAGGACTCCTGGAATGACCCCCACCCACACACACACACACACAACAAAGTCCTCCACAGTCACACGCACGTGACGCACCACATGAACCTTAGCATCCCTATCCTGGGCACAGCGTATAAAGGTTTCATTTGGTCATTTCAGAACAACATTTGGAGTGAATGAATAGACAGAAACAGTGCCGTTTTATAATGAGCATTAGCGAGGACCAATTATATGAAGATAAAGTTGAAAATGGGTGAAGTGCTCCTTTAAGTGGATAATGGGGGTTAATTTACATTGGAGACACACCTGGATAGTCACAATAATTACATAATCACACCTAATCACAATTATTTGAGATAATCGCAATTACTTTTGCATAATCGTCAATCGTTTGATTCGTTTCCATGTTGAAAATGTTTTTCAAAAATAGCAGAATAGCAGATCTGCTATTTCCTGTTGATCTACAAGCTTACAACACATTGGGTGTTGTAAGCTTGTAGATCTGCTAATTCTGCTATCTTGTAAATGTTTTGGAAAGAAACTACAAAATATTAAATGCGTCAGTGATTTATTTTTATTTTAAAGTTATGTCTTATCTGCCCTGTGCAATTTGTGTTTACGAAGCCAAGAAGGCAAACAGAAATACAAATTGTAATGTTCCACTTTTCAATGCAAAAAAACAATTAAATCGTTAATTGCAATAATTTGTGTGACAATTAATCGTCAAATTCAATTTGTAATCGTGACAGCCCTAAGTGTGTCAACCACATAATGACAACACCACCGGCCAGTTTGATTCCAACTAGAGACCTGTTGCATGGCTCCAGTTCAATATGTAAATGTATGAGGTCACTGTAACCTCATACTCACCCATTAATGGCTTTCTGATTCTAATTGTAATTAAAATGTAATCAACATTAATCAAAGACTAATGCAATCAGCAGCTAACAGCCGTTGATTCCCCAGGAGAGAGTGAGTCATGTGGCTTGGCCGAGGAGGTGGACACTAGACAGTCAGGGTTTGATTCACAGTCCAAGAAGGAATTTAAATGACTTGAACAGCTTTTAGCAAACATGAAAATACTGAAATGCCATTCTACACTTACATGAGTCTTCTAACGGGAATGATGCACACTGCGTCCAACCGTTCCTACACTCACAGGACCATGTTGGTTAACTTGGTTGAAGTTCTATCTATCATACTGTGTTCGGGTAGCTCGGTCAGTAGAGCAGTGGCCTTTGCACAATAAGGTCATGGGTTTGATCCAGGGCACCACCAACTCTGCATATGAAACTTGACTTGACTTAAGCCCTTTTGCTCCTCTAGGGTGCATAGTCCGTTGACAAATGGCCTCCACTTCACTCGGCTTTTAGCAGTTCTTTCCAGATCTCCCCAGTTGAGCCCACTATCCGCCATTTCTGTCTCGATACTTCTTCTCCAGCTGTTCCTGGAGTGTATGAAAGACGTGCAGTAAGTACTGAGAGCTGGTGGTAGGTGTTGCACTCCACCTCAGCAATCCATCTCCCAGGGGTTTACTGCATTGAAACAGGGATAGACTAGACTCCCACATTCTCAGCTGAAGTGGACAATAAGCCTCTCCAACCCTGCCATCTCTCATACTCTCCTTTCTAATGGTTGACAAACGTGCCAAAGACACACCAATGAGCAAGTTACAATCTCAAGGCACACCTGTATTAATCTGTGCAAAGTAGCGGGTGCAGTACTTAGTTTAGACAGTTTTTGGTTTAGACTAGTCATTGGTACTACAACTACAACCTATCTCAAACCCTCACCCTAAACCTAACCTCCCACGGGGCAGCACACCTAAACCTAACCTTAACCCATGTCTAACCAATGACTAGTCAAAGTATGCACCCACAAAAAGTAGCCTCTAAAAACAATAGCCACTTTCACCACTTAAGCATGCCCCATTTCATACTTTCACAAAGCTTCTAAAAAAGCTAAAGTAGTGTCGCTGGCTTCTAGATAGCTCAGCTCTGGCGGTGGACAGGGTTTTCCACAGTTTACTCCATGAGTCACACTGTGGCTGGCTGTGCAGGTGGACAAGTTTCCACAATTTATTACATTAGTCACACTCACAGGAGGATTTTAGCAAACATGAAATGATTTAGAAATGATTGATACTTAGGAAACAAATGGAACAATGTTTTGTTTTTGTTACCCTTTATTTATACAGTCCCATTGAGAAACAAGATCTATTTTGAGGGAGCTACGTTTAGGGGCAGCAGAACAAAAAGTTACAATTTAAAACATAAAATGGAAACTAAGTTTAGAATTCAAACAAAGTCCTCTTCGCGGGTCAATTGGGTTACATCTGTACACTCTCAGAGTTACATATACACAGAGGAGTAGATTGGGGTCCCAGAGATAAACATAATCTCAAATGGGTGTCTGTCTGGATTATTGCATAATCAAAGGGGTGGGCCTTGATATTAAAGTTTGAAAATCACCACTATGGTTCTATTAAGACAGAGTGAGTATTCTGTGTGAAGAGAAGACAGAGTGAGTATTCTGTGTGAAGAGTAAAGACAGAGTGAGTATTCTGTGTGAAGACAGTGAGTATTCCGTATCTGTTTCAGATGGTAAGAGCTGACAAAGGCCTACAGCAGGGGTCCAAACAAGACCCTCCGGATGTAAACACATTGTATTGTAGAAGGGACCTGGTCATTTCACGGGAAGAGGCAGTGTCTGTTAGGAAGACAAGCCGAGCCAAATAACCTCACGACACTCCTGGATCGGCTGCTCTGGCCTCAACGCTCAAATCCTTTCACATCAACACCAGGTCAGGTCCCCAACTGATGATTATCAATAGAAATGTGTTATTCATTATTCTATCGATTACTTTTTCAAGTAGCCTAAAGGTTGTTTCAAACGGGCAGCGATTAACGCGCCTTAGTAATACATTTTCAATGAGACCTGTAATTTTTGTGTACGCGCAGAGAAGTCAAGCGTATTTACGTGGCCGCTGTCCCGTGAAATTGTCGTGTGAGTGCTCGTTTCGTGCATACGCCCGCGACTGACCAGACCTGGATTCTGTTTAGCTTTTTTTACGTTGTCATGCCCCTCATGAGCAGATCTGGAGCAGACTTGCCGTTGATCCAGGCAACAACATGTGCGTTAATCGCTGCCCGTTTGAAAGGACCTTAACAACAAATTAATTCAACGCCATTAATTCAGATTTCTTTTTAATGAACTTACTAAATCAATTTGTCTGATTAACCATTTTAGACACCTTCTAAATCTAAGTTCAGAAAATAAAGGAATAAACATTCCTTTTGCTTTCCTGGTCGCAAAAATTGTGAAAAAAGCCAGTCTACAACTAAGCTCACACAACGTATTGCACCCCTAGCTATTCCACCATGGCTGGAGACTCAAATAGACTGATAATCACAATCAGATGGTGTACAGTTTGTTTTCATGTCTGACAAGAGTGACCAGACACACAAACAGACTGGACTGTTCCCCTAAAGAAAAGCCTGACCGACATCCACTGCCAAGGTGAATGACACACACAAACCAACAGGATGTTGAGCTTGAATCTTCTTTTAGATGAGAACAATAGCAGAGCTTAGCGTTTAAATAAACTGCAGACAGAACCTGTCTTATCTGTCCCAGAGGAGGCAGGCCGCCGTATAACCTTGTGATGAAGCAGCAGCCGTGACGCCAACCCAGTCATGTGACCTTCCAAGAGGCCATGACAAACTACAAGGTCACACCAACCCCTGGGTCCCACTTACAGCTCCTAGAGCCCAACATTCCTCAACAAATAAACAAAAATAAATTAGTTTGGAGATGGACTGCATTTTGTCAAATGCAATGAGTTTCCGTTGTCTCCGCTTTCTGTTTGCAGATGCCTGCTTGGTCAAGTTAAAGGTAGTGCAAGTGATATTTGGTTAAAACAAGTTGTTCCTCCTTTCTGCCTGCATTACCCATATATTATATATATATATATATATACATACATATACATATACATATATATATATATATATATATATATATATATATATATATATATATATACACATACACATACACATACATATACATACATACACACACACATTATATATATATATATATATATATACACATACATACACATATATATGCTATAAAATAATATGAACTAGAGTTTTGTTTTGCCAACATCATCCAGCCCCACTTCAGTGGAGAAGACGATCCAGGTCAGTAATTTCTGACAGAGTCACGTGACGCCACGTGGAACACAACACACAAGTAGGACAAGCATCGGTTACACACTTCACTTAGTTCACTACTGACAGAACTTTGAAGTCATTCACACAAGACAAGCTTTCATTTCACACTTGATGTGCAGCACACAACCAAGCCTGGTATCTTAAGGGTCAACGAGATAATGAAGTTAGACATTATATAGCACAAAGTAGGAGCTGAAACATCTCTCCAGTGTCCATTTTATACTTGGAGACATGGCACATATAGAGGCAACTGGCCAGGACGTGTAATTATGGCAACATGTCTAGATTATTATCGAGTGATGACAGGCCAACATACAAAGCATTGTTAACAACTTTCAACCGGGTATCTATTTGGGGCACGTCATCAAAATAGATGAAGATACATTGTCAAAGTAAATTAATGGATTTGTTTAGTCATCATACAAATATGATTAACCTTGAAGGCAATGACGATGAGCAGGTTAAATTTCACATCTGATTCGAACGGAGCGGCAGCGGCAACTCCCTTCCATCCCCTCATCCTAAAGCATTTTTAAATGTCATTCATTCATGTGTGTGTCATCAGCTGGTCTGAGGCCAGCCTCTCCAGCTGTGAGACCACGATGTTTAACATGACTGTAAGTTCAGTTCCCACGCTTCACATCACTCCTTAACAAGCAAAACAATGGCTGTTAGCAGATAACTCCCACCCTCCCCTCTCTCTCTCAGAATGGTATAATTTTCAACAGCTGGCCACTCCACAAGTAGAACGAAGGGGGGAAAATGGCCTCTATGTTTTTTGTTTTTTTTATGGTGTTTGGGAAAGCCTGCAAGGAGGAGGCTGACCAGACCGGGACCCCAGGGGCTAGAGAAACAGCCCTCTTTTCTTTCCCACCAGTGGTGGAAAGTAACTAAGTACATTTACTTAAGTATTGTTACTACAAAATACAGCACACTAACAGTATGTCAATTTTTCAATGCGTTCAGTAGTGTCATTTATTTTTACTACTTGTTAATAAGCACAAGATGTCAGAAACAGCTTGTCTCTTTTCTAAAGATGTTTTGGGGGGGGGGAAACAAAATTGTGAAATGGGATATTCTGCATAATGAGCACCTTTTTAAAGTATATTAATGATTTTTTTATACAGACCTTTTACTTGTAACTGAACATATTACCACATTGTGGTATTACTACTTTTACTTAAAGTAAAGAAATACATCCGAGTACTTCTTCCGGCAGCATTTCCCACACTACCCTGCTGCACGTCACCCTGGGACAGGCCTGATCTCTTCCTGTCTCTCGGCCAGAACTCTGATTCGTCCTGGAAGTCGTGTTTCAGAGCAGCGGAACAGCAGATGAGTGGATTGTTGGCTCCGGGCGTTCGCTGCACCACATGGCAGCTCTCCGACACACACACACACACACACACACACACACACACACACACACACACACACACACACACACACACACACACACACACACAGACTTCTAATTCGATCCAGAAGTCTATTACTACGTCGTCGTCGTCGACGATGACGACTACTACTACTGCTGCTGTGCTGAATGAATGAAAGCTCTTTGGACACGTTTTGCGGTGTTCTTAAGTGAGCGATGTTTGCCACAAAAGCCAAAAACACGGCATGGGAAGGGGAGACACGGTCCAACACAAATCCAGTGTTATTAAACAACATTCCCATTGTTATCTGGCTTCACATAGCGGATGTTGGGGCTGCAGGTGTTCATTTCAACTGTGTGGGAGAGAGCGTGTTCACTGTGTTTATAACTCACTATTCACTCACCGATACGCCAGTGTGGGGTGGATATTAGTGCAAACAGAGAGGGGGGAGAGAGTCAGTGGCTTGGCCTAGAGTTTGCATGAGTACTGTCTTCAAATGACTATGCCGACGGAGTTGGCCGACGGTGTCGTGCACCAAACATAGCTGAAATACAAGCTTATATAACACGTTGCATCATGACCTTGTAGATTGTATGTTTTTGGTACTCAACATGGTGTGCAGAGGCAACCAAATACAAATCAGGCATTACAAGTAGACTGCAACAGAGACATAGTGGCTAGAGTGGCCACTTCCAGGGGAATGTCTCTTTCTCCCCCATAATCTAATTCAGCCTGACTGACACACACAGTCACACACACCTCTCAGTCTCACAGCACGGTTGATGAATATTAATTCCACTTCAGCGGAGAAGAGGAGAGTAGCAGATTGTGAAGAAGACGAGTTTGGCTCCAACAAGAGCGACAGGAAACGCCCTCTCTCAGAGAAATGAAAACAAAACCAAGGATTCTCTGAATGATACTTGAACATCTGCTAGGAATGTATTTCTTAGGACAGTGAAGGACTCATGGGGTTGGTTGGGGAAATTATTCTGTATATGTTTAAATAACATTTCCCAGATAGTGTTTCTATTCATCTATCAAGCTCTAAAGAAAATGATTTGATGTTCTAGTAAAACGTCTCAACATTTCAACCTCTATAGCTTTTGTTGTCCGTAATTCAAGGAGAACTTTACAGTGAGTTTGTTCACGGCTCTGTATGTGGGGTGTGTGTGTGTGTGTGTGTGTGTGTGTGTGCTGTCCATCTGCCTAGCTGCAGAGTCACATCTCTCTCTCACGTCTCTCTTTGTGTGCTTTCATGTTCTCAACATCAACAGAGCTGCCAGCCAGTGCAGTGCAGGGCGTCCTCCTCAGCCCTCTTCTTAAATAGTCCCGTCCTGTCGGGACTTGCCCGTTTCCTGCCCGGACCAGCCGTCCACGGCTACATAGAGATGAAAGTCTCTCCCCACCACCCAGCCCTGAGCACACCTCACAGCACTACAAACAAGCCCAATAAATACAGCAAAGTGGCAAGTGTTTAAAATGTACTCACTGGTACGCTCTCTATCCTGAAAAAACAAATAGTAAATGAGGAGAAAAATAACTATCGCAGTTAGTTAAGATATGCTTGCTGCTACTAATTCTACTCGTAGAAGGAATTTTTGGATATCTAACCGGTTTTCCTTGCTCTTTTTGTCTTCAATTTCACTTCCCTGAAAACTACAAATGGGAGTGTGTGTATGAAAAAGATTTCCCCCCACTTAATTTCACCTGTAAACCTTTAATGTAACAATAGAGTTGAAGTTGAACAATTAAAGCATGTTGCTCAGTAGCATTTCGGGGCATACATTTCTCCATTCATTGTAAACATAAACCCTCACAATCAAAACAATCAAATAGCTAAGACATTGTTCAACCAAATGTAAGGCTAGCAATGAACATGCACCTAGGAACATGACATGATAGTAAAACACAACATCCGGTTGAGGAGCTCAGTAACTTCTAGCAATGAACATGAAAACCATTCAGACATGTAATATGAAGATTCCAGCCAGGAAACCATGTGTTTAAACTTAAAGCCTTCATCATGTTCAACTGAAACACCTCATTTCACAGCCCTCCCTTAAGTTATCATTCAAATCACTTTTATTCACTGACTTTTATCAAGATGTTTCACAATGAATGAATGAATGTCACAGGCCTTTGTCATGACTGCCACAATCCCATGGCCTAAAGCTGAGCTGGGAGGCAAGCAGGACAAACAAAGGGGCTGTAATTAGGAAAGGGGCTTGCAACAAATATAAATAAAGCAACAACAAACAGAACACAAGTCAATGAATGTCACATGTTTCCACCTCAAACACAGGAATCTCAGCACAGCCCTAATATCAGACTTTGTTACCTAAGGCTACAAAGATAGGTTTGCTGGCTACAGAGAACTGCATGACTAAACCACTCAGGAATGTCAGGCACTATATTAAAGACACTGGTGCTGCTGGGTGGATAGACTTATAAAACCTGTCTCGCACACCAAGTAGATCTTATACTGTATATTAACTAATTGAATGAATTGCCACAGGCGTGTTGTTTCATCATGTCAGCCATGTCAATCAACTTGATTCAATGAGGCCTTTTCTGTAACATACGATAACTTGTTATTGTCAAATACTCAACTGTAACAGTATCCAGCTGTTTCACTCCACTTATGTTTTACATATTTAATACTATGAAGTATGAAGCCAACAAGGGACTAAATTCATTTCGCTCCTATGCCACAAAAATGTGGAAAACCCTACCAACTGTCATTAAGACATGTGAATCCCCCACCCACCCCTTTTCCCCCTCAATGGTTATGTTTTTTCCCCTTTTTTACATCCTATGATGATTTCCTGTTTTTGGCTATATAGAAGTCTATATTTGTATGCCTCTAAATGTTATGATTAATTGAAAACGGTGGACCTTCTTGTAAACAAGTGTAATGCTTTATGGTGTCGTCCACTCACAGTTAACAGTTTTTGTATTGAGTTGTGCTTGAAATGTATACTGTAATTCTGCAAACGGTTAATAAATACTTCAATCAATCAAAACAACTGTTCTAGTATCCCCAAAATGTCTAACGTCACAAAACCAGAGCCAGGTTAGGACACAACACACAGCTGAATACACATGCAAGGTGAACTAGGACGTATTGTCAAATGCCAAGCAATGTACACACTGTGTATGTGTAGCCTACATACACAGCTTTAGTTTAGGATCCGCTATTACACCTAGTCAAACTAACACTCACATTTTGCCGTTGAACACATCATCATCCTGTTAAAAATGGCAAAGCACCAGTTGTGTGTCCTGTGCATTTAATCTCACAGAGAACTGAGAAAGTAGTCTGCACATGCATCCATCGAGCAGCACAGCGTCTGCCAGAGCAAGCTGCAGGGAAGTCGTGCACCGGTACTGTACACGTCTGGTGCAAGGTGAGTTTTACAGTATGATAGGTGAGATTTACGGTGTTTTAAATGTATTCACCTCCGGCGCAGAGTGGGGTTTGGTTTATTATAATTACCTTAACAAACCAGGTGAGTGCTGGTGAATTTCAGGTGAGGTTTGGTTCATTATAATCACCTCACCTAGCTGCAGGGTGAGTTCTAGTGTGTTTCAAGTACATCACAACGTATTTATTATTTACCTAGGTGCAGTGTGAGGTTGATGGTGTTCGGGTACTGGATCCCGGCCAGCATGGTCTGGCTCTGCCACCAGGTCGAGTCCTGGTGCGTGTTGTAGTCGGTCAGGTACGAGGCGTTGTGGTGCAACCGGGGGTCCCCGGCGTCGCAGATGTGGCAGGACTTGGTGACCCCGGTGACTCCGGTCTGCACACAGTACTGCTCCGGCGGGGCGCCGCAGGTGTTGGTAGCCACCACCTTGACGTCGAAGGCGGCGTTCTCGAACTCCGGCATGCAGCGCTGGACGCGGTTCTGCTCGTCCGTGCAGTCGTTCATGGCTCCGAACAGACCGCTCAGCGACGCGAGCAGCAGCACAAGTTGACTGGTTACACTATGCATCATGAAACTTCTGCGGAGCGAGTCCCCGTTTCTTCTTTCCAAACGTTATTATTCCTTTTTATTTTATTTGTAACTAGTTAATACACCTGGCAGGTAACCAGTGTTGGTTTGTAAAAAACCCAGTTACCTCCTCCTGGAGCACAGAACCAGTAAAACCATGCGGAGAACTTTCTCCTCCCTGCTGCTCCCAAAGTTTTCTCCTCCTCAAAACTTTTTTTCTCTCTCCTCCGAAACAAACAAACAAACAAAACGACGCTCTTCCTTCGTCTCCTTTCCCTCCGAACAACTTCTCCTGTTTTCTCTCCGCCTCCTTGCAGGCCTTCTTTGTTTCTCTCCTTTCTTACTTTTCCTTGCTTTTCTCTCTCTCTCGCTCCTCGTCGTGTTGTGTGTTCCGCAGGCTCTCAGCTCTTTGTGCTCTGCACCGCCATGGACACAAAACCTACACAAACGACTACACCCCGAGCGGCGCACTGCGCATGTTCAACCACAGGCCGTCCCATAGGCAGGAGAGACGCTCGCGCTGCGATTGGCCAACCGCTGGTAACTAACCTGCCCTTGTTCAAAGCAAAGAGAGACGTCTCCCTGGCAACCAAATAATCCAATCACACGTGATCGCTCCCCCCGGGCCATGACATTAAACTCTTTCACAGAAAATAAATTCCAAGGTCCAGTTCCGTTTGAAGGATGATTTGATGAGTACTTAAAAAGTGACCCATGTATAAAACATGAATTATATTATTATTATTATTATTATTATTATTATTATTATTTATTGTATTTCACCTGAATCATGCATAAGGAATGATCATATTTCTTCGTTTCATTTGTTTTCTGAATAGTTTGTTTTCATACAAATAAATAAACTAAAGTAAATTCAAGCTCCATGTTTTACTAGCCGATCTACATCAACACGTTGTGACCATATAGATCGGCTATTTGAACTATTCAAAAGTGCTTTTCAAAATAGTAAAAAAGGCAAAAAACTTTAGGGATAAGGCATTTAGCACTGACGAAAATAGGGCCCTTAGTCAATAAACATTACTGTAATAATGATAGCTGTTTCTCTACAATCATTTGTTGACCTAACATTCTCCCAACCCCATGGTAAAGACTCTCCCTTCTAGGAATCAATGCGTTGCTACAATAAACATTGTGAAAGGTAGGGTGGCTATTCCTCCATACATATCCCACAAATATTTATTCACTAGGCCTATTATCATGACAGGAAATTAAATTGTTCTGCCCCAGTGCCCAAAGGCAAAAGCAGCCAGTGATGTGTTTTTCTTTGAGACTCTGACATGTTTCTTTTTCAGTTTTTCTCCATGCTCTCACTCTCTCTGATCCCACCCCTTGTCACTTTCTTTCCTGGAAAGAACAAAATGATGGAGCGTGCACGAAAATGAATTTGACCCAGCTACACCTGTAAACCTCTGATGTGGCGATATAAAACTGATTCTAATTCTTACTTTCATGATAGAGCTGCAGCCTGCCAGGCTGAAGTAGTGGTGGAAGAATGTAATCTTATGTTTACTTATAAGTAAGAGTAATTACCACAAAGTAATGAGTTAGTCTGTTATCAATCTGGGAACCCATTGGCAAAACAAAGGAAAAACAGCGCCCATTCTCGAGAGAGTCTGTTATAGGTTTGTATCTCACATTTTAGTTGAGTAAAACTAGGTAAAAGAAGGCCTACAAAAAGGCATTAGGCTATAGGTCTACTGAAGTAAAAGTGTTCCAATCTTTTTTAAATAGTCAAACGTTTTTGACAATAACAGATCTACAAACTTAAGGTTGTGAGCTTTAGATCCGCTGTTTTTTTAATAGACAAAGTATAAAAAAGAGCAGAGTGAAAGGTCAAGTTTAAATTAGTTACAAATTAACATGAATCCAACATGATGCACTGATGATAGTGGTGTCAAACAAGTCTGTGAAGCTATCTATGAAATCTATGGAAAGGTTTAATCTACACCATTTTATACAATATGTAGTGGGGGTCCCTGGCTCCTGCTTCATCTCTCTCTCAGCTAAGGAGTCCTTGTCCTGAAAAACATTGAAGACCCATACTGGTGTGCACATTTGTACACTTTTAAACTTTTTGATCCAGCACCCAGCCTATAGCCTAATTATGTGTGTCTTTTAGCTCTCTCTTAGCTTTTTATTCTCATCGTGTGCCAGGCACACACACAAAATTTGTCATTTTATTAAATTAAAATAGCAGATCTACAAGCTCACAAGGTGTGATGTCTTGTGAAATTTGTCAAATTAATGACAAAGCCAAAGTATAAAAGGGTTAATGTGGTTAAACTGATTTTGATTCTATAGTATACTAATAATTTTGCTGCACGGTACATAATTTCGGCATTTATGCCAAATATTGCGATATCGATACGATATACAATATTACTGTTCAAATTTCATATTCTATACTTTAAGTGTTGCAACATCGAAAACTACACATTATTAAAAAAACTGAATAATAACAACACTTAAAGTCAATATCACTTTAAGTGCTGTTGGTTTGTTCACCTTTGGCCTTAGGATGTTGTGACCGACCATGTGAGTCAAGGTGTCATGACACAGGCCTGGTATGTACGGTTTGGGGTACAGCTTGGTCCCATGACACAAGCAAGTTCCTCTCTTATCTTAATTTGCATTATAGCTCTGCTTCCTCCCTGCTTTCCTCTGAGAGCAACTTGAACCCTATAGCGTCCTAGTTTGTAGATTGGCTGTTTTCACAACATTTATCTGTGAAACCCAGTCAAATGTAGTGCCTCAACTCCTACACTTCCAAGTGCTTGTCAGGGTGGTGGGGGGGTTCCCAGTTCAAATATTTAGGGTTAGGGTTAACCGGCTTGAAAAATCTTAGAACCACTGGAATACTAGACCCATGGGAAACTCTATGCCATGGCCAATGAAGTGTAGAGTTTAAGTGGTTAATCCTATGATATAATGTAACTAAACATGTAATTATATCATAGGATGTAATTATGTAATTAAACATCCACGTAGGAAATAAATGTCTCTGACTCAGTTTGCCTCAACTATTACTGATTGATAACAGAATTACTTGACAGCTGGAAGAAAGGTAATTTTGCACATTGAGCCTTAACTCAAACACTGACAGACAAGATTATATGAGGATAATCTACATTCTATGTTGAGATGAAGTGGTAACACTGAGGTGTTTTAACTGTGACAGAACTGATTAGGTCTGTAGGGTCTAGCAGGGTTCATTACCATACAAAAACAACAACAATACAACTTGATTTCATCTTGATTAGCAGCTTTGTATTGACGAGACAATCATTTCACTTGTCAAGGGACTTTCACAAACCATTAGACAGGATAAGAACTCCTTTTAAAGACAAAGACAAGCAAGGCCACAAACTATCATTTCGTATCTAGTAAAAAATAACTTTTATTTTCCTACATTTAAAAAGAATACATACTATATACTGTATATCTGCAGTAAACTATTGTTGATTTGTTACTTTAGGTTCATGAAATCCATCCTGTAAGTGTATGAGGTATTACTTACTACTTAGTGCTACTGCAAGGCTTTGTAAATAAAAACAGATCGCCCCCTGGCCGTCATGATGCATAACTGCATCATGACTGTTTGACAATAGTATTAGAAAGCTGTCAGCAATATACCGGTAAATGGACACTACAAATATAAAATAACTATTGTTATATCTGTCTGTCTGTCTGTCTGTCTGTCTGTCTGTCTGTCTGTCTGTCTGTCTGTCTGTCTGCCTGCCTGCCTGCCTGCCTGCCTGCCTGCCTGTCTGTCTGTCACTTAATGTCATGTTGTGGTGTTCTAATTCATTTTGTATTTGTATGGCTGTAGGGGAGACCCAGGAGAGAGATTAGAGTGAGAGTTACCCTACAGGGGCCTTAATGTAGCCTACCACATGTTGTTTACATTTGAAACTAAGTATTAAATGAATCTATCAAAACCACTGCCTCCTCTGGTAGCAGGGATCTCTGGTACCAACGTCCACTGCTTCGTGCCATCTCACATAGAGCACATCAAAGCCTTCTACAAAAACCTAGGTGTTTGTATAGATGATTTTAAAATGGCAATGGTAACAACTGAGAATAAGGTACTTAAAAAACTGAACCCCACAAGGCCACTGGCCATGACAATATTCCCTCCAAATTTCTCAGAGACTTAGCCATCTCTATGCTCCAATCATCTCACATAAACCTCTCCAAACCTCTCCAACAGGGACAGGTCCCCCAAGATTTCAAACTGGCCAAAGTAACCCCCCAACAAGAAAAACAACAAAAGATAGCCTACTTTGGCAGCCCTTGTGCATGCAAATTTCTGTTTAGTATAGCAAACCACAGCATGCATTGCAATCCGCCTTTGTTTTAAATAGTCCCCCAAACCGTTCACACTTCACACCTATCGGCCAGGGATGCACTAGGGCCTTTACTCTAATATATGTAAACGACTTGTGACGGCAACTTGTTCCTGTTCACATGACTCTCGGACAGGAACAAACTGCAGGTTGAAAAGGCCCTCAGCTCTGAACTCGGTAGAATCTGCACCTGGCTCGCTGATAACAAACTATCTTTACACCTGGGAAAATTTTAATCCATTCTCTTTGGATCAAATAGTAATCTCAGCAAGGCAGATGGCTTCTTGGTTAGAGTGACCGTTCCTCACCCAGGATCAGCCCAGCTCCTAATCCAGACAACAGTCTTGTCAAAACTTGACTATTGTAACTCCCTCCTTACTGGCCTACCGGCATGTGCACTTAAGCCCCTCCAACTGATCCAAAATGCCGCAGCCCGCTTGGTCTTCAACCAGCCAAAATTCTCACACGTCTCCCCCCTTCTCCGCTCCCTCCATTGGCTCCCGGTCGCTGCCCGCACAGAATACAAAACTCTGATGCTGGCATTCAAAGCAACCAAAGGCATGGCTCCCCCATATCTCACAAGTATGATCGTACCCTACAAACCCTCCAGCGCACTCAGATCAGCCAACGCAGGGAAGCTGGAGGTACCTTCACTAAAAACGCCGGGACAACGCTCCACACGTCCCAAACTCTTCTCCCTTCTGGCTCCAAAACTATGGAATGCACTTCCCATCACAGTCAGAACTGCAGCCTCACTCCCAATCTTCCGCCGTAGTCTGAAAACCCACCTCTTCAGACTCCACCATGGCCCGTAGCACTTGCCCTAGCCTATCCCCTTAGATAGCACATTATGTAGACTTAGATAGTATTTTAAAAAGACTTATAGCTTGTTACGTAGACAGCTCTAGAATTGCATTTTATGTAGTCATAGCACTTTATAGTACACATGTATAATATATAATATAGTATAGTATGTATAGTTTACATAGATACTCCACTGTTACGTTCTTAGTTTACGCATGATTCATGATAACTACTTTTTTTAATATATATATATATTTATATGTGATGTATGCCATGCTTTTGTTATTGCTTAATGTAAATCGCTCTGGATTAAGAGCGTCTGCTAAATGCCTAAATTGTAAATTGTAAATTGTGGGTGACAATATTATCACACGAAAAAATGAAATTGCCTACCTAGGTTCCATCCTGGAGGCTAATCTTTCCGGTGATAAAATGGCCACCAATGTAATAAAAAACGTCAACCAAAGAACAAGATTCCTTTACAGGATCTCCTCACTGGTCAACAAAAACTGGCCCCCGTAAAATCTGAATCCCCCACCCACCCACCCCTTTTTCCCCTCACTGTATATGTTTCTTTTCCCTTTTTACCTCCTTTATGATGAATTCCTGTTTTGTTCTTTGGCTATATATTTTCCAACAGTCTGTAGACAAAAGTCATTAATAATTCCTGTTCCCAAAGTATCTTGTCCCTCTATGAACAAAGATTACAGACCTATTGCTTTAACTTGTGGGGTTATGAAATGCTTTGAGAGAATCATCGTGAACTAAGTCTCAGGTGGCTTCCTTTATGGATCCTACAATTTGCTTACAGGGCTGGGCGCAGCACGGAGGATGCTGTAGTCAGTATAACCCATTTAATTAGCAAGCACTTGGAGGAGCCTAAGGCGTATGCACGTGTCCTCTTTGCAGACTTCAGTTCTGCTTTTGATACTGTTAGCCCCCTGTTACTTGTCCAAAAGCTAAATAACATGAATGTAAATCCATTCATGGTTCTACTCCATGTTAACAAACAGATCTCAACAGGTCAAGGTGAACTCAGTACTCTCAAGCTCTAAATTGTGTAGCACAGGTGTGCCACAAGGGGGGGTGAGTTCACCATTTATTTTCACTGCTTACACAAATGACTGCAGAAGCGGTCAGCCTATCTTCAAATGTTCTGATGACACTGTAATAGTCAGCCTGTTGAGGGGTGTTGAACACCCTGTGGGTTATATCAGTGAGATCAATAACTTTAAAGACTGGTGTGATAATAGCCACCTTATGTTAAACACCACAAAAACCAAAGAGATGATCTTCGATTCAAAAGGTGTCCACATCCATGACCCAGTGGTCATGGGGGGGCACGCAAAGTGAGCAGGTTGTATCATACAAGTACCTGGGGATCCAAATGGACAACCAGCTCAAATGGAACGTCCATGTGGACTATCTGTGTGCCAAATTGGCACAACGCTTGCACTTTCTCCGCAGGCTCAGGCTCTTTGGTGTGAGCAAGGGAGTCATGTCAACCTTCTATGATGCAGTGCTAGGTAGCATTATTAGATATGGCAGCATGTCAGCTTGGTTTGGGACACTCTCTGTCCAGCTCAAATCTAGAATAGCTAAAATGGAAAAAACAGCCATGAAGGAGGTAATTGGTAGGAAAGAATCTCCATCTCTTCAGACAATCTTTGAGAAAACAGTGCTCAGTCTGTCAAATAGAGTGTTGTCTGATCCTTCACATAATATGTCAGAGTATGAGGTGTTACCCTCTGGTAGACGCTACAGAGCGTGTCGTTGCAAGAGCAACCGCTTCAAACTTTATTTTCTTCCCACTTCAATTGTTCTACTAAACAACCGCCACATAGTTCATAGTTCTTAGTGGGGAAGGGATTTCTTGACCTTCATCTGTTATTTATTGCACTTATTCTGTGATACTATAACCTTTTATATTCATATACCTTCTCTGATTGCAAATTTGCACTGATCTCTTGTGATACTCTTGTGATACTGTACTTGTACATTGCTGCTATTGTGTATTGTCTATTGTGTATTGTCTGTCTGTTTTAAAAACGTTGATGTACTACTGCACTTTTGCCCAAGACAAATTTCCCCTCGTGGGACAATAAAACATATATCATCTCATCATCTCATATATAGAAGTGTATATTTGTACGTCTCTAAATGTTTTGATGAATTGAACAAGGTGGACCCTCTTGTAAACAAGTGTAAATCTTTATTGGGTCATCCACTCACAGTTAACAGTCTTTGTATTGAGTTGTGCTTGAAATGTACTGCAATTCTGCAAACTGTTAATAAATATTTCAATCAATCAATCAATGGTGGTTCTCAAGCTGTGAAAGTGGGGATCTCCCTCAGTGTGACAGGGAGCTCATTCCAGTATAGAGCGTCGCAGTCCCGCCCCCTTTCATGACGATGCCAGGCCCAGGAAATAATTCCCAATGCATTTTCCCCATAGACATTTCAAAAAGTATTTATTTAAAGATCTTTTAAGCGTCGTACGAAGCCAACTCGAGTCTTGACAAATCATGACAACAAACACAATATTTAGGACCAAACAAATAATTACAAAGAAGAAAAACAACAAAAAAAGTGTGCTGATGTTCTTTTCTTCTTTCAAATTATTTGTTTGGCCCAAAACATTGTGTTTATTTATTGTCATGATTTGTCACGACAAGAGTTGTCCCTACGCTCTGGCCCTATTGATTGGGCAGTGCGCCTGTCACAGACATGCGCAGAGTAAGTTCAGTCAGGAAACTCAGTGCAGGCCTGGGCCGTGGCTCAGCGGTCCAGGCACCTTGGCTGGTAACCCAGTCTGGCAGTGTGCTGCGGGTTCGACTCCCGATCCCGACGGCCTTTACTGCATGTCTTCCCCCCATCTCTCTCCCCATTTCCTGTCAGCCTACTGTCTGTCCCTCCATAAAAAAATAAATAAAATAAAGGCGAAAGGCACAAAAAAAAAAAAAAACATTTAGGAAACTCAGTGCAGTTGCTGCCGGCCGTTAATTGGGCCACCTCAGCATCACTCCATCTTCATACCGGCTATTTAAACTGGAGGTTTTGCACTGCTCTTCCTGCTTGCTTGCTTGCTGCTGCTCTGATTCTGCTGTGCTGCTGTATGCTAACTTTTGCTGCTCACCCTCCTCCACCCCAGCTACCACCTGTCGTTTTAGATCTGCTGTTTAGGTACAGGGGATTCGGAGTCCCTATGGTTGGAAATGTTGCGCTTGATCTGAGTACCTAAAAAGCAGATCCAATTCATCGCCAACCCATAATAAATATATTGCTAATTTTATATTCAATAAATATATTTTCCATCCATGAATTGTCCTAACTCCTGACTGAACAACCTTTGATGGAAAGAACATTTTGACTGAAGGTAGACTTTCTGCCATAGACCTCACAGTCACCCCTGGATACAGATCTGGTATCATAACCACTGTCTCTCTTCCTGTGTATAAACTAATTGAGAGAGGAGGAGCAAATCATTTAGACATCAGAGTTACAGACCCGTAACCGTAAAGGGTCCATTGGGACCCCTGGTGGTCCCCGGACCCCACATTGAGAAGCAGTGCCATGTGACCTCGTTCTAAATGAAACAGCCTATCATCACGTACTGCGCCCATGTTGAAACAGCTGCTCTATTCAATGGCCGACCAAATAAATCAACGATGGCATCATGTGCAAGGACTGAGTCCTGACTGAGTCCTTTTTTCTTCTTCTTTTTAATCTGTTACTATATTATTGCTGCTATTTTAACGGAGTCATACCATTGTTGGAATATCTAACCTGTGTATATGTGTATACAGTATTTAACTCACATTTCTCTGTTTTTTGTTCATTCCTCCTACTGTATTTCTATCTTTCCTCGTTAGCTCTCTATTCTTCCCTTTCCTGAAAACTACAAATGTACACAAAATAATTTACACCTGCCACCTGTAAAGTTTAAGGAGTAATTCACCAAAAGATCACCTATTTTATTTCAATTATACACCCTATATATGAGGCATTGGTCATCAAATTATTGTCACAAGAATGCGACAAAAACGAAAAATGTCCATGAATTCAAGATTTCATGGGGTGTGTAATTGATAGAAAATAAGTCATTTTTGGGGTGAGCTGCTCCTTTAAGTAGATACTCCAAAATCCCACCTTTCTGCATCAGGGAGCATTTTGCTACAAAACTGTTCAAAAACTCTCTTCTCCATATTGCAACTTTTGCTTTTATGTATTTTTGTAAATGCGATACATGTACACAAAAGTAGCCTAGTAATCAATTTACAAGCTAGTTTCACTGTACAAGCCGTTAGTACTTAGACATGCATGGCTTAATCTTTGAGACAAGCATATGCTACTGGCAGGATCAACCAGGTAGGCCTCCTGTTCCAATGCAATGCAAAATATATGAAAATGTTTTGTTGACTGCCAAAAGTCACACAAAAAATGACTGACCATTTCTTAATAAATAAAACTAGACAAAATGTTTAATTTGCTGTCGGTTTCTACCCGACAGCTACGATGAAATGTCCCATGATGCCCTAAGGAGCAGCAGCGACGCCCAAAAACAGATTTGAAAGTCCTTCATTAAAAGTTCTTCGAGCTGTTTTTAGAGACTCAGTAATGAGCAGCTTCAGAGCCCTCAGGGCCCTCAGAGAGGGTCACCATTGTTGGGGTGCAGTTCCCGTTGATCACACTGCAGATAATTAGAGCCTCTTTAAATTAGAGCTTAAATCCTGAATTCACATAAACTGTGTTTGTGTGAATCAGTTCATTAGTCAGAAGAACAAGACCTGTCCACACTGTTCTGCTCTCAGCATGTTCCATTTGGTTAGATTCACAGAAGAGAAAGAACATTTTAAATTAAAATGGACTGGCATGAAGCCAATATATCCTGAAAATTAGTAAATGAAAGAGAACAAAAGAACATTTTCAGTTAGGTTCTGTTGGTCTGTCAGACATGACATATGAAGAGTCCCGACAGGGAACCCATGTGTTTAAACGTAAAGCCTTCATCATGTTTGACTCAAACACCTAATTTCAAATGAAAATCACTTTTATTCACTGACTTTTACAGTTCATTCATTTCACAATGAATCAATGAATGTCACAGGTCTTTGTCATGACTGCCACAATCGCATATGGCCTAAGGCTGAGCTGGGAGGCAGGCAGGAAAAACAAAGGGGCTGTAATTAGGAAAATGGCTTGCAACAAATCTAAATAAAGCAACAACAAACAGAACACAAGTCAATGAATGTCACATGTTTCCACCTCAAACAGGAATCTCGGCACAGCCCTAATATCAGACTTTGTTACCTAAGGCTATACAAAGGTTTGCTGGCTACAGAGAACTGCATGACTAAACCACTCAGGAATGTCAGGCACTATATTAAAGACACTGGTGCTGCTGGGTGGATAGACTTAAACCTGTCTTGCACACCAAGTAGCTCTTATACTGTATATTTATATCCTATATTAACTATAATTTAATTGCCACAGGTGTGATGTTTCATAGCCACGTCAATCTACTTTGCTTGATTCAATGAGGCCTTTTCTGTAACAGTTGTGAAGCACTCAAAAACTGAAACAGCTATAGGAGGCCCACCATTTCACTCCACTTGTGTTTTAATGTAGCCTAAGCTTTAATTCTGTACAATAAACCTGTAGTGCCTTAAAGAAGAGCAACCAACAAATGCCTGTTCTAGTATCCACAAAATCTCCAATATCACAAAACCAGAGCCAGGACAGGACACAACACACAGCTGAATACACATGCAAGGTGATATAGGACCTATGTATAGAAATGTACAGGTGTAGGATCCATTATTACAATCAAGCGCACACACTCAAGTGCACATTTTGCTGTGCAACATCTCACCCTGTTTTGTTTCTTGTGCATTTAGTCTTAGAATATGTAGTCTTACAAAATTGAGAAATAAATAAATCATTAGATTTTTCATGCTAGTAGAATGAAGCAGGCTTTTGAACAGGGTCTCCCAGAACAAGCTTCGGGGAGGTTGTGTAGCCTACTGGTACTGTGCACAGGTGCAGGGTGGGTTTTGATGTACCGGAATTATATATAGGGTCAGTTCTGTTGTATTTTAGGTGAGGTTTGGTATTTACGTATTTACCTAGGTGCAGGGTGAGGTTGATGGTGTTCGGGTACTGTATCCCGGCCAGCATGGTCTGGCTCTGCCACCAGGTTGACTCCTGATGGCTGTTGTAGTCAGTCAGATACGAGGTATTGTGGTGCAGCATCGGGTCCCGGGTGTCGCAGATGTGGCAGGACTTGGTGACCCCGGTGACGCCCGTCTGCACGCAGTACTGCTCTGGCGGGGCGCCACAGGTGTTGGTGGCCACCACCGTCACATTGAAGGCCGCGTTCTCGAACTCCGGCATGCAGCTCTGGACTTTGTGCTGCTCGTCGCCACATTCGTCCATGACACCCTGGCTGCAGCCAGCCAGACACGTCAACGTGACGAGAAGTTTGGTGATAAAAGAATGCATTCTGAGACCCACAAGTTCTCCTTTAAAAAAAACGAACTAGAAGGAAAACAGCAGCCCCTTAGAATAGCTCCCAGACTGTCTTGCTTGGTAACTGGGGCAGTTACCCTAGACTCTGACAAATCAGGTCAAACCATGCGTAAACCTTATCCCTGTCGTAGTCCCCTTTCCCCCCCCAACAACGTCCTCCTTCTCTTCTCCTACTTGCAGATCTTTTTTCTTTCTTTCTTCTTGGTCTTCTGTGTCCTCCAGTGTCCCTCAGAGCTTCATGTCCACCACCATGGAGAGAATCTGGATTGGGAATAGAGCGGCAGAACACACCCTGACAGCTTGTACGCATGTCACAGGCTGCAGTCTAAAACTAGTTTTAGATCATGTTACACATGTGTGTCTGTGTCTGTCAGTCTGTCAGTGTGTGTGTGTGTGTGTGTGTGTGTGTGTGTGTGTGTGTGTGTGTGTGTGTGTGTGTGTGTGTGTGTGTGTGTGTGTGTGTGTGTGTGTGTGTGCGTGCGTGCGTGCGTGCGTGCGTGCGTGTCAACAGCTCTATTAAACTACATTTGAATGAGTACATTCATAGATACTGTCAAAGTGTAGTTTGATTGTTTATAATAGCTATAAAGAGCTGGCACCTCTGACTGCCTGACAACCAACTAGCCAATGTGATCACCCATCCAGACCATGGGTTCAGAGTTCTATGAAGGTCCACTTCTAGCTGAAGGATACTGTTATGGTGTGACTGTGATGTCTGGAACACAATCTCAGGAACGCCTAGATGGAATTTCTTCAAATTTCTCTGTCCGTCCGAAAGGTGGATATTGGCTTGTAATAGCTTACTGTCATTACATTCTGGGAGTAATTGGGTCAAAGTTAAATTCACAAAAAAGTCCCAAATAGTCAAATTTACTTCAAACTAAGAAGAAAATGTTCTTTCTCCTTTTGTTCGGACAGAAGAAACCTACATATATGCGAGAAACACACATCATAAACTTTACTGGGACATGGCAAAAGGACATAGGCTATTTGGGGCCATGCATGTCGGGGAGTGGGGACGATGCAAGTTGTTCCATTTATACTGCTGTGCGGCACAGACAATATGCGAAGCTCAGCCAATCAGTTAAGCTGATACTTAGGTTGTCCAATCAGGAAAGCCTCTGGACTATAGTCTATATAGTCCATGGACTATAAATAGTCCATGGACTATAGTCCATATAGTCCATGGACTATATGGACTATAGTCCATATAGTCCTAATACGCTAGTATTAGGTACGCTGAATGCGTGTTTGTATGTTTGTTGTGGAAATGACCGGATACAGAGGTGGGCTTCAGACCGGATCTGAACACGGAGCAGTAAATAGCTACCTAGTCTTGTGTTACCACCAGACTGTTGACTTGCCTCTTGCAATTTCTAAATGCTGTCCAAGTTCCGTCATACATAGTTTATACAAATGCTTCGGAGATTGTGGAATAGTTGTCTGACTACGTGTCGTACGCGAGATATAGCAGCAACCTCACCTCACATCACCAGCCTTACCACACAGAAAGTAAACAGGTCTCCTTTTATGAAGTGGAGAACAGAGTTCATCTCTGCTCTTTCACTGGATGCACCTTCACTGACACACTATCCATTCTTTGATCCCTATGCTGATAACATGGATGATGATGATGATGGTTGTGGTGGTGTTGCTGGTTGTGGTTTTTGTGGTGGTGGTAAAAACATTCTGACCATCAGGTCAATCACATTCACACAAATTAGTAACTGTTGTTCCAAAGAGACTTTCTATTGAAAATATATTTGCAAATTGCATTTTGACAAGTTGTGAGCTGTTTTTTTTACCTATTATTTATTGCCTGTAATATGCCCAAAAGAGCAATAGCTTACCAGAGTTAAGATCATTCAAATGTATTTCCTGACTGTGAGACTGTTGGAATCTAGTCTATTTCTTTCTTTCTGGGTACAATAACTTGATTGCATATTTTATGTCATTTCAAGTTTAGGTTAAACTCAACATTTAATTTAATAATGAGCAGGTATTTCTTGTTAATTGAAAATAGGAATGCAATGATTCTGATGTTAATAATTGGTTATTTTATGTACTGTATCTGCATGTTGCCAATTATAGAGATGAACATGTGCTTCTTTAATAGAAATCACAAATTGTAAGTATGTGCAAATGCCATTTTGACTCACGTGCAAAAATAAATGAAAGAATGAAAGTCATTGTTTTTTATTATAGGTTGTATGTTTTGATTAGATTTGTATTTTATTTTTCATTTATATGTGTAATTGGACAGGACAGTGCATATATTAATTGAATACCACACATAAAATGCCATTGGATTCATTTCCATCCATAACAAGCAACAATTCGACTCACTGGTGATTTGAAATGACCAAGGGTGATCCTGCACCCGAGAACCAGTGCTTTAAGCTGCACTTTCATCAGTCATTGAGTCAGTAGTGCATGTAGACAGCATGCAAACAGTCAATATTCATTGAGTGAATAATGTGCTAATGTGGCTGATGGAAAAATGACCCCCACTACATTAAACTTCATAGATTTCATATAGCTTCATAAACTTGTTTGACATACATTTTGTACATGTACATTTTCAGACAACTAACATTTAAACATTCAATATTCATTCAACTTGACCGTTTGCTCTGTACTTTGCTCTTTTCCCCTCCGAAAATCATTTCAGCTAATGTTCCCCATCACACAATGGGGAACCTTTGATGAATTGAACATGGTGGACCCTCTTGTAAACGAGTGTAATGCTTAATTGGGTCGTCCACTCACAGTTAACAGTCTTTGTATTGAGTTTGTGCTTGAAATGTACTGTAATTCTGCAAACTGTTAATAAATATTTCAATCAATCAAAAACAAAGATTTGTCCTCAGTAACTCAGGACCCTCTATTGAAGACCACTGTTTGTTCTCCCCATCCAAGGGTATTATAGTTAACTACGAAATAACAAACAAATTAACTGAACTACATAAAAACCATAATAAAAAAAATTAAAAAAACGATAACTAACTGAAACTGTATTGTGTGTTTACAAAAATAACTAAAGTTCTGTTCCCATCTCTTCTCCAATCAGGAGAGAGACATCATTCACGATACAGGATAAACAAGTGAAAATATAACGAATGAAACAAATAAACGAGCAGTCAGTCAATGTTGGAACTGAAACACAAGCTGATAAATGGTCTTTGTGTGGTCCTGATTGGATGCAATTGGTGTCCCGACTCCCACCTGAAAATGTATTATTTTGTTTAGTAAAAAGCTGATGATACAGACAGTCCAGACAATCCTCAGTCCGTTGGACAGGTACTGAACATACACTACTATTGACTAGTGTTCGTAGATAGTAATCATACAATCACAATATAGAGCTTTAACTCTTTAACCCAGTGGTCCTTGAGGGAGTTGCAGGTGGTCCCCAGATACATGATTGAGAGTTGGCAGCCAAATTGACTCTTATTAGATCTTTAACTCTTGAGGGTGTATAATGAAACCAAATGGACCCATAGGGGGTCCATTTGGTTTCATTTTACACTTTCAAGAGATAAATTATTGTTAAACATCTACATTACTCCGTGGTTCAGATGCAGAATAAATAATGGGCCTTGATATTAAAAGGGTTGAAAACCACTGCTTTAACGCAAATGTTTTGTTTAATATACATACAATACTTACACTACCCTTTAGCTGTTTTGTTGTCAATGTTAATGTGTACAGTCCAATGATTAAACTAGATTTTTAAGTGAAGTAACTGTCTAGCCCAGCATCTTGTCAAATGTTTCTCTCACATTCTCTCACATTTGACATGATGCTAGACAGTGCTCAATTCCATCAATTGAGTCAAAGTATAGAGTCAAATATTACTCCACTACAAGTGAAAGTTGCTCTGTCAAGTTGTACTCAAGTTAAAATACTGGATGCTATTAAAAGTACTTTTGAATACCAGTATTCAAAAGTACAATTCATCTTTTAATAACAATGCATTGTATGCTGTATTGAAACGTAGACATTTTCTAAAAAAAACAAGTAAATGTAATTACTGTCCAGCACTGACTGTAGCACTGTGACTAAGACACACAGACATGAACCATACTTACATCATGACAACAAATAACAAATTACCCAACAAACTAGAGAAATAGAAACATGAGAAAGTAAGAATTTCTTGGATAATTCAAAATGATAAAAATAAATCCTCAGTCCTTCCATCTGTCCAGCAGTTCATCCATCCATCCGTACGTCCATACATCCATCCATCCATCCATCCAGCCATCCAACAGCCTGTCACAAGTACATAATCGCCTAATTGCAATTATTTTAGATAATCACAATTATTTTGCACAATCCTCATAATCCTTTCCATGTTGAAAAAAGATTAAAAAAATAATGGAAATAGCATATTGGGTATTTCAGCTTTTTCTTTAACATATAAAATGACTAAATATTTGTCATATCTGCCCTGTGTTATTTTTGTTCATCACACCTTACGGCTTACAGTATGTATATGTTCAATGGCAAAAACACAAACAAATTAGTTAATCACAATTATTTGTATGACAATTAATCGTCATGTAAAATGCGAGAGAGTGCCCCATCCATCTGTCCACCCTTCAGCCCTCAGGCTCGTCCAATCAGGCATTGCGCTGCCTGTAGCGGAACTGGTCTGGTCCAATCAGGCGTTCCGCTGCCTGTAGCGGAACTTAACGTCTTTGGTCGGCAGCAGGATGCCCAGCCCCGCCCTGCTGTAGTCCAGCGTGGCCTTGCTCTGACCTGCAAGCAGCTGGAGGTCGAAGTAGATGAGCGTGAGTGCCACGAACTGTTTGATCTCGTTGAGGGCGAAGTATCGTCCAGGACACATGGTGGAGCCCGAGCCGAACGGCATGCGGTAATACTTTAACCTCTGTCCCTCCTTGAAGAAGTCCGTCTTCTCACTTCCTTCCTCGATGAAGCGGTCGTAGCGGAACACCTGCGAACAACCAAAACCAATGTTTAACCAATTAAAGGGGGTGGGTTGTAAGTTATATACATATAATTATTTTGTTATATTAACCCATTCAGGGTGGAAACCCCTTTTGGTGTTTTAAGCTATTGAAAAATCGTGAAAATATGGCGCAATTCTTTGAATATATATTCTTTCAGTGAACGTTTTTAACTCAAATCTTTGTTTTTGGGGGTCCCTGGAACTACATATTGTCAGATGGGGGTACGCGGCCAAATACAGATAATTCTGGGGGTCCTTGACGTGCAAAAGTTTGAGCACCACTGACATAGAAACATAGGTTTAAATGTGTTTAAATGTATGTGGTTCAACTGATTTTGATGCTTTTTTAAAGATTTGGTGGCCTGAAAAGGGTTCCCCAACTTTTCAGGCCACGACCCCCGAAATAATCATATTTGAACTGGGCATCCCCCACCCCGACGAGCACTATAGAATTGTAAGTTGTAACCATTACATTTAGTTTGAATAGGTTCCACTTCCACAGATAAATATTCTGAAAATAGCCGAACTATACAAGCTCACAATGCCTCGCACTGCAAGGCAACTTTGATGGAGGAGATTGGAGAGGGCCACTATATTTCCACACTCCAGAGGGACAAAACGCATCACAGTGTGAGGCGTTTTGAGCTTCGACTCGATATAGACCTTTTTTTTGCTTATATCCGATATCCCTTGTATTGTATGTTGGTTTGTTTACTGTTGAGTGAGAAAACAATTTGCACATTAATATAAGTAATAATCATCTGGAGACCCCTTGGGGCCCCGGCCGCGAAATTACGAACCCATTGGGTTAGGGTGGCGGTTATATTAGGTTTAAGGGTTAGGATTAGGGGGGTTAGGGGTACCTCAGGGTCCTGGTAGATGTCGGGGTCCATGTGCATGATCTGGGGGTACAGAGCGATGAAGTCGCCCTTTCTCACGGCCACTGAGCGCTCCGCCTCCAGCGTCAGCTGGAAATCCTCCTGGGCCACGCGGATGTTCATCGACGACGACGACAGACGAAGGCTCTCGTTGATGGAGCTGTCTGTGAACATTCAATAAAATATCGTTACACTCTTTAATACCACTTTTACTTTTTAAACGTTGATTGATCCATATGTTTGTATTGACAAAAATGCATAGTTATGATTGATTGAATATTTTATTGACACAGGAGTACAACGAGTAAATAAAACGGCAAATGGCTGTTAACACCCCTCTCTTCTTCCATTTCTTTGTTTTCTTGGTAAAATAACACGATGGGAACTATGCACAAAAACAAACACGGGTAAGGCAGTGTTTTGTTCATCATGTGCTTTCACAAGTTCACTAGATCCTCCTCCGCGTTGAGTTCTGTCATCTGGCTGAATAGCAGTAAGTGACTGGGAGGTCAAGGGTCACCGTATGCTGGCCGTGAGGTCAGCCTCTCCACGCTCATCCTTTTTCTCCTCTTGAATAGTCGATAGACAGCAGGGTGTGATCCAGGACACCTTGAAGTTGTGTGTGACCTCTTTCGTGCGTTTGACAAAACTGTCCTTGATCCTGCGGGATCTAGGAAGCTGTTAACCTACCATGGTCTGCGGTTTCCCGGAATGCTGTTCGACTTTGAAACAAATAACCAAGCATCGCTCCAAAACATAATTATAAACAAACAAACAAATAAACAAATCAATCAAACAAACAAACATGTAAATAAATAAACATGTAAATAAATGCATTTCCAGACAGTACATTTCCAGTGATTGTGTCATCCCCCTTCAATTTCCACCAATAAAAACATGCCTAAAATAGCGACACTGAGTTTAAAGGTGTTAATAAGATGTTGTCTCAAAATAGCCCCTCCCTCTTGTTCTTGCATGTCCTGTGCCAGGATGCTGTCACTGACTGTGCTCCTTTCACACATGGAAAGAATGGTCTTCTTTGCAGCAGTGAAAGAGCTCAACAGGGCTTAAAAAACGTGAAAAACACGTCCCAGTGGTTCTCGAGGCTCATATCTGCTTCTTTTGGGCTTGAGGTGACATTTCTTTCAGTGCTCTTGACAGGTCAGGACAAAGAGCCCATTGCCGTTTCAGGAACTGCTGGGTTCATGCCATGGTCATGGTGTACTGAGGGTGTACAAATGGAATCGAATGGACCCGTAAGGGTCCATTTGTAATCCTCACAGACCACTGAGGATTTTACTAGGTAGATAGGTGCTATATTATAAAACCTTATATCACACAGCTGGTCTGTGGATTGGAAGAAAATAAAAAAGGCTAGAAGCTTGTATATCTTGTATATCGGTTGGGGCTCTGCGGACAAAACAATGCATATTAATGTGAGGGTCCTTGGCGTGAAAATGTTTAGGAACCATTGTTTTAAAGGACTACCATGTAGTCAAACCTACCCATGTATGGTAAGTGGTCCAGCTGCTCTTTGGTCAGAGTAATGTCTCTGTGCGTGATGTCCTCTGTTTCAGACAGCTGCAGGACGTCCAGGACCTCTTGTCGGACCACCCGCAGGGCCTCTGGGTGGCCCACCAGGTAGTACATGGTCCAGAACGTAGCCGGTACCGTGTTCCCTACAGCCGCCCACAGGATGGCAAAGTGATGCGCTGGACATTGGACAAAAACACATAGCAGGGACATGCAGAGACTGTCAAGAGGGGCAGGGGCTAAAATTTAGAAAAGGCACCTTTGGCTGGAATTTTGTTTGACAATTCTGGGCCTGGAAATAGCAGATCTACAAGCTCAACGTGCAGCGGCTATTTTTGGTTGCGGGACACTGGAGTTTACCTTACACTTACTTACTGATTCTGGGTGCAGATGGACCAAGGGGGTTCCAGGGGGTCCCCAGCAAAATGATTGATAGTTAGGTGTAGGAATAAATGGACCCTTACATGTCTGTAACTCTTGAGAGCGTACGTACACATGATGTAACCAAATGGACCCTTACATGTCTGTAACAGAGTATTCTTCTGACTACACACATGTCCTAGTATGAGCAAACAGGGATAGGGGATCAACGTCACATTCAGATTCTTTGTTTGACCCCGCAATAACTGTGTGTCTCAATTAATATGATTATTGGCAGAATCGTTTAGAATTAGTTTTGCGGTCCCATTAAAAATGTTCACAACGTTGGTGGTTGTGCAATCATCTGCATTTCAATACTTCACCATATGCTGCGTTATGACGAAAAAACCCATAAAATGTGAAATGAAACAGTTCCAATGTTAACACAAAGCGTGCTACGATATCCTATCCGCTTGATTAGCCCTGCCGCTACACTGATAGCATTGGACGACCAACCTTTTCCAAGGCCGACAGGCAGCAAATGTTCTCTTATAGCGAGAAGCACACCGCATACCTCAAAAGAAAGCTTAATCTGTCCACTCCAATTTAAAAAACAAATAGATTTTACCATCTTCCATTCTGGAGATATTTACCTTCATGTAACACCTGCTTTTGTAGTAACGTACTCTTCTTGAACAGAAAGCCTAGCTAGGGGCCGTTTTATGTCAGACGTTGACAGACAGAAAAATGACAGACAGAAAAATGAACACAAATAATATCCCATACATACTATACACCGGATGAAAGCCCTGAATGTCTACTTTTACGAGGCAAAAAGTACACATTGATCCCACCTACCCTTCGTCAGTAATTGGCTTTTGTATGAGCTACAGAATGAGCATAGGGACTGAGGGAACATATTGGGGCAACATTTACTTTTTTGTTTATTTTTTATGACGATGATGATGATGATGATGATGATGATGACGGATCGGAGATACGCCAGGCGAGCAGATGAAACAATGCAAAGACGCGTTGTCATTATTTATCCATCTATGTACGTGTCTGTCACTGTGTATCGTTGGACGGTGGTGTTGCTGTTTTTTCCTCCGAGGTGGAAAGACTGGTGTGAGGCGTTTGTATGCTCTCAGAGTCATGGGGGTCCATGGCCTAATCATACTAAACTGGGGTGTCCTTCCCCAGTTTAAAAATCACACCTATGTGAAGTAAGTGGTGCAACTCCGTGTGGGCGTCCCCGGGGGGTCCCCGGAACTTCCAGACACCCACAGGAACGCACCCAGGGTGCCGGCTCGGTTCCGGTGAGCCGCCCCGCGTCCGAAACAGTCGAGAAATGACAGAGTTACCGTGTGGGGGTCCCCGGGGGGTCCCCGGAACATCCAGACCCCCAGTAACACGCCCAGGGGGCCGGGCCGGTTCCGGCGAGCCGCCCAGAGTCCGAAACGGTTGAGAAATGACAGAGTTACCGTGTGGGGGTCCCCAGGGGGTCCCTCTACTGTACTGTACTGTCACACCCAAAATCATACAGTTAATATGTGTGTGTGTGTGTGTGTGTGTGTGTGTTAGGCTGCGCAACAGTGACACTTGTTTGTGAAAACCAACCAAACGCTATTTGCGTTTGGTTGCTCAGACCCAGCCAGCCAGGGACAGACCCAGCCAGGCAGCCAGAGACACACAAAGCTCCTTAACACCTTGGAGGCGCAAGACGGAGATCACCGTCAAGTTCAAGTGCACGGTCAGTTGCCCGAGACGGAGATTGATTAATCTCTGTCCAATTAGTGCTATGAAAACTGATCGCATCGAGTCTACAGCCTAGGAGCGCTTGTTGCGCAATCCTCGGTGTTGCACAACAGTGACACGTCATCGAAAATGTTCCCTGCCTGTTTAGCTGACGACAACGGAAATCTTAAAATTTTCATAACTCCAGTTGCTAGTCGCGATAGATTTATTCTTACCTCCCGTTGTTGTCGATTGACTCTAGAGTGGTGTGGCTATTGTTAGCTGCTACACAGACATTCACAACAACTTCCGGTCCGCCGGTAAAAGTGGTCCATTGGCACATTTTATTAATGGATTAAATAGGCCCGAGCCCTCAAGGTGTTTTAATGAAGTGATTGCACCACTTAAAAAGTACAAAAAAAAAATACAAAAAAAAAGAATCACAGATCTGTAGGACTCTGTACCATCGACCCCCAAAGAAGTGTAATGGGTCAGTGTGCGATGTTGTTGTTACCTGCTTTGTCGACGTCTCCCAGGGAGTCGTACTGCTCAAACATCTCTGCTCTGCAGCGGATGAACTGAGACGTGTTGGACCAATGACACATTCTCTGAGGCAGGAAGCACCTGATCAGCTTATCCCTGCACAATAATAATAATAATAATCAAATAACAACAACAACAATAATAATAATACTAATAATAATAATAATATAGATTAATGATAGAATTTATGATGATAGAATTCCATTCTGGTCAAACAGAGTCAGGGTGCTGATTTTATGCGTGTTTCACTGGAAACACTCCACCAGTGGGTCTCAAAGTGTGGTCCAGGTACACTAATGGTTCCTTGAGGGGGTTCCAAATGGCCCCTTTTGGGTGTGTAACTCTGAGAGGGCAGAGTAGACTACACATGGAACCACAGTGTGTAACTCTGAGAGTGCAGAGTAGACTACACATGGAACCACAGTGAGTGGGGGTTCCAGAGAGTGCAGAGTAGACTACACATGGAACCACAGTGTGTAACTCTGAGAGTGCAGAGTAGACTACACATGGAACCACAGTGTGTAACTCTGAGAGTGCAGAGTAGACTACACATGGAACCACAGTGAAACTCTGAGAGTGCAGAGTAGACTACACATGGAACCACAGTGTGTAACTCTGAGAGTGCCGAGTAGACTACACATGGAACCACAGTGTGTAACTCTGAGAGTGCAGAGTAGACTACACATGGAACCACAGTGTGTAACTCTGAGAGTGCAGAGTAGACTACACATGGAACCACAGTTGTAGACTCTCAAGAGTTATAGGGGTCATTGAAATTTGAAGTTTGAGAACCACTGTGCCACACTAAATGGAACAGAGCCATAATTAGTATAATTGGTCAGACCTGTGAAGGAAGTAAGGAAGAGGACCACTTTCTTTCCAATATGGCTGCTGTGCATATAGTACCCTGTTCCTATCCATATACCTGACAGCTTTGGTGCCCCACATCATCCAGATTGGGACGCGTGCGATGAGCAGAGGGAACATGTTGTCGAACTTGAGGAAGTCGTTTCTGAGCGCGCTCATCCCGCCGTGGCGCCGGGAGTCCGCCGGGCGGCCGTACAGCGTGAGGAACGTCGCCTCAAACATCAACGTGCTGCAGAACTCGTACAGGCTGCACCTTCTCCAGCCTCCAGGGGGCACTGTTATCCAACATGACAGTGTTGGATAATGATTAGGCTGATGATTAGGGCTCTATAAAATAGTGAATTTTCTGTTTTTGCTCTACATTAAATCTGTTCACTGAAAGTAGCCGATCTGCTATTTTCTGCAGAAGAAGTTAAAAGTGTGTTGACAACAACATGGAATATAAAATGTCACTGTTGTATACAGATGAACGGAAACCATTCTTTCAACTTTGCAAAAACTAATTGCTATCATCCGTAAGTAATCGCGATCAGTTGATGGCGTAAAAATCGCGCCAGGCCTACCTCCTGGCTCCACCCCCAGGTGGTCCTGTCTAAAGATGTGCATGAGGTTTCCCATCATGCTCTCCGTCAGTGCAGTGAGGCCATCACCCTGCAGGAGGCGCTGTGAGCGCTGAATGCGGCCCTCCATGCCCGGGAAGCGGCCGCTCAGCACGGGTGGGTAGCCGAACGTGGGCGGGGCCACCTGGTCCGTGAACTCGTGGAAGTCCAGCTGGCGGCCATGTTTTATAATGGACGGGAAGAGGAGAGGGTTCATTATGAAGGTCATGTATTTACCTGGAGAGAGAGAGAGAGAGAGAGAGAGAGAGAGTTAGTTATATTTTTCATTATTATCTGTATAGAGGCTATGCACGTGACATCATCATCATACTCAGAAGTTATGCAGGAACGTCTACTGAGTGGCAAAAAACTACTTTCTGGCCTTGACAGCCCAAACAGAAAAGTCTTATCTGATTGCATTAAACAACATTAAACTCACTTTGCAGCTCAATTTGCCACTCACTTTGTGCATGCGCATACACTCTATTGCAGAAAAGTAACACAGTGGTACAGTTCGAGTCTTAGCTGTTCTCTCTTTGAGATGGAGAGTCTAAAATAAAGTATAAAATATGTAGCCTATGTTCATATTACTGCTGAAATATTGTAAATTATACTTACACCTCTATTTACAATAGCTTGTATGTATTAATAGTTACTGGACATTACACTAAATCGGTCAGGCCAAGTGCACATGGCTGAATTCTGAATGTGTCCTGATTTTAAAATTGTGTTTGTTTGTTTGTTTGTTTGTTTTGTTTTCGTTTTGCCATGCCTATTGTAGTAATGTTATGACACCTGAATGTCCCCACAAGGATCGATAAAGAACTGTCTAAAGATGAGGGAATATGTGCGACGCCTGTTTATTCTTGTTCTCACTTGAAGCAGTTACCATGATTAAGCAGCAGGGGGTGCAGTAGAGTTACATATTGGTTAGATTGTAGTTTTGTAAAAGGAAGTGTCATGAGATTGGGGATGACATAAGTGTGTGTGTGAGACTTTTCTGTCCAGGCTGATACTGAGATATCTGAAGCATTCCTCCATCTCAACACTGCCATTGTCTATATGACATTCAGAGGTGATTGTTATGTTATTGTTGCTAATGTCTTTGTCAAAGTGATGTCATTTTCAAGAACTGACCTGACAATCCTAGATTCTATTACTTTCCCTCTTTTCCCCACAGCCATATTCATGAGTGTGTTAGATTTAGGTGTGCCAGTGTGTGAGTATTGTCAGTACTGTCAAAGCCATGAAGAACTTGCATAATCAAAATTACATTGGACCAGAGCCCCTGCTAATATTTCCAGAGCATTTCTATTTAAGAATGAGGATGTTCTAGCGAGGAATTTCACTCTTTGGTTAACCTTATTTATGACCTGTAATGCCATACTCTCTCCGGATAGGTTGTTGTCCAATATACATCCAAGGTACTTGATTGCTTCCTTGGCCGAAACTTCATATAGTTACCAGCTACGACCTTGAACCCAGGGGATTTCTTTAGTTTAGCTCTAGACGCAAAGAGAATCGACTCTGTTTTGCCGAGATGTAGAGACAGCCTATTGTCTACTAGCCAGGAACTGATCTTGAGCAGCTCTGAACTCAGCACTCTTTTTACCTCTGTGTGTCTTGGTGTGAGAAAAGAAGAGCAGCATCATCAGCAAAAAGATCCAGATTGCAGCCACAGGCTGACTGCATATCATTAATGTATACTAAGAAGAAGAGTGGACCTAGTATGCTCCCCTGGGGGACTCCACTCGTTAGAGGAAGAGGTGAAGATATTGTGCCATTAACGTCCACGACTTGTTCTCTGCTTCCTAAATAAGAACGCACCCACTGTAGTGACATATTGTCAAACCCTAGAGCCTTAAGCTTCATTAAAAGAATGTTATAATTTACTGTGTCAAAGGTCTTTTGGAGGTCCATCATGACCATGCCACAATAATTCCCCGAATCAATTTCAGACCTGATCTGAAATCATAAATGATTATTTCTATGATTTTTGATATAGAGCTCAATATTGACACCGGTTTTTTATAGATTGGGGTTACCCTTGCCTGTTTGAAGTCCTGTGGGAAATAGCCCTGTTTAATTGACTGATTTATAATAAAGGTGATGCATGGGGTGATGACTTCAGCAGCGTCCTTTAAGAATTTGGCAGAGATATTGTCCTGTCCCGTGGCTTTAGAGGAGTTTAGGGCCCTGAGGTGTTTTAGAACTGTTCTTGTGTCACTGTTCTGAAGGAGAAGGCCTCGGCCTGAACTCCTTTATTTTTATAGAAGGACTCTACATGACTTGCTCCAAATACACATGTAGGGCTGGGCAACTTATTGAATCGTTAATGTTTCCGCTATAGTAGAGAAGTAGTGGTTGAGATTAGGACGATCAGTTATAAGTGAGCCTCCTATATTTAGATTAAGGTTTCGCGATTTTGTGTTCGATTTATTTCTATAACCTGTCAGATTCAGGCATTTCCATAGTTTTTGCGGGTTAGACTTGTTTTCTGATATCTTGACAGATATCTATTAAACTCCTAACCTTGTTTCTAAGTTTTTTAAAGTCGTTAAATACCTGCTGGTCTTAATAGCCTTCAAAATTTCAGCATTGATCCATGGGTCTGTTCGTGCTTTCACGCGACTACTTTAACTGGGGCGATTTTGTCCACCACTGATATGTGCATTTAAAAACATGAGAGCAATCAATTTGACTTAACAGACCTGACATATCATTGCTATTATATTTCTTAAGAGATCTGATCTTCACTGTGTTATGGCAATCGAATACAGATCTCTCAACCTTCCGTGTGCAGAAGATAATTAAGTGATCACTGAGGCCATAGTCGATAACACCACTATTGGATATTTTGTTTTTATCTGATACCAACACCAAGTCAATTGTGGTTTGGGATGAGGGAGTTATACAAGTAGGCTCCGTTATTAGTTGATTTAAATCTAGTTTAATGCAGAAATGTTTAAATGGTTTAAACATAGGATGATTAGAGTTGGAAATGTCAGAATTAAGATCTCCAGTCAAGATTGCTTCCCCCGAAATAAACTCAGCCCCCCTGGCGCTGGCCAGGGTTGAGTTAAGAGCTATATATTGTTGACAAAGAGATTTAATGTTGAGGGAAACAAGAGCATACCAAGTGCAGAGCCAACTGAAGTCATCTCTAGTATAAAATGCTTAAGTAGTTAAATGGAATGAAGGTGTAAACAGCTACCTGCTATCTGAACTGTGAAGACATCTCCATGTTTGTTCTTCAGCTCTGTTAGAAACCCAAGAGTATCTCTGCCGAACTCCACTGCCTTGCCAAGGACGGGAATCAAACCTTTTATCAGTGGAGGCTCGCCGTCCTTCCTGCAGAAGAAACATAAAAGGTCATTTCAAATGTGTGAGAGAGAATCACAGTTTGACCTGTATAGTATGCACTTACTTATACACTGGTAGCTGACCAGTAGAACCACAGTCTTGACAAATGCAAAACAGTACATGGTACAGTCCAAGCACATTTATCCAAAAGGATAGCACCGTTTCCATTCAGGTCCCATGCATTCATTCACAACACAATGATGACAGTAATCGAGATACCTCAAAAACATGACAACTATTTACAGGTGTAAGTACAAAAAAATCAAAATACAAATAAATCACTTGGAGGGAGGTTGGGCATCTTCTCTCCTTTTGACCCGCTGACATTGATAGGTGATTTTTCAGACCGGTTTTAAAGGAAGCCAGTGATTTGTTTGTTTTGAGGGAAGGGGGCAGGGCATTCCACACCTGAGTGGCAGTGCTGTGGAAAGTGAATTTACCCATATTTGTTTATGTGGGTGGCACCAGATCATTATTTATACTCCCTCTAGTGTAAGTTGCTCACCTTTGTCCGAGAACCAGGAGGTACAGGCGTAGTCAAATATGGGCTGAATAAGAGCTCCAGCTAATGTCCTGAGAGCCCTCTTGTTAACAAAGGAGGAGATTCTCCCCAAGAATCTTGTATCTCCAGGATACAGCCCAGATATGTAATCTCTACTTTACTAGCAATTATAATGTCGTCAATTCTGACACTGAAATCATTTACCCTACTAAGGGAGTGGTTAGACCCAAAAAGAATGGATTCTGTTTTACCAAGATGTAATGAGAGTTACAGTTTGTTACTGGTGTACTGGGAGCGTGCGTGTGTTGGGGGTGTTCAAAAGCCTCAAATCAATCAAGATAATCAGCATGCAGTATAGACCAAATGTTGATAATGCCACAAAACAAGCAATACATGCACACAGCTCTGTCAATGCAGAGGTGAAACATCTGTGTGGATTTACTTTACTTTGAAATTTGTTTTATTTGACATGTCAACAAAGACAAAACCAGAGAAGCCCTGACACAAACAGAACAAAACATATCAGTCTTACCAATGGTGGAAGCAATTTTACTTATTACTCATTTTCAACATTTTACTGTCATTAATATACCTTAGAGGTGTTGTGTGGAAATAATAAAAAGTCCCCCGATTCTGGTAAAGAATGATAAAAAAGAATGATAAAAAATCATTAACATGGTGAATCACATCTTGATGATGTGATTCACCATGTTAATGTTTTTTTTCAGACCTCCAGTTCTAGGAAACACAGAATGGGGGGACCTTTTAATTATTTCCACACAACAGCTCTAAGGTATAATAATGACATAGTAAAATGTTAAAAATGAGTGGAATGCCCCTTTAAGTACTTATGTGAGGTACTTTTACTTTACATATGTCCGGTTTTCAATACACTTCTACTCCAGCAGAGGCAGTTTTTACACCACTACATAATATATAGATTTAGATTATTGAAAAACATAACCAAACTAGAAAAAGTGCCCTTCTGGGCACAGGTCTCCACCAGGAGGATAGGACTGTGTGAGATGTTTGGCAAAATCTTTAGGAGTAATATAAACATGTTTGTTTTTTGCAACAATTTTCTTCATTTTGTTGAGGAAATGCAGAGCCAGATCACTAGCTCATAGCATCTCTGAGGATAGAATTCTGGATGAGCAGGACATCTCATGTGTACCGATTTGCGTGAGATTTGGATGAAAACATTGGCCTGATTGGCCAATGTTAGCCAATCAGGATGGAAGGTGGGACATGGTGCAGATCCATGTTGATCACATGACTATGGAGATAGTGTATACCGAATTGTGTGATGTATGGATAAAATGTGTATGAGTAATCTACAGAAATATGTTTTGCCTAAATCGGCCTCATGGTGGCGCTATAACAGGCCGTTGAAGAATATTTGGGGCAGAGGTTCGTCGTTGGCATCCAGGGAGTGTGTATGCAAAGTTTGGCATGGATCGGGCCAACGGTGCCGGAGATTAGCTGGTAACAGACGGACGGAAGGAAGGACGGACGCACACACGCACACACGCACACACGGACGGAGTGCAAAACATACTCTCTCCCATGCCTTCGGCCTGGTGGAGACAATAAGCCCCATTAAATAGCAGATCTACAAGCTCACAACACACGAGTCATTTTAGTTTTGGCACTTTAACTATATTTTGATGCCAATACTATTGTACATAATAGTATACTCAATCGAATACAGTACTCGTACTCGTAACAGAGTATTTCTACATTGTGGTATTGGCTTGCTACCTCTTACTGAAGTAAGTTATCAGAGTGATTCTCCCACCACTGACACAACCTCTACAGACAAGGCAGGGGGTCCGCAGGGGGTTACACGCATTCCTGTGACCCCCCTGAGATCGTCACCCTGCCAAGTCACAAGTTTCTTTATGAGAGAGCTGCAGTGAATCATGGGAAACCTAGAAAAGAACGTATTTGTATCAAACGAGGTCACAGTGTGAGATGAGGTCACATCCAGTCTGTACACTGTATTCTCTTGTATAAAAAATTGGGTCCAAACAATAACTAAAAACCCATCAGCAAACAGAAAATACCAGGCATGTAAACAGGGTAGGGACTACTGCAACGTGTGGAAAATACTCCAGAGGGTTAAGCTGTAGTTACTCTACAGCAGCGGTGAGGTCTGGTGAACCCCAAGGGGTTAAGCTGTAGTTACTCTACAGCAGCGGTGAGGTCTGGTGAACCCCAAGGGGTTAAGTTGTTGTTACTCTACAGCAGCGGTGAGGTCTGGTGAACCCCAAGGGGTTAAGCTGTAGTTACTCTACAGCAGCGGTGAGGTCTGGTGAACCCCAAGGGGTTAAGCTGTAGTTACTCTACAGCAGCGGTGAGGTCTGGTGAACCCCAAGGGGTTAAGCTGTAGTTACTCTACAGCAGCGGTGAGGTCTGGTGAACCCCAAGGGGTCCCCATCTAAATGATTGATAGTTAGGAACCAAATGGACTGGTCTGTACAAATGGAGTCGATGGAACAATGAGGAGGGGATTGCTCAGCCTCACACTTTAAAAGCACTGAGTCTCTCAAGCCATTGAAGGTGAGGAGCCTGTGCCACTGAAACACGAGTTTTGCGAGTACATTTTTTGTGTTCGTTTTGACAGCAAGTTTTAGTCATAATCATTTGAATAAAATGTAATTTAGTTTTAGACTAGTTTTAGTCGACTAAAAATAATACCCTCGGGGCATCTTACTGGTGCAAGAAAGCAGGCGGGTGCAGTGCAAACATAAACATCAAAGGGGATCAAGCCACTGCCCTTTTACCCTCTCCAGACCATGAATGAAGCATTTACGATGGTTGAGAGAAACGGAAATGCCCCCTCTCCATGCCCAAACGCAGCGTTCAAGAGAATTGCCTTTTTCTTTGCCTTTCTGTGACGCGCTGAGAGCTTGTAGATTGTGTATTTTAGTTGTGCCTCACCATGCGCAACAAGGTATCAAGGCGAGCCCTTACATCGAAACCAAACCTGGCCATGTGCACACATGTCCACTCACCGAGCCCAATTGCACAGACACGCAGACACAACGAGTGGTCCGTCAGTCCAGAGTGCTGACAATCTTGACAATCAAGCAAATGCCTATGGAAACTGACTTTGATAACCATTAATTCTACTACTGGATTGCATGATTGTGCTCTTATTCTCTAGAACAAGTATAGTCCTAGTTAACATTTAATATGAGACATTCCTGTAAATCTGTCTAGAAATATAAAAATAATGATTTGGACATTTCAGCCCCAGCTCGAAGATTTCCAACAATCTGATCCAGATGTTTGGCGTGGGGTGGGTTGGGATTCCTCAAAGGTACACATTGCACCTCAAAACTGTGTAGAGAGACCTACAAGTTGATGGGAACGAAGGAAGAGAACACAAGCCCTTGCCATCGATAGCCGGCTCTTAAATCCATGCTCAGAAGGTTTGTGGCAGACTGGGATTAGTGGCCCACTGGGCCCCTTCCTATTATTTGCCTATAGACTCTATAGAGAGGTACCGCAGCGCAAGCTTCGACAGGATTCTCCCCTTTAAAGCTTCTGTGTGGCCCTGCAGGACGAGGCCCACTGGATGTGCTGCTGAAGGAGGCCAAGGAAGGGTCCCTGCCTCAATAGGCCAGTCAATCTAAGGTTTGACCCTAAAATAAATACTCTCTTGTGTTTTAAAGATGAGAGACCACCAACGGTCATTTGGTCAGCGCTCCACAGCGTCAGAAGCAGAATTATGATATGGCTGCTTGCAGGACGTTATTTCAAGAGGGCTTTTGCTACAAACGTTTGCTGTCAGAAACGTGTTTCCCGCTGTTCCAAGTTAAGCTGTTGAAGGAGTGGACTGACCGTACCTCACCTCTTGCAGGCCAGGGGGGGCAGGCTGCATTTAAAGACTTGGGTCGTTTTAACCCGTTAAGACCTGCGGCCGATTCTACAAATGTGTTCTAAATCAGTAGTTCTAAAAAAAAAATGTAATGTTTTTTTTGTGTGGCTTTCGCCTTTATTTTATATTTTTTATGGAGGGACAGACAGTAGGCTGACAGGAAATGGGGAGAGAGATGGGGGAAGACATGCAGTAAAGGCTGTCGGGATCGGGAGTCAAACCCGCGGCACACTGCCAGACTGAATTACCAGCCAAGGTGCCTGGACCACTGAGCCACGGCCCAGGCTGTAGTTTTCAAATTTTTTAGAAAATGATATGTATTTGGCGGCGGACCCCCATCTCAAAATGTATGCCTGCAAGCTATACAAGGTGCTGAAATAAGATCTCTTCTCGTATGCCTAATTTATGCTCCGTCATATTACAAAGTAAGAGACGATTTACATAAAACATATTTTGAAGACTTTTTTGACAGGTGTATTAATACATACAGTATATAATAGACAAGCGTCAGTCAACACTTGTCACACAAAGCATAAATTGATTTAGTTAGCCAATTTTGACAAAATTGCATAAAACATTGGGGTCAACCAATAGTCAAAAACCTATGAGTAATACTAAAAACATTCAAGTGTACATTATGCAACACATAATGCCAAGGCTCAGGCAAGAGGAGCTTTCTGTTGCTCGAACAGTGAAAGACGAGCAACATGAAAAGTTATTCATGCCCACAAATACTGAATATATATTTGTCCATACTTCATTCTGATATCTTGTTGCAACCATATAGCTCGCATTTACTATATGAAAACCTGCATCTCCCGACTCCCGTCCGTCTGTCCGTTAGTTAGTCACCCCACGCCTCCAAATATGGTCACGCCTCGTGACATCACACCTCCATATATGGTCACGCCTTGTGACATTACGCCTCCATATATGGTCACGCCTTGTGACATCAGCTAACCCTGGATAACCATACATGGAGAAGACTGGATCATCACCTAGATCTGCATATATGGAGCCGGCCAGCAACTCTACATCTGACCTCAAACCTCAAACCCTTAGATCTCCATATATGGAGCTGACCTGTTCTGACATTCCATATGTTGATCCTTCCCAACCCGTCCTTCCTGTTCTGACATTCCATAATTGATCTGACCTCATCAAACCCTGTACACTCAAGACACACCAGCGCTCGCCCAGCAGTCTGCCATCTGCCGTTACCCAGGCGGATGTGTGCGTGCACGTGACCTCGTCCTTTAGGGCAAGGTCGCTTCTCCCTCTCAGCTGTCCTACTGTCTGTCTCTACTACACTGTCTCCCTCTCAGTCCTACTGTCTGTCTCTATACTACACTGTCTCCCTCTCAGCTGTCCTACTGTCTGTCTCTACTACACTGTCTCCCTCTCAGCTGTCCTACTGTCTATCTCTACTATACTGTCTCCCTCTCAGCTGTCCTACTGTCTGTCTCTACTACACTGTCTCCCTCTCAGCTGTCCTACTCTCTGTCTCTACTACACTGTCTCCCTCTCAGCTGTCCTACTGTCTGTCTCTACTACACTGTCTCCTTCTCAGCTGTCCTACTGTCTGTCTCTACTACACTGTCTCCCTCTCAGCTGTCCTACTGTCTGTCTCTACTACACTGTCTCCCTCTCAGCTGTCCTACTGTCTGTCTCTACTACACTGTCTCCCTCTCAGTCCTACTGTCTGTCTCTACTACACTGTCTCCCTCTCAGCTGTCCTACTGTCTGTCTCTACTACACTGTCTCCCTCTCAGCTGTCCTACTGTCTGTCTCTACTACACTGTCTCCCTCTCAGTCCTACTGTCTGTCTCTACTATACTGTCTCCCTCTCAGCTGTCCTACTGTCTGTCTCTACTACACTGTCTCCCTCTCAGCTGTCCTACTCTCTGTCTCTACTACACTGTCTCCCTCTCAGCTGTCCTACTGTCTGTCTCTACTACACTGTCTCCCTCTCAGCTGTCCTACTCTCTGTCTCTACTACACTGTCTCCCTCTCAGCTGTCCTACTGTCTGTCTCTACTACACTGTCTCCCTCTCAGCTGTCCTACTGTCTGTCTCTACTACACTGTCTCCTTCTCAGCTGTCCTACTGTCTGTCTCTACTACACTGTCTCCCTCTCAGCTGTCCTACTGTCTGTCTCTACTACACTGTCTCCCTCTCAGCTGTCCTACTGTCTGTCTCTACTACACTGTCTCCCTCTCAGTCCTACTGTCTGTCTCTATGCTACACTGTCTCCCTCTCAGCTGTCCTACTGTCTGTCTCTACTACACTGTCTCCCTCTCAGCTGTCCTACTGTCTGTCTCTACTACACTGTCTCCCTCTCAGCTGTCCTATAATAATAACTTTATTTATATAGCACCTTTCCAAAAACAAGTTTACAAAGTGCTTTACAGATAATAATAGCAGTAAAAAATACAATAAGAATAAAACAAAATAAACACAATTAAAACATTTCATAAAAAGGCTGTGCAATAAAGGTGAGTTTTTAACCGTGATTTAAAAGAGGATACTGAGTTTGCCAGCCTGAGATCCTCAGGCAGTGAGTTCCACAGCCGAGGGGCCCGTACAGCAAAGGCCCGGTCGCCTTTTGTGATAAGGCGAGATTTTGGAACCTTTAATAGGGTTAAGCTGGATGATCTCAGGCAGCGGCCAGGCTTGTAGGGAGTTAAAAGATTATGAATGTAAGCAGGTGCCAGACCATTTAGAGCTTTAAAAACAAGTAATAAAATCTTAAAATCTATTCTAAAACGTACAGGTAACCAATGGAGTGCCGCAAGGACAGGTGTAATGTGCTCACTTCTCTTTGTGCGCGTCAGTAGTCTAGCAGCTGCATTTTGTATCAGTTGTAGTCTGTGAATGTTCTGTTTACTGATACCTGAATAAAGTGCATTGCAGTAATCTAATCTGGAAGAGATAAAAGCATGAATGACTTTTTCTAGGTCAGAAAAAATAAGAAAGGGCCTGACCTTAGCTAATTGTCTCAACTGGACAAAACAAGACTGGACTACCTTAGTCACCTGGAAATCAAAGGACAGCTCAGGGTCAAACATTACACCTAGGTTTCGGACCTTCGTTTTTTGATTACTGGAGAGGGAACCAAGACTGGAGGTAAGATTATTAGAGATTTGTGTGTTTGGGCAGTGAGGGGTAAATATAATTAATTCCGATTTGGACTCATTTAGTTGCAGGAAGTTTCTGGACATCCAATTTTTTAGGTCACTTAAGCAGGCCTCGATACAGGTGATGTCAGAGTGACCAGGCTTTATGGGGACGTATAATTGCGTGTCATCCGCATAACAATGGAAATTTATATTGTGGTTTCGCATGATTTGACCCAGAGGTAGCATATATATAATAAATAAGATGGGACCTAGTATTGAGCCTTGTGGAACTCCGCATGAGAGAGGGGAAGAAGAGGAGGAGGAGTCACCAAGTCCTACTGTCTGTCTCTACTACACTGTCTCCCTCTCAGCTGTCCTACTGTCTGTCTCTACTACACTGTCTCCCTCTCAGCTGTCCTACTGTCCTTCTCTACTACACTGTCTCCCTCTCAGCTGTCCTACTGTCTGTCTCTACTACACTGTCTCCCTCTCAGCTGTCCTACTGTCTGTCTCTACTACACTGTCTCCCTCTCAGCTGTCCTACTGTCTGTCTCTACTACACTGTCTCCCTCTCAGCTGTCCTACTGTCTGTCTCTACTACACTGTCTCCCTCTCAGCTGTCCTACTGTCTGTCTCTACTACACTGTCTCCCTCTCAGCTGTCCTACTGTCTGTCTCTACTACACTGTCTCCCTCTCAGCTGTCCTACTGTCTGTCTCTACTACACTGTCTCCCTCTCAGCTGTCCTACTGTCTGTCTCTACTACACTGTCTCCCTCTCAGCTGTCCTACTGTCTGTCTCTACTACACTGTCTCCCTCTCAGTCCTACTGTCTGTCTCTCCTGCACTCTCTCTTTAAGACAACATAAAGGGGAGATAACCATCTAGCCTCATTTACAACTTACAAGAAATCTCAGCATCACTTCCGTATAACTGTTACTATTTATGACAGCAAATGGTGGACAAAGTACTCAACTCCAGTATCAAATTTGGACTTGAGTTAAAGTACTGCAGTACTTCTTTTTAGAAATACAAAAGTAGGCTACATATCTTTAAGAATACATACCTATTCAAAAGTACAAATTGCAATATTTATTTTCTTCTTCTTTTTAACCCATTTAGGACTGAGGCTGATTCTAAAAACGCCTTCTAAATACTGAGTTTTCAGATTTTCTTCAAATATTAATTAAAAAATCAGACCAGTCTGAAGCGAGTGGTGCAACAGCACCCCTTATTGGTACCCCCTATTGGTACTATGTTACTAAACATAGTAACATAGTCCCATAGTAACATAGTCACATAGTCCCATAGGGACAAAGCTGTTCCTTGGAGTGGTTGCACCACCCAAAAATGACAAAAATGTTATGCTGCTAATATACTGTACATAATAGCAACAAGAACCCCAAAAGGGGTTCCCGTCTTGAAGGGGTAAAACACCAAAAGCGGTTCCCGTCCTGAATGGGTTTAATATCAATGTATTGCTGTCTTCAACATTTTTGCAGACATTTTCAAAATAAATATCTATAAAGAATAATTATATTGCAATGGGTTGTGAACTTGTAGCTGCTATTTTCAGATAGGTGGTTCATTCATACTGTAATGTGCCTTTTCCCTTCCTAGAAATGTAGTCGGGTCAAAAGTACAATATTTATCTATGACATGTACGACACTAAAGTATTGAAAAATACAAATACTAAAGTAAAGTACATATACTGAAAAACATTATGTACTTTGTTACTGTCCACCACTGGTAAGTCTTTCTTCAGGAAATAAAACGTCTGGGTTTCCGAGGCTAACTGGTAAGTTACAACACCTTCCAAGAAATCCAAGCATCACTTCGGTGTTACTGTTAGTCAGACGAGGCTACCACTCCTAGACGAGGAGCTGAGCTCTATTTCAACACACGGGTTAGGGTATGATATAACTTCAACAGAATGTTTAATACAGCCATTCCCAACCTGTGGTAGCCTGGCTAATAAGCCAGACTCAAATCACACTGTCATGTGGTATTTGAGTCTGGAGATGCTATGTATGGATCTTGTTTCCCGGGGGGGTGGGTTCAAACATTTTCTCTTTGACGCAATTGGTCAGAGCTACTGTCAGTCAAAGGTCTCAAGCATTGAACGTCACTGTACCAAAGCCCGCCCATATTGCATACCGTGTCCCGATTGGCCACACCAGTTCTCTGGTGTAGGAAATGGGCGTACAATTGAGCCTCTCCAGACCGTAATCCGCCGGCAGGCAATTTTTTTTTGCCAACGGCTGATTCGGTCTGGCTTATTAGCCAGGCTAAACCTGTGGGGCCACAAGGATATTGAAAGTGGCCCCCAAATATTAGGCAAAACACTACGATTTTAATGATAGTATAAAAAAAACCTTTATGGCTAATTGTGACACTGATGAATAAGAACTTATAGTAACTTGTTTTTTGTTCCTTTGATCCAAGCCGGAATGCAATCAATTGATCATCATTCAAATAATCATGCTCTGAAAATGCATGTGACCCCCCCACTTAACATGGTAGCTGTGGGTTAGAGTTAAAGTGTCCTTGAGCAAGACACATGAACCCCTAACTGTACCCAATGAGCAGGTTGATGCCTTGCATCGTTTAAAATAAATGGTAAATGGTGCATTTATATAGCACCTTTATCCAAAGCGCTTTACATTCACCCATTCACGGCAAAGGAAACCCGTGCAAAACACCAACACAGGAGCATTTAGGGCTTCTTGTGTCTTGCGGTGTCTTGCTCTAGGACACTTCAGTATAGGGCCCCTTTTCCACCAAAAGAACTTTGGTTCCGTTCTAAACTCTTGGAACCTTGGTGCTTTCATGAAACCAGCGGCAATTTTTTTGGTTCAAGTTCCGAACCAACTTTCAGGGTTCAGAACTTCTGAACCAATTCATTTTCAGTGAAACACTATACATATTAGGCGGGGAAAAAAGAACTGAACCATTTCAACCCTGGTGGAAAAGGGGCCTTAAGCAGTAGCCCAGGAACGAACCAAGAGCATTCAGATTCCTATGGCGGCTGATCTAACTCCTGAGCCACTGCAACACCGGCAGTGGCTTCCTCTGCTGTCGGTGTGTGAATGGATGAATGTAATGCACATTGTAAAGCATTTCGGATAAAGGCACCATTGAAATGCAAGGTAGCTGCTAGAACAGTGCCAAGAATGACCGCTAACACTGTAGAGTACTGCATTCGTTCTCAAAATCTTCATGTCAGGATCCACCAAAAACCACCAAATATACTACTGGTCTCTCTAGGTCGTCCTCAGTGAGAGACCAGGCACTCCCACAGACTTCCGTTGTAAATTAATATATGAATGAAAATAATATAGATTTTTTTGTGTTCAGCGTGCACAGAGATAACAAGAAGAACAACAAGTTTGGTTCAATACAAATATCAATGAACCATGTTATTGTATGGGGGTAATATCAGAGAGTATCATGCATGCACGCACGCACATTCACAGCCGACTGTAAATAAATAAATGTAAAAGAATTTTACCCTGTGACCTTTCGGTTACAGGACTCTGCATGTCTGGCAGCAGTAGTCAGGAGTATGTGTCTGTGTACGTGTGTGTACGTGTGTGTACGTGTGTGTACGTGTGTGTACGTGTGTGTGTGTGTGTGTGTGTTTGCGTGCGTGCGTGCGTGCGTGCGTGCGTGCGTGCGTGCGTGCGTGCGTGCGTGCGTGCGTGCGTGCGTGCGTGTGATTGGAATGTGGTTTCTTGTCCAGCAGCCCACGCAGTTCACTGTTCTCAAGCAAACAAAGCAGCAGCGGGACACTGGGAGCTGCTAACAACCTTCCTGTGTGTGTGTGTGTGTGTGTGTGTGTGTGTGTGTGTGTGTGTGTGTGTGTGTGTGTGTGTGTGTGTGTGTGTGTGTGTGTGTGTGTGTGTGTGTGTGTGTGTGTGTGTGTGTGTGTGTGTGTGTGAGAGAGGTTTAAAAGTGGATGTTTTGAAGATGAGTTTAGCTGGCTGAGTAATAGACACAAGCAGGCACACACACACATGCACACACGTGCACGCACACACATGGCACAATGTTTAATCGCTTACAAATGCTCTTAATCAGAAGAAGCTGTTGCGACGTGTAAAATGTTAAGTCTTTACTTTACTTGACTATAGGGTTGCAGCAGCAAACATTGAATTTATCTTTATTGTCTATAGTGTTTTCTTAAACAAGCATCGTTGAAAAACAAACATTAAAGCTGTATATAGGAGGGGCAAAAATCACACCCGTGTGACACCCGCTCTTATCATTATACATCATCATACAACATCTCATGAACAACTGAATTTATGTGATTGGTTAGCCGATTTGCTCGTCTACATATGACGTAAATTTTCCCTTCATTGTTAATGGCATTTAATGTTTGTGTTGCCACAAATTTACGTCATATTTGGTGGACATTTGACCCAATTACTCCTTTCATTGTCAATGACAAATATGATACGTGCGGGGACAACATTTACGTCATATTTGGCGGACATTTGACCCAATTTCTCCTTTCATTGTCAATGGCAAATATGATACGTGCGGGGACAACATTTACGTCATATTTGGCGGACATTTGACCCAATTTCTCCTTTCATTGTCGGCAAATATAATACGTGCGGGGACAACATTTACGTTCCGTGCTCAACCAATCAAATCATCACAATTGACAATGAAGGGAAAATGTACGTCATCTTGTCCCCACACGTCTCATATATACCATTGACAATAAAAGGAGAAATAAGGTCAAATGTCTGCCAAATATGACGTAAATTTGTGGCAACAGGCATTCTGATTGGCCAATATGAGATGATGCACGATGATAAAAGCGCCGCTCACTTCACATTTTTTGGTCTTCAATCTTTGTGTTTACACAAACATGAAAAGCTGGGCATAGGAGGGGGCTAACACCCCTCAAAAATACATTTCTCTCACACACACACACACACTTTGGCTTTTTGGCATGGGGGGTCAGATCAACATATGGAATGAATTCTGTACTGGCCCTATCTTGAGTGTACAGAGTTTGATGAGGTCAGATCAACATATGGAATGTCAGAACAGGTCAGCTCCATATATGGACATCTAATGGTTTAAGGTCAGATGTAGAGTTGCTGGCCGACTCCATGCACATCTATGATCCAGTCTTCTCCATGTATGGCTGTCCTTGGTTTCATGAGGTCAGTGTCGTGATCTTCATATATGGAGACAGGAGCGTGTCACGAGGCGTGACGGACTGACGGCCATATATGGTGGCGTGACATAATGAATTGCATTTTATAGCGCTTTTCCAAGTGCTCAAAGCACTTTACAATATTGTAAATTAATGAACCATATGGTTCATTCATGCATACATTGGGAGGTGAAGCGGCAAACAGTCGACGCCAGCGTCCTCACTTCCCACATTCACACACCAATGGTGGCTGCAGCCCTGCTTCCATTGTTTGTTCCATATGTCATAGACTATGACATATGGAACAAACAATGGAAGCAGGGCTGCATAGTATAGTATACTCCACACTACATCTCATCTCAGAAAGGTCTTATGAAATCCTTCAAGTGTAAAACATGCAGCAACAAGTCCCTGGCTATATACAGGTATACACCCCACAGCATGTTATGGAAACACTTTGACTAATGATCTGGCTTTCTTATCACTGTCATATCGTTATTCTTGCTTTTTCCATCATGCATTTATATATTGATGTTGATGAATTCACGTCTTTCACATTTACTATGAGTGTGTGTGTGTGTGTGTGTGTGTGTGTGTGTGTGTGTGTGTGTGTGTGTGTGTGTGTGTGTGTGTGTGTGTGTGTGTGTGTGTGTGTGCGTGCGTGCGCGCGCGTGCGTGCGTGCGTGCGTGCGTCTGTGTTTTCTCCTATTTTAGCAAAGCCAACTTCGTGTGGAAGTGAATGCGTGACCGAGCACGGAGCAAGTAACCTGATCGCACTGGTATTGATTACACCTCAGGCTCTTTATAGGCTAAATAATAAATCATTATAACGCATTTATTAACCAACTTAAAATATGAAGCACACCGTACGTGGTAACAAATGTAACTGTTGATATTGCAAATAATATTGTTCCTAAAACAACGCTTTAACGCAACACTGCAGATTGATTACCCAATACCATATGCGATTATCCAACTTCCAACTCGTTTGAACGATATCGCAGTTGGAAGTTGGAACACAACGAGGTGTCAGATTATGCACGGTTTCATGGGTTGAAATCAAACCTTTTCCTGCCACTGTGGAGACACAGCAGGTAGACGCTCAGAAGTCCCAGGACCACCAGCAGCAGAACCGAACCCAGCATCATCTCCTGGAGGAGAGGACCGCTTCGATCCGAGACTGTTCGGTCCAGACGGAACGACTGTTCGGTCCAGACGGAACGAGACTGTTCGGTCCAGTTCCGTTGACAGAAAACACAAAAAAGAGGGGGGAAAAACTTGAGAGATAGAAGGGAAAAAAAGACAGGACGGGTCCGGTGGTTGCAGATTTGCAGTAATACTAAAACATACAGTTCGGTAACTTCGGTTCTTGGCTTCAGCTAGAAAACATGTTTAGAACCCAGTTCAGACTTCAGAGGGGAGCGAGGGAGGTTGGGTTTGGATCCCATCCCATAGCCTACATGGACTGACCGTGTGCTATGATTGGCTAAAGGAGAGGTCGTCAAGGAAACGGAGGACGCTTCCCCCGAGGTGGCCTTTTACGCTAATTTAACAATTACCCCCCCCCCCCCCCCCCCCAGGGGGTCCCCAACGTCCCCAGCTAAATTAATGATTCTTAGGAACCCAATGGACCTAGCAGCAGTCTCAGTAATAATAGACTACTAGAGTGTAGTATATGCTACAAATGGAACCAAATGTACCCTTATGGCTTTTGGGTTAATTTGGTTCCACTAAACACTGATGGCTTTACAGTGCAGATTGGGGTTCCAGGGAATTAAATACATTTACATTTAAAATGTTTAAATAACTATTAAGGTTTCATCAGTACACCCACCCGGCTATATCCTCCCTCGGTCCCTCCCACATATCGGTAGAAGATTAATGCACATTCACCCTAAGTGACTCAGCACAACTGAGTTCAAGTAGGGTAACTATAGTACATTTACTTGAGTACTGTACTTGAGTATAAGTAGCTCATTATATACATATTACTCCACTACAATTATTTGAAAGCTTTACTATTCACAGATTTAGAATAGTAACAATAAACATACATTAAATGGTTAACATAAATAATTAAAACCCCACCTTTACCAGCTATACAGCATTAAAGCTATGAACACACATTCATATAGTTATTACAATACAATTATAATATTGTGAAATGGTCCATTCGGCATAATGAGTACCTTTTGCTAATGTAAGTATGGATTTCTACATTGTGGGTTAGAGTTGTGGGTTCTGTTACTTCTGTAGAGAGACCCCATTTATCAGCTTCAATTTTATGTTCCAATTTTGTCTGTATTTTTATATCTTGTATCCAGTAATCTCTTGGTATTGGTATTCTGACCTGAGAATGTATTTTGTGGAGACATGCAGGGAGACCCTAGAGATATAGCAATAATGTGGGAATAAAGCTAATAAAATGGGAAATATCACTGCACCTTACCACTATGCGTTCTGTTGTGGGAAATATTAACTCAAATCTATATAGTATATTGTTCCATGCTAGTCTGTCTGGTCGTGTCTGTGAGCAACGACACCTTGGCCTGAAAGCCTGTCTTAATCCAATCAACCCTTTGATCAAGCTGTATGTAAAAGACCATGTCACACCTATTGTTTGTTATGAGACCCTGCTGGGCCTGAATAGGTAACACTAGGTAGTCAGGGCGTCTGTATTGTACCTTTGTGAAGGTCATGTTTATCTGTGGACCTGCTTCTGGGGTATAAGGGAGGACCTACGGAGAAGCTGGGGAGGGGAGTGGGATGGAGACGACGAGAGAGAGATGTACTGAGAGAGAAAGTTTGAGTGAGACAGGCTAAGCCTGCTAGACTGAGAGATGTTGTTTGCTTGATGCTGTTCTTCTGAATAAACTTCTAAGATATACATTCACCCGGATGGACATATATTATTTCCATAACAGTTCTTACCTACTTGATACTCGTCTCTCTCTACACTAAATCTTTGTATAAAATAGCCGATTTAGTTTTACCCACTTTGTTTGGCCACTGACCAAATGTTCACCTACTGTATCATGACATGACCAAATGTTCACCTACTGTATCATGACATGACCAAATGTTCACCTACTGTATCATGACATGTTCACCTACTGTATCATGACATGTTCACCTACTGTATCATGACATGTTCACCTACTGTATCATGACATGACCAAATGTTCACCTACTGTATCATGACATGACCAAATGTTCACCTACTGTATCATGACATGACCAAATGTTCACCTACTGTATCATGACATGTTCACCTACTGTATCATGACATGACCAAATGTTCACCTACTGTATCATGACATGACCAAATGTTCACCTACTGTATCATGACATGTTCACCTACTGTATCATGACATGACCAAATGTTCACCTACTGTATCATGACATGACCAAATGTTCACCTACTGTATCATGACATGACCAAATGTTCACCTACTGTATCATGACATGACCAAATGTTCACCTACTGTATCATGAAATGAAATGAAATGAAATGAAATCTATATTTACCCAGGGTATCTGGGCTAAGCTCAAGAACTTGTTTCCAGCCGGCCCTGCTCATAGAACACATTTCATCGTAGTGGTTGATGCCTTGTTCAAGGGCATTTCAGCGGTGGTAATTTTAACGTGTCGGACGGCTGATTCGAACTGGGAACCTTCCGGTATCTAGACCGCGCCGCTATCCGTTCGGCCACCGCTGACATGACATGACATGCCCAAAACAGGGACACTATGATTCATGTGGTTATTTTTAGTAGCTGCATCAGATAAGATTGTTGTTGTGACACCATGCTGTAATTTATCACAGATAGTACAGTCACTGTGACTGTAAACCCATCTATGTACTGTATTATACAACACATCGTTCATGTAAATGTAGCCTATCTTCCTCAGTATTACATACTGTTACACACCTGAACTGTCCTTGTCTAATGTCTATCTCTGGGGTTTTCAACTGATATGATACTGAACCAGGGGCCATCCTGACTATAGAATCAACTTGGGACCACTGTTGTGTCAGGTGGGGATATTTCCTGTGTGACATACAATAAATAAGCACGGTAAACACATTCATAGAATGCAGAGACAGTGTAGTGCCCCACGAAGCTGATCACCGGTAAACCAATAACCTATCTGTCTAATCACTGTATAGGCTATACAAAAAATAAAAACAATAAAAATAAAAATACAACCTGTAGCCAATAAACTATCGGTTACCAGGTAAACGATGTGTTTACTATGTGTTAGTGTTTAAATAACATGCTATATAAATTACATTCTCAACATTGTGCTCAAGAAGATAACAGTTTCTGCTTCTACAGTTTGGCTCAGCACCAAAAAACGGGGGATGTGCATTACATTTTGTCTTTGCAAGAAGACGACAAACCTTAGGTACTGTTGTCAGGTGAGTTTCACAGGAGACAGGACCCCAATGGAAACAAGCCATATCATTCTTTATTCGGTTTGTCAGTCCATCACGCCTTGTGACATGCTCCATATATTGCCGTCTCCATATTTGAAGATCATGACGCCTCGTGACACGCCTGCCGTCCATGTGTTGTGGCACAACACATGGATCTCCATGTGGAGCTGACTATCAACACCTGAATCTCCATATAGGAAGATCACGATACTGACCTCATCAAACCCTGGATAGCCATACATGGTTTGGCATACTAGATCTGCATATATGGAGCCGGCCAGCAACTCTATCTAACCTCACTGACACCAGATTAATAGTTTAACTCCTGCTTCTCGACTGTGCCGTATTAAGAAGCTCTGTTGTTTCAGGCGAGGTCGCTTCTTGCCCTCAGAGCGTCTTACTGGTATGTTGTACAGTGGTGGACAGTCAGGGTCAGAATCTCATGACATTTTGGGTCCAACCTAGTCAGTGTGGAAAGAACACTCCCAGAAGTTCCTGTAGCCTACTGTATGTTATAAATGAATTATATTACTTATCAGAAGAGTTGGTTCAGTTTACCTGCTGCGGTATTCACTTCATTTATTACAAAGTGTAGTCTACTTTGCCCAACTCATCAACTCATCCAGAACTTTACAGTGGACAACTGTGTTTCATACATGCGACTCTCACAGTCTGTGGATCTTATCTCTATAGGTCATGAGTTGACTCATATCTCAGCTGCAGTCCGAGAAAACAATGCACAAACATCCAAAGAGAATTTCAACAGGTGCTAGATAATAACAAGGTTACTGGAGAACAGATAGGATTTCTGCACAGTTTTGAATGGTCCTAAAGTGGATTTAATAATCTACCTGTGTAGGCTGCACATGTTTCAACCTCAATTTGCTTGTGTGTTGGGGCCATCATGTGGCGTTAGTGGTCAACAGCAGCACAAATATTATGTCCTAGTTCCGATTCTTGTGTGATGTAGGCTAAATACATACAGGGGGATGATGATGTATGATTATGATTTTGTATTTCCCACATGTAGTCCCAGGGAGGGGTGGGTGGGGACAGAGGGGGGACTCAAGAGCTTTGTGAATGATATGGAACTCTGTGTGTGCACATGTGCAAATCGGCATTTTTGGGCTTATCTTGCACTGGTTGGAGTTGTGATGACGTCAGACCAGAGCGATGGTCAGACTTTATAAGATATAAAAGATTCACAGAGAGATAGCATATTTAGACAGTTAGAAACGGATAGATCAAGTTAACACCAGTGCAGCTCACTTCACTCACACTCTACTGTTTAAGGTCACAAACTGACCTGTAACATTTTAGTAAGCATACCCATCCTACTGTCAACATGTCCTTGCCTGTAGCATTCGACGAGTATGGAAGGCCCTTTATCGTCATCAAAGACCAGGACAAAAAGACACGGCTCACCGGCCTGGACGCACTCAAGGATCACATCATGGCGGCCAAGGCGGTCGCGTCGACGCTCAAGACGTCGCTGGGACCCAACGGCCTCGACAAGATGATGATAGACAAGGACGGAGAGGTGACGGTCACCAATGACGGAGCCACCATCCTCAGCATGATGGACATGGACCACCAGATCGCCAAGCTCATGGTGGAGCTGTCCAGGTCCCAGGACGACGAGATCGGCGACGGAACCACCGGGGTCGTGGTCCTGGCCGGAGCTCTTCTGGAGGAGGCGGAGCTGCTGCTGGACCGCGGCATCCACCCCATCCGTATCTCTGACGGCTACGACCAGGCTGCGCGCATTGCCATTGAGGAGCTGGACAAGATCAGCGAGACCTTCCCCTTTGACCTCAACAACACGGAGCCCCTCGTACAGACGGCCATGACCACTCTGGGATCCAAAGTGATTAACCGATGCCACCGACAGATGGCAGAGATCGCCGTGAATGCCATCCTGTCCGTGGTCGATATGAAGAGGAAGGACGTGGACTTTGAGTTGATCAAGATGGAGGGCAAGGTGGGCGGGAAGCTGGAGGACACGCAGCTCATCAAGGGAGTCCTCGTGGACAAAGAGTTCAGCCACCCGCAGATGCCCAAGTTTCTGAAAGACGCAAAGATCGCCATCCTGACCTGCCCGTTTGAGCCCCCGAAACCCAAGACCAAACACAAGCTGGACGTGACCTCGGTGGAGGACTTCAAGGCCCTGCAGAAGTACGAGAAGGACAAGTTCCTGGAGATGATCCAACAGGTCAAAGACAACGGAGCCAACCTGGCCATCTGTCAGTGGGGCTTCGACGACGAGGCCAACCACCTGCTGCTTCAGAACGAGCTGCCCGCCGTTCGCTGGGTGGGCGGGCCTGAGATCGAGCTGATCGCCATCGCCACCGGCGGCCGCATCGTGCCACGCTTCTGCGAGCTGAAGCCCGAAAAGCTGGGCACGGCCGGTGTGGTGAAGGAGATCTGCTTCGGCACCACCAAGGACCGCATGCTGGTCATCGAGGAGTGCAAGAACTCGAGAGCGGTCACCATCTTCATCCGCGGAGGAAATAAAATGATCATCGAGGAGGCCAAGCGAAGCCTCCATGACGCTCTGTGTGTGATCCGCAACCTGGTCAGAGACAACCGCATCGTCTACGGCGGAGGAGCCAATGAGATTGCGTGTGCCCTGGCCGTCAACCGGGCGGCTGATAAGTGCCCGTCGTTGGAGCAGTATGCCATGAGGGCGTTCGCCGATGCCTTGGAGGTGATCCCGATGGCGCTGGCCGAGAACAGCGGGATGAACCCCATCCAGACCATGACGGAGGTCCGGGCCAGGCAGGTGGCGGAGAACAAGCCGTTCCTGGGCATTGACTGCCTCCAGATGAACACCAACGACATGAAGCAGCAGCACGTCGTCGAGACGCTCATCGGCAAGAAGCAGCAGATCTCGCTGGCCACGCAGGTGGTCAAGATGATCCTCAAGATTGACGACATCAGACACCCCGGAGAGTGTGAGGACTAATTGGTCCAATTGGACCCTTGCATTTCTGTAACTCCGTTCAGCCATTTCCTACAACAGAGGGCTTTACATATTTGGTGGCCACAACGTTCATCTGGGCCATAGATGATCTGTGGAAATTCAGACCAGAGAGCTTCTCCTGGAAAAAGTTTGAGCCCACAAAAAATTAAACACAAATGAAAAACTAACTAGCAAGCCATTTTAAAAAAGTGAGCCCACTAAATTAAAAAAAGATTAGCGAGCCGACTATAAAGACAATCACAAGGAAAATCAAACCAGCGAGCCAACTAAAATAAAAAATAGGACAAGTTCCAGGCAATTTAACTGAAGAACGGGTAAAATAAGATCACTACCATTCATCATTCAGAGAAGGCATGCAGAGCACATTCAAGTTCTCAGTGATCCCTAACCAACAACTACAAGTAAGTATTATATTGTATTTTTATTTCTTAGTTGCATCTTTTTTTCCATATAACTGTCCTGTGTAGCAGTATAGCCTACTATTACATTTTAAGATTTTGCGAAAGGACAAAGATATTTTCTCTCAGGCTAAGAAATACCAATTGGACTTGAGATGATTATGATTGACTGTTTATATTAGTAATTATACTTGTTGTGTCTTTTTCACGTATGTTAGTTTTATTATTTTAAATGGACCACAATAGAATTTTGGTGCTGTAAATGGTGATGTGTGCTTTTAAATGCTGCCAATAAAATATTCTATTTTAGGGTCATCTCTGGATTTCAACCACATCCTTTCCAACATTTTCAAAAACTGAGTATGTCTTTAACTTTCTTTCTTTCTTTTTCTTTCTTTCTTTCTTTCTTTCTTTCTTTCTTTCTTTCTTTCTTTCCAACATTTGATATTTTCAGCCAATCAAGCAATGGGATCCTGTTTTACAAATATCACTGCCACTCAACCTTTCATTTTCTTTTCAGACCTGTTGAGCATCCCACCTCCAACCCCAGCTCCACCCTGCAAGGTCCCCGTTGTCCAGGAGTTCAGCATGGGAAGGAGGTTTCATCACCTCCAACCCCAGCTCCACCCTGCAAGGTCCCCGTTGTCCAGGAGTTCAGCATGGGAAGGAGGTTTCATCACCTCCAACCCCAGCTCCACCCTGCAAGGTCCCCGTTGTCCAGGAGTTCAGCATGGGAAGGAGGTTTCATCACCTCCAACCCCAGCTCCACCCTGCAAGGTCCCCGTTGTCCAGGAGTTCAGCATGGGAAGGAGGTTTCATCCCACCTCCAACCCCAGCTCCACCCTGCAAGGTCCCCGTTGTCCAGGAGTTCAGCATGGGAAGGAGGTTTCATCCCACCTCCAACCCCAGCTCCACCCTGCAAGGTCCCCGTTGTCCAGGAGTTCAGCATGGGAAGGAGGTTTCATCACCTCCAGGCTCCAACCCCAGCTCCACCCTGCAAGGTCCCCGTTGTCCAGGAGTTCAGCATGGGAAGGAGGTTTCATCCCACCTCCAACCCCAGCTCCACCCTGCAAGGTCCCCGTTGTCCAGGAGTTCAGCATGGGAAGGAGGTTTCATCCGCACCACCACCAGCATAAATATACTCCATGGGGGGGTTCTCCTATCATAGATTAATCATCGTCCTATCTACCGTATGTGTTCATTTAAAGGAGTCTAATTGCCAGAAATGCCCCTCATGGGATCATCAGTGGACCAATAAAGGCCCATCTATACACAAATCCACAGAGGTGCCCTGGGCGTAGCCATTACTGAGGTGTTAAAGGACCACTTCACCACTTTTCAACCTATCTTCATACAATTGGTTCTCACTAATAATCATGATAAAATGGCACAATTCTTTTCTACTCAGTCTGTGTCTCATAGGAAACCTGTCCACCAGTGACATCATCGTTAGGCAGATTTCTTTTAAACATATTTTTTACAAAAATGTATAGATTTTTATTATCGTGAGAACGACGGCTTCCATTTTTGCATTGCAACTTGTCAGGACTAGAAAGCCTGCAGTTTCTAATTAGCTTGGATTCCCCATCGATGATGTCACTGGTGGACGGGTTTCTGAACTGCCCACAGCCCTCCTATGAGACACAGACGGAGTAGGACAAAATGGTGCCATTTTGTCATGATTATTAGTGAGGACCTATTATATGAAGATGGGTTGAAAAGTGGTGAAGTGGTCCTTTAAAGGAAATGCCTCTATGTATGTGTAATTTGTAAATTGATTAGCGGTATACTGTGGTTACTTTGCGTATGCCCGGTTGATGCGTATGTATCGTAGCAGCATATATATAGGGTATAACTGGTATAACTAGCTGAGCTCTCAATGATGACGTAATAAAGATGTGGATTAAAGGACCCAATGCCAGGGTGTAATTGGTTTTCGATGGTGACGTAATGACGATATGTTTTAGTGTCGGGAGGATTAAAGGTAATGCCCCTATGTATACAGTATACTGTACATGTATGTAATCTGACACCACTGCCATATCAAGCACAAGTAGTCATTACGTCATACGCTGGCACGGCACATACGCATCAAACATCGCCCTGGACGAAAACTATTACTTGCGCACTCTGCTTGCGCAAGTAACTAGCAGATCGAACTTGTAGATATTTTCAAATGGTCAAATATAGGGCTGTAAACAGGGCTCAAGTGTTTAATGTAGATTTTGTAATAATAAATAATCAAAGTATCTATAGTACAATATTTGCCTCTGAGATGTAGTGGAGTAGAAATACAAGTATTGGAAATTGGAAATACTCAAGTAAAGTAGCTAGAAATTGTAATTAGGTAAATGTACTTAGTTACTTTCCACCACAGGATTTCAGTGAGTTCAAACACAAGAGAGGTTGATCAGACACAGTAGGTTTTATTCTGTCATGTTTCTCTTGGCACCCGATCTACGACGGCCCATCTGGTGGTGATGAAGCACACTCATCTTCTTCACCAGTTATCAAACTAAATACAAGTTAAACCAGAATTGATGAAACAATGACTGATGGGTTGATATTACGGTAAATCAATTCATTTAAACTTCAACCTGAGAAAGCTGAGAAAACAAGTTACATAAATCTATTGTTTTTTTGTTTATAAATAATTGTCATTTGATAACCTGATGTTATATTTGAACTGGACAGGAAAAAGATTGTAGAACCAACAATTGTGGTGTCCATGGTGACATAACATGGTGACATAACCCTGGCATGACTGACAGGCTGCAGTGGATTAAACAGTACGATGAGGAGGCGGGGCTATGGGCACATTAGAGGTACATAAACACACAACGACGAATTACAGTCATCTTTACACACACTTAATAATCAGTGTCATGTTGACACTTGGCGTGACAATGAGAGAACCACAATCTCACTCTTTAAGACAAGGGAACTGTACTTTATCTTCATTTATAAATCATCACATAGGTAAGTAGTACTGCCTGAAGCTCAACTGAAACATGTAACACTCTCTCCATCGTGAACCATGTGAAGGAGTGCGTGTTGGAATTAAACACCTTCTGTAGACGCACAATAACATAGTCATAACAATGCATTTTGACGATTCATCGATTTAGTCAATTATTACAGTAGAGCTGCAACTATTGTTTTTCTTCCTTAGTGATTTGTGATTCTGTCAATTACTTTGGCAATTAATCAAATAATCCAGAAGCACTTTTTTTCAGAATATTTATTTTTATATATACACTATCAACGCAAAAAATAATCGAATAGATCTTTAGTATCGACTAAGGCCATATTGTATAATTGTTTTTACATTTTTGTCCTACATGCCCAAAACAGGCATGTCAGTTGGAAAGACGTTAACTGAAACAAATATGTTTTCTTTTTATTCAATTAAATTGAGTAGTTAAACTGTTGCAGCCCTCCATTACAGCAGATAGGTGTCATTGTTGCGCAGTTGGATGTTGGGCTGACATACAAGGTTAAAAAACATTGAAGGCATTCATGCAGGGTTGTAAACAACGACCTCGTCCAGAAACAAGGCTCCACAATACCTGCTGGAGCGAGTAAGGCTTCACTGCTCAAAGGGCAGATATGTTGGAGTCATTGGTTGCGCAAGATGTGTGTGATAAAACTGAAATAAATACACATGGTACCATGTTTATGCATCTATCTGTCTGTCTGTCAAGATGTGACAGGATGACCCTGGTCCCAATTCTACCTGGTACCCTGATGCCTGATCCCAAATGTAACTGGCACCCTGGTCTTAACCATACCAGTACTCTGGTCCCAGCTCTATCTGGTCCCAAATGTAACTAGTACCCTGGTCCTAACCCACCCTACAAGGCCTACATGGTCCTGAACACAGTTTTTTCTAATGATGTGGAAAAAGTAGGAAGAGGAGGGTCACACATGTATCCTACTCAAAGAGGAGGTAACATTTGATCATGCAAACGTTTTGGCTTCTCAACTGCCTGATGGGAGTTGTAGTTATAATAGAGTGTTAGTACTAATGCCAACACCTCCCAAACAATAAGACATTTGTTACAATTAAAGTCATACTGAGTAACTTTCAATATCTTGTCAAGTGTCTATGGCGACGCCTCTGTTGTCATTACAGTGTCTGTCTATAGGTCTGTTAGAACTGTAATTCCCAGGCCTCATACACACATCAAATACATGTTCTGTGTCTTGTCTGTTTAATGGCCACCACAATGCTTTTCCAATGGGAGTCACATGGTTTGACCAAACATTTTAGTTTGATGGGCAGAACACAGCCATCAAACACAAATGTTTGGTCAAACCATGTGACTCCCATTGGAAAAGCATTGTGTTTGATATGTGTGTATGGGGCCCCAGAATTCAGTTCCAAAACAAACGCTGCAGGGTCCTAGCTCCACCGAGCATATTTTGGAATGAAACAGCGATGTCAAAATAAATACATTTCCGGTGGCTGCATCCTTTTGGCACAGGGCAGAAGTTGTACAATTAAAAAAACAATTACATGGAATGGTTATTGTGGAAAAATATACCAGTGAAAGATTATTAAAAAAAAACTTGTTTAATTGAAAAGGTTACACAGTATGACTTTAAGATAGACCCATTTAAAAGAACCATGATCCCGGTTTACACTCAAACACTGAGGCCAAACAGAAACGGTCCGATCCGCTCCCCTGGTCTTGTATAGTCTGGTGTGTCCGTACAGGAGCGCACACACCTCCCACATGCTTGACATCATAGTTGTGTGTTGCGTGTGTGTATGTGTGTGGGCTACACAAGTGGTTCTCAAAGTGGGGTCCAGAGACCCTTGGATGGTTCCAAATAGACCTTTACAGATCTGTAACTCTGAGAGTATACAAATGGAACAAAATGGCGTCCTTTACATATAAAAAGTCTGAGAACCATTGGGTTACACAACAACTTTGTTGAAAGTCTTGTAACACATTTGTGGGTCTCCCCAGTTGATCGTTGGTGGTGAGGGGCTCCCCCAGTTGATCTGTGGTGGTGGTGGTGGTGCACCCCCCCCCCCCCCCCCAGTTCACTATTTCTCAAAGTCAGGTTCGGGGCCCACCAGGGGGTCCGAACAGACCCTTAGAGGTCTGTAACTCGATCAGTGTAAATGTAACTCTGAGGGAGTACAGACGGAACCAAGCGGACTCCCGGTCTGTACACTCTCAGAGTTACACACCCGTAAAGGCCTATTCATACTCCAGTTTTATGAGATGACCACCGAAAAGAAGGTGACCACCGTTTCAGTGGTCATCTCATCACCTAAAGAAGGTGACCACCGTTTCAGTGGTCATCTCATCACCTAAAAGAAGGTGACCACCGTTTCAGTGGTCATCTCATCACCTAAAGAAGGTGACCACCGTTTCAGTGGTCATCTCATCACCTAAAAGAAGGTGACCACCGTTTCAGTGGTCATCTCATCACCTAAAGAAGGTGACCACCGTTTCAGTGGTCATCTCATCACCTAAAAGAAGGTGACCACCGTTTCAGTGGTCATCTCATCACCTAAAACTGGAGTATGAATAGGCCTTAAGTGTTCCCCAGACGAGACGTAGAGAACCAGTAAATAGTGAGGGCAGCTGGGAGCTTTAGTGTCTGTACGGTGACACGAGGAAGTGGTTATCGGTACGGTAAAGAAAGAGGGTACAGTAGCCCAGGAGGGTCAATCCGTCCGTTTGTCTGTCTGTCCGTCAGTCTGTCAGTGGGTCGGTCACCAGTAGAAGGAGCGGGACAGGAAGTTGGCGGCGGTGCCCAGCCACCCGGCTCCGTCCTGTCCGGAGGTGATGCGCGTCACAGCCTTGTCGGGGTCCTGGGAGGGGCTCTCCTCTTCAGGGAGGTAGTCTGGGAGATCCACGTTACGCTCCACTGGCACACCGTCGACGTCCTCGAACGATACCAGGATCTGGTAATAATAATAATTAACATGAAGAATAATTATTTATTACCGACACACCGTCCTCTGGGAACGACGCACACGCACACAGTCTTTTCACCACCATAGTTTGTTTTGCTTCTGTGTGTGAATGAACGGGTGAAGTGATGACTTTATAAAGTTTATGTGAACAATGCAGGGATTGTGAAATCAAGTGAACCCTGCATTTTTCCTTTGGAAATATGTGATAATATTTATGGCTATATTATATTATAATTAAGGCTGTCAAAATTATCGTGTTGAACGGCGTTAATTAATTTTGTTAAAATATTTAACGCAATTAACGCATTGTGAGTTTGTGACGGCCCGAAATGGTCCCCAAGCCGTCTGTTCATGATGCCTGTCACTCACCCCTGTCAACCGCCTGTTTTAAATGCCCTGTTGATTTGGCATGGTGTGCGAGTGTGGAGACAGACAGACGGAGCGAGACAGAGCGAGATCGATCGAGGACGTTCAGCGTTGGACCTGGCTGTATGGACGAGGAAGCCAGTCCCTCCATTTACACTTAGTTCACTGCGTTTCACAAGTCTCTGGCTTGTTGAAGACAACTTCCCCACAGAGCTGCAACCCTTCAAAAGCGGACGATCATAAACCAATGACAAATCCCCGCTGCCCGCTTCCTGATCTCTTTCTGTTGGCTGTCACGCACAGAGTGGTGGTATTTCACTTTTATTTCAGGTGCTTGTTTTGTTGTTTTTGGGGAGACATTCAAATCCGCTCTGTGCGGTCAGACGGTACTATTCATTCTTTGACACTCTTGTTGCGTTGCGTGTTGCGTGATACAGGCTATCTTTTGAAGTTTTGGTATCTGGACAATTCATTGTTTGCCGGGTACGGACAAGTATAAACTGCACCTTTTGGCTGATTATGCAATGATATATGCGATTGTGTAATCACATTTTTCTGGTGGGTCTAATAGGGTTGGAATCTGAGGGTTGCAGCTGGCAGACAAGAGGACATCTGTTGATTTATGACTTGAAAACAGCTTGCTTTTGGACTTCTTATGAGGTTATTGTCAGAGGAAAGCTAGTTAGGCACTTGGAACCTGGCTCTTTGTTTATGTAGGATGTGGGAATGGTACAGTGCTTGCAAATAAAACGTTCTATATCATTTACTAGTGTAGTGTTTATGTGAATCACTAAACATTATTCTTATTAAAATAAGTTAAGTACTGTAGCTCTATATTGTGATAGTAATCATTGCTCAGTAACAGGGGTCTCCCATGTACACACACTCAGTGCTTTTCAATAACTACATGTTTTTGTACATATGTAAACACTGACCTCTTCTCCATTCTCCCCCTTTGTCACCTGCTGAGCCTTCATCACCTCGGTGGACGCAATGGCTGCTGCCAGAGTCTGCGCGCGCGCGCACACACACACACACACACACACACACACACACACACACACACACACACACACACACACACACACACACACACACACACACACACACACACACACACACACACACACACACACACACACACACACACACACACACACACACACACACACACACACACACACACACACACACACACACACACACACACACACACACACAGTAAGCAAGTAAAAAGAAATCCAGTGCAGCTGCTCACTGGTTGTACTGGTCAGCTGAGCTCCCAGTACAACAGTATTAGACTGTGGTTGTACTGGTCAGCTCCCAGTACACAATAGTAGACGAGAAGACTGTGATTGGTTGCACTGGTCAGCTACCAGTTGTATGAGTATTAGTGTATGTGTACACTTTCACTCCCGTTCGCGAGTTACCCGAGTTATGTTTTCATTGTTTAATCCGCGTTTATAATAAGTTTTACGTCATACGGGCTCTGGCGTGCAAAGGCTTATGGGAAATTGAGGCCAATGCATGTCAATGGCGGCGGTGCTGCCGTGCGGGCGCTTTCCTCCTCCGCTATGTTGTTGTGATCTGCACTTTGGAATCTTTTTGAACACTACAACAAGCGATTACACCGTTTTAAAGTGATTTTCATGACAAGCAACTCGGCAGTCGGCGCAGTGGCTCTTCAAAGGTTTATGAAAACACGGCAGGGAGATCTGGAACACGATTGTTTAATCACGGCATTAAAACTGTTAATCACTTGAAGCTTTGCATGCATTTTCTGGGCGAACATTTGCAGAAAATGGTTGAGCCGACAACGTGTAGATTTGCCATTTCACCCAATGTTTGCCTGTCATGAAAAGGGACGGTAGCGTTTAAATGGTTAATACATGAAAAAGAAAAAAGGATATGTTAAGATATTACAAACAGAGAGAGAGAGACCGAAAGACCTAGCGAGAGACACAGACAGACACAGGTGTCCTCACCTCAGCTTTGAGGTCAGATCGTATGCGTACGATGCATCTCTTCACAGCCATCTGGAAGGTGAAGCTGATGACTCCTTTGATCTTCAGCAAGGCTTCTTCACACAGTGTCCTACGACTCTGAAGAACACATCATTAAATGTTAAGACGTCATTCTATGGCTTGGCGATATGACTTCAAATCAATATCCCTTATTTGTCAAGTCCCGCCTGTGGTTGTGCCCCTCTTTGCACCCATCGTTTCTTGGTTGGACGAAAATCCTCTCTCTTCATCCACTACCGTTGAAATAACATGTTTTGCAGTTGCTTCGTATTTATATTCGGTGTATTCAATTCTTATTTTAAACTTGGTCCAAGAAAAGCAAACTTTTCTCCGTATTCCTGAGTGAATAATTCAATATTTGACTAAATTTAAATGAATGGGAGACCAATCATCAATCAAGAGCAAATCCATGTTTAAAACATTCTCTTTCATTTACACCAAAAATTGTTTAGAGTTTATATTATTTTATTTGAGTCTCCTAATGCAGCAAACTTGGCTCAGGAAAGAAACAAAACAAAAATTATCCATGAATTCAAGGCTACATGGGGTGAGTGAGATTCTTTGGGGTGAAGTATTGGTAAATGGTGCATTTATATAGGCTTTTATTCAAAGCGCTTTACATAGATTGAATGTAACATTCACCCATTCACACATATACATACACAAATATTTGCACACCACCGTTGTACTGCAAAGTATAATACAGGGTTAAGTAATCACACAAATCAATTCATAATCATGACACAAAATAGACATGTCTATTTGCTCAGACACTATGACGTAAAATTCTTCATTCATTGTCAATGGGAATTTAATGTTTGTGTAGGACATTGTTTGTGGACAGTTGGACACACCAAAAGCTGGATTTTTTTTCTATTTTTTGTTCATCTTACTTATTTTACTTATTTATTTTTCCTTATTTTGTTGTATTTAAATGTATTTTAATTCTTGTTTTGCCTCCCCTAGGACCCATGGGAGGGTGGGAGGGTGAACGGGAGGGTAGGCTGGGCAAGCGTGACCACTCTTGGTCATTCTGCCCAACCTAAGGGGAAGGGTTGCACAAAAAAATTAAAAATAAAACGGGGAATGTCACCAATAACAATAACGAAATATATCAATTCAAAAGCTGGATATAGGAGGGGTAGCGTCCCAATTTGTGGATATAGAAGAGATTAAAAAAAGGAACCAAATAAATGTGCATCCCGATTATTCGGTTTTAAATATCGGTTTCGATATATACAGTATTTCCATTTATTATCTATGGAACACAGTCTATGTTCATCATCTTCATTAATGCTTCTCATCACACAGACTCCTATGGCTAAAGACAACATCACTTGGTTATACTAAAATGTTCGTTATTATTCATATTTATTCCTTTCTCCTAACTACCCCACCTGCCAGAACACATTTAAAAAATATATATTAATTGATTATTTTATTAGTCACTCTTCTCCCTTCCCTTAAAACACCCTGGACAACGCTCCACACATCCTAGTCAGACTCTTCTCCCTTCCCTAAACCACCCAGGACAACACTTCACAGACTCTTCTCCCTTCCCTAAAACACCCTGGACAACGCTCCACACATCCTAGTCAGACCCTTCTCCCTTCCCTAAACCAGGGGTTCTCAACCCGTGGGTCGCGACCCCTCGGGGGGTCGCCAAATTATTTTAGGGGGTCCCCAATTTTTTTTAAATTATAACAATGCTTAAAACACCAAAAGGGGTTCCCGCCCAAAATGGTTTAAGGTTATTGTAGCAGTCAATTTATATTGGGGGTCAGGAGGGGGTGGGGCGGGGGTCCCGAGACATTCCCAAAGCATTTCCGGGGGTCCCCGGCCAAAAACGTTGAGAACCCCTGCCCTAAACCACCCAGGACAACACTTCACAGACTCTTCTCCCTTCCCTAAAACACCCTGGACAACACTCCACAGACTCTTCTCCCTTCCCCAAAACACCCTGGAAAATGCTGCACACGTCCTAGACCAGCTGTGTCAAATGCGGCCCTGGGGCGAATTTTATACGGCCCGCAGCTTCATACCTGAATTGTATTATGAACAGTATGGGACATTTTTACATTAAAATGTTTTAACCTGGGCATTTCCCAGAGTATAATTTGTCAGTGTTTCTTGCTCCTTGTATTTCTTCTTCTTAGTGTGACATAAGGCTGAAAAAAAGGCTGAGATACACTTTTTGTTCACACACCTGACAAAAGACCATTGATATTAAATATCGATGATGATAGTTAAATAGAATCGTTTAAATCCAAAGGTACATTATGTAGTTGGCCCTTGGGTGTTTTAATATTTTCTAATATGGGCCCTTTGAAAAAAGTTTGGACACCCCTGTCCTAGACTCTTCTAGCCTGGGTTCCAGCCTGAAGTCTGGCCAGCAAGCAGCAGACTCGTATTTCATAACGTCACCTGTTACGTAGCCACGTTGTTGCTGATATGTCATCAGCCAGTGCCACTCTGTCCATGCTTTTCTCACTCGAGACGAGAGAGTAAAACCTACGATTCAGTAGTCCACTGTCAGATTCAGTAGTACAAAAAACCTGACAACTGTGTGGGGAGAATTTAGTGAATGATACGTACGTTGCAGGGCAACAGCAGTGCAGGAGCTGCGCAGTGCACATTGATACAACGTCAAACTGATGTTTTTTTTCCAACCCGCACCACAGAACAATAAGAAGCCACAGGTCGATTTCACCCGTTTACATGTCCCACCTACCATGGAGATAGGACCCTGTCCAGACTCCAGACTGAGTAGCGAGTGACAAAACAGATTCACGGAACGCAGCGATTCAGGCTGGAACCCAGACAAAACGTTATTCATAGTCTGGATTTTCAGTGGTGAGGTGACCACCGAACTACAACATGACGCCACGAGCCGCAGTGAAGAGCAAACCACCGCCACAGCCCTTCTCTCTGTTTTTACTCACCACTGCTCAACGTTATTTCAGCTCCGGTGGTCAGCTCACCACCGGAGCGGTGGTCACCTCACCACCGAAAATCCAGACTATGAATGAGCCTTAAGACTCTTCTCCCTTCCCTAAAACACCCTGGACAACACTCCACATGTCCTAGACTCTTCTCCCTTCCTGGCTCCAAAACTGTGGAATAAACTACCCAATGCAGTCAGAACTGCAGACTCACTCAATTTTACACTGAGATCTCCTCACCACCTAGCACTTCAATCTCCGTATAACCCTTCTGGATACATGTTTACTATGCAGATATATCTTGGTCACTTGTTTTCTTGTTTCTCGTTAAGTGATTTAGATAGTGTTATTTAAACAGATGATAAATTCCTTTTTCACCTGGTCCTAAAGTTTCAAATGCACTATAGTATACAGGATGCTAGGTTAATTGTTTACCTAGTATCCTATTGTTTCAAATGCACATAATGTTATTTAGATAGCATGTTGTTTAGACAGATGGTAAGTTCATCGCTTACCTGGTCGGTCGACACTACGCTCCAAGCATAAAATAGGGACTTTAATCTGCATATTCTGATCTCAGACTTGACACTCTAGATTGAGTGTCTGATGAATGCCTATTATATATATTTTATATATATGTAGCGAACTCTTCAGTAACTCACAGAGTCGTCCAGGCCGTCTATGTGAAAAACCACGGTTTTGGCCCTTTTGTTGGTGGAACCCAGGAAGAACTGAGCCTTGCGTCGGCTGGGCGCTTCCTCAGGCGGGTCACCGTCAGCGCTGTTGGCCGCCTGAAGCAGTTGGTAGATCTCTGACGACAACAACTTGGTCTCTCCTGGAGTGATGCTCCTGCACGTGCGCACACACACACACTCTCTTATTATATGGGTCTTTTAGACCAGTGGTTCTCAACCTGTGGGTATTTTGGGGGGTCCCCGGATGATAGTGAGGTGACAACTTTAGGACTTTTAAGACCTTTTTAATACCAAAAAATTGAAAGAAAAGAAAAAAAAGACCTAACCCTAAAGACCATAAAACTACGGTAAATGTAATGCCTCAACTCCTACAATTACAAGTGCTAGTCAGAGTTTGGGGGCCCCAGTTCAAATACGGTTCTTTTGGAGGGGTCACTGTCTGAAAAGGTTGAGAACCACTGTTTTAACCCAGAACCTTCCACAGAGAGAGAGATTAGAGATGAGATAGCGAGATAGAGACAGACAGGATGAGAAAGACACAGACAGGTCACTCACTTCTGCATAACATTCTGCAGACTCAGCATCATTCCCAGCTCTCCTTTCATTTTCTCCCGGTTGGCTCTGCATTCTGCCAGGTAACGCACCGCCTGAAACGATCACATTTCACTGACACACAACTCAACTCAACCTGTTGAAACGTGACATACAGTTGACCTGAAAATGTATTTACTGTTTACTAAAGACTCAACGAACACTCTATAGCAATATCACAATGTAGAGACTACTGTAAAATCCAAAAGCTGTGTTTTGGTTTCTAATGGTGTTGTCCATGTGTAGGACGGCGGGACCAGCCTGCAGGGGTGTGCTCAATGCTCCGTTTCCCAAACAGTGGGTCGGGAGTGGGACCCATTTGGACACACTTTTATGGATCCCATTATTTTTTGTTTCCTACATTTTGTTTTTAACTATTATTAGAAAAATAGAAAACAAGTGCTTAAGAAGTATAGTGAAAATAGCCGATCTCTAGCTTGTAGATCTGCCATTGTGGGTCCCGGGCAAATGTCTAATCTTGTAGATCTGCTAGCTTGGGTCCCGGGCAAATGTCTAATCTTGTAGATCTGCTAGCTTGGGTCCCGGGCAAATGTCTAATTTCTCGTGTGGGTCTGGAGTACAAGTTAGGGAACCACTGGCCTAGAGTCCTACCCCCTTTCTGAAACCAGCTCCTCGCCACTCGCGCTACACACTTGCCCTCGATATGCGCGTTCACGCGAGGCTGCGCCATATTAAGTGTCGTCCGAAACCAAGCAGCCTTGAGTGGAAGTGGCTTATAAAGCCCTCAAGAGCGAGTCTGTGCCGATCTAGACTCGATTGCCTTGTCCAGCCCTGCTCTCTGTCCGCATGGAAACCGCGACCTACAAATGTAAGAACCACCACAAATAAATGATAAATAAACTCCTCCTAAACAATCTTCATCTGATGCAGAATAGACAATGCTCCAACTGATGTTCACAAGGGCTCTTTATTTACCCCACCGTGAAAAAACTATAAATGAAACCACACAAACAAAACAACTTTTAACACAATGATTTATAAACACCATGGATGTATATGACATGTCATTTTTGACAGTCACGCTGTATTTCCTTTTTCCATATTAATGAAATCCACGTCACAAACATAACTGTACAAACAAAATAACAGGTAACACAATTGCGTGATGGTAACCATGGCAACGAAAGGTGTCTGTTTCCTGTTTCTGCACAAGGAGGGCGAGTGTATTTCCAAACAGTTTTTTATACCCAGCACCCTAATCAAGGGAACTTGATTCAGCTGGAGGGGCACTTTCTGACGAGGGAACCTCCTGAGAGCACTTCAAGTCAAGGGACTGGTTTCAGAAAGGGCCCTAGACTAGTCTAGAGGACGAGTTACACTCCAATGGTCCTCTGGAGTATTTATGTAAGCAGGCTGGTCAAGGCCATTCTGCCTCTCTCTCCCACACAGGAAACATTGTTTGCTTTTTTGTTCCTTACAGTAGTTCCTAACTTTGTTTCTGCACTTGCACATACAGTACACTACACAATTACTATTAGTACTGATCCAACTGACTAGTCACACCACATTAAAGATTTTAAGTAACATTTATTCTCTTGAGAATTACAAATATCATTATATCAATCGTGTGTTGTCTCAATGTTTATCATGATTGAGCCAGTTCATGACAACACTTGCAATTACTGGCAATTACAGTACCTTTACACAGGACTACAGCACATTTAGAGTATGACCCATGCCATACTTTTGGGTTCCGATGTCGATCCTGATTTTGTAGAGTTGTAGACTACCAATTATGTATATTTGTACCAATATATACAAAAAGAATCACACCCGTGTGAAGTGAGGGCCACTCTTATATCGTACATTATCATCACCGACTTCTTACTGACAGTTGAGAGTTGAAAGTCTCCTATACACAACATATCAATGTTTGTCTTTACACTATGACGTAAAATTGTCCATTCATTGTCAATGGGAATTTAATGTTTGTGTTAGGACAAAGTTTGTGCACAACCTAAAAGCTGGACATAGGCCTCAAAAATGGAAAGATCTATTAAAATTAACTTTGAAAAAAACTTTGTAAAACTGAATTACAATCTACAAGCTCCCAAGGCGTATGTGTGCTGCAGTCAGAAGAATAGGTCTTACCAGCAGGGCAGAGTAGACCACCTGGGGGTTGGGGTGGTCCAGGAACAAGATGAGGCCCGGCAGACAGCCCTGGTCCTGGACGATGGCCCGCCGGTTCATGGGGTCCGCTGCCAGGTCCCGAAGCTGGTTGACCACCGCCAACGCGTCTGGCTCTCCCGCGCTCATGATGACTGCAACACAAACACACACTCACTGACCCATGCACAAGTCACACACCTCAACACACACACACAAACACATGCAGGCACACACATACATGGACAGGTTTAATGTAACTCACGCACAACACAACCCACGCACCTTAACACTTTAATTGCCCGGAACTATTTAATCCATTACATTCATGCGCCCAGTCGATTTATAAACACGGACGCCTTTTCCGGACGGACCGGACGGAAGTTCATGATGTTGTGTAGCAGCTAACAATAGCCACAGCACTTTAGAATCGATCGACAACAACGGGAGACAAGAATAAATCTATCGAGACTAGCGACTGGACCGCGGAGCGCCGTCTAACACAGGATCTTTTTTCAGAAAAAGACGGGATGATTTAGATCGCGATTTATGAACGTTTTAAGATTTTCGTTTTCATCAGCTAAACAGAGGAGGGAGTTTTTTGATGACGTCTCAGTCTTGCGCGTCACCGAGGAGAGCCCAGCAGGCGCGCCTGGGCTATACAGCCAGGCGATCTGTTCTCGTATCAATAAACTTCGTCTTTAGGACAATACTTCGTCCTGAGCGTCGGGCGTTACTAATAGAAAGGACAAAGAACTTCGTCCTGGGCGATTAATCTGTTAAAGGGAGAATTATTTTCTATCCATTACACATGATCCCATGAAGCCTTGAATTCAGGGAGATATTTTTGTCTTTTTTGCAATCATTTGATGACAGGACAGAGTATCATTACAGAGTATCACTATTATATTGTGGCTCAGGAATGCGACAAAAGAACAAAAAATTAATTTCCATAAATTCAAGGCCTCATGGGGTGTGTAATTGATTAAAGAAAATACGTATTTTTCGGATGAACTGCCCCCCACACACACACACACACACACACACGGCAATGCAGCATGCTATAAATGCCATTTTAAATTTACCTTTGTCATTTTAACCCTAAACCTAAAGCCTGAGTTGTACTTAGTTACATGCAAATATCACGCACCGAAAATAGCTGATCTACAAACTTGCAAACTTAATGTAATATTTATATTTCTAGGGTCAGTCTCAGACAGTCGCTAGATAGTCAGTGGTTCTCAACATGGGGTCCTTGAATGGACCCATTCAAGGACTCCCAAGCTAAATGACTGATGGACCCATACAGGTCTGTAACTCTGATAGTGTACAAATGGAACCAAATGGACCCTCGCTCTGGAGTTGAGAGCATGTGGTTTGGGGATTAGTGTCCTCAGGAAACCCACTGTAAACAGTTTACAGTCTGGCAGTTACATTAAGGGCTGTAACTATCGATCATTTTCATAGCTAAAATTCTATCATTACTTTTTTTATATTAATATATATCTATGAATCCATTAACCACTTAGAACACAATTTTATACTTTGTCACACAACAGTGTCATGCACATATAACGGAAATAGCAGATTTACAAGCTCACACGCTTTTTCCTTTGACGTGTCCAAAATTTGGATCCATTTTATAATCGATTGAATCTTTTTTTTCTCTGAAGGCGTTTCTGCCTTTATTTGGATACAGTGGAGGAGTGACAGGAAACAGGGAGACAGACAGGGAGTCTGCTGCATGAACCTTGAGTGACTTGCAACAATTAAAAGGTCGTCAGGCTGCTATGGTGAAACCGTGCATCTTTCACTATTGAACTCATACGTAACTATCCCTGCTCTCTGATGGTCATTGTTTTGGTGTGTGTGTGTTGTGTGTGTGTGTGTGTGTGGGTGTGTGTGTGTGTCAGTATGTAGTGACAAGCTTACTTTTCTGTCATTTGACGTCTTGTACTGTTGTGTTGTGTCTTGTAAGTTGTAATTGACAAAAAATCTAAATAAAGTATGTAAAGAAATGGTCGTCAGGCTCGGGAACCGAGTCAGCCTGCATTAGGGCATTTAGATATATATGAATCAATTTGTTTAACTGTACAATGTATACATCAACAGTATGACTATGACAGCTGTTGTTTCAGCTGTTGTTTCTCTTGTTTCAAAGAAACAAGAGAAACGGTTGGATGGCACTTACACCCGCCTTCTAATGAGAGTGCAAAATCTGTCTTGGAAGAGCCACCCATCGACTGATTTAATATAGGGCAACCTTCCCCGTGTTTCTTCACTAGTCCGATCCAGAAGAACACAGTTTGCCGGCCACTGCTACAGAGCTGACAATGAGGTTATATCTTCCCTCCTTCTCTGGAGTCCTGCCTCAAAGCAGACCAGAGGTAGAAAACTGAACAGAACAGAGAACATTGTCACTAAACGAGTTAGTAGTGCTGCTCCACAGTTAACAGCATGTACTGATGGAGAATGTCCACACTGGCACACAGCCTCTGCGGATTCTCAAACGTTTTTCATTTCAAGGACCCCCAATTTCATGTGCATTAGACCACGGAAACCCATTTGATACTTTTTTTTCAATGTACACGCATCGGAGTGCACAGATATCAGTCATTTAGACGGGGACCCCTTGGAAACCCCATGTTGGGAACCATCTATTGATCCACACGGTCTTCAATAGCTTCATGTCGGACCTGGTACCAGGTTATGGGGGGGGGTCAAAGTTATTAATACACACTATAGCAGTTGTGTTTACATGTAAACTACCTTCAGTGAGTACATCCACACAGGACACCCACATATAACAGGTGTGTTGTGGTTGGTGCGTGGTGTGTTTATGTATGCAGATTGCAGACCAACAGTGACATGGTGTTATTACAAACACCGTCCATGACATAAATGGTTACAGGGTCATGGACAGTGTTGCCAATAGGGCTGCCTGTGGATCGGACCTGAACCGGAGGAACCGGATCCAACATCGAGGAATGAGGAACCAGAATCGGTTCTGTCACATTTGGAACCGCTTTCAGGAACCGGTTTATCACACTGTCAGAGCTGCAATGTAGACGAACGTTCGCTTTACTATTATAATACCGGTGGTTGTCAAACTTTTTTTTAATTTCAAGGACTGTCATAACTCTGACCCCGAGTGTGTGCAAATGGAATCAAATGGACTCATAAGCGACCATTTGGTTCCACTTTTCTCATATCGCCCAGCCCTACAGTGGATACCACAATAATATCTGGTGATGTGTCTTAATGATTGGCAAACACACACACACACACACACACACACACACACACACACACACACACACACACACACACAGTACAGAGGACAAGACAGACAGAGAATGACATGATGCTTGCAGACAGACAAATAGCCCTGGTCCAGTCACAGTGCGTCAGCGAGTCTCTCTCGCTATAAGCACTGGACCAGGGCTAACAGACTAAATGAATCACATACAGACTGACACATAGACAGACAGACAAACACACACACACACACAGTCACACACACACTCTCACACACACACACACACACACACACACACACACACAATGGCAGACAGACACAGAGACTGAGCGTACATATTGGCGCGCGCGCGCACAGGCCCCCCCCCCCCCCCCACACACACACACACACGCTGTGACACACGTCTCTTACCGGTGACGTTTATTACTTCGTTACTTTCTGCCAGCCGTTAGCAGCAGGGCGGCTAGCTCAGCTCGGCTAGCAGGTTGTTGTTCATCACACGTCACGACGGCGTCGCCAGCAAAACATGACGTCAACTGAACCGTCACTTTAAACAGGCATAAACAGCACAGTGAGGTTTATGACGTAATTAAAACTGTACGCAGTTTTCACAAACAAAAACACGTTCTGTTCGACGGCGGGCTCCCTCCGTTCGTTTCCTCATCAAGCAGAAAAATGACCACACGTTCTAACATCGAACGCTGTGATTGGACGCGCTCCGGTAACCATCTGACTCTGATGGACCAATCAGTGACTGGGTTCTAAGGGGTCTCTCTGTTAGTAGCCTCGGTCCCTAGCCTCGGTCCCAGGCTCACTTAACTGCGAAAAAGCCAAGCAAAGTGCTGCAATTCCTCATTTCGCCAGTAGGTAGTGGCATCTTCAACGTTGGATAGGATAGCCTTACTGTGGGCTTGTGTGCCGCGGGTTCGACTCCCGATCCCATCCGCGTGGCCTTTACTGCATGTCACCCCCCATCTCTCTCCTCATTTCCTGTCAGTCTACTGTCTGTCCCTCCATAAAAAATATAAAATAAAGGCGAAAGCCACAAAAAAAACATTTTAAATAATAATAATATATTTTTAGTTGTAGTAATAGTAGTCAAACTAGTCATCATAATTTTTTGACCATGAGATCATGGATTTCACAATGCCACGCCAGACTTTCCGGTCCTTCATTGTCATCCCCAGTTCCTGCTTACTGAAGCATGTGTCCCTAGCGATGACATCTGGTCTGCTTTGAGGCAGGATTCCAGAGAAGAAGGGAAGATATAACCTCATTGTCAGCTCTGTAGCAGTGGTCGGCAAACTGTGTTCTTCTGGATCGGACTAGTGAAGAAACATGGGGAAGGTTGCCGTATATTAGAGTAGTGGATGGGTGGCTCTTCCAAGACAGATTTTGCTCTCCTCTCATTAGAAGGCGCCAAGGCGGGTGTATAAGTGCCATCCAACCGTATAGTAGTAGGCCTAGGCTACATACGGTGGTGGACGGTGCTCTACTCAATTTCACCTCATCTTCCAAAACCAAACGCCATTTTTGTGCTCGGACGGACCCAGCCAGCCAGGGACCCAGGGACACAGCTGTCTATAGGAGAGGTTGCACCACTCAAAAAAATTAATAATAGTATTTTTTTTTACAAAACACTTTTTCTTAAATAGCCGAACTACAAGCTCACAACGGATTGTGAACTTAGATGGATCAGTTATTTTCGAAAAGCCTAAATAGCAAAATACCTGCTATATAAACTTTATTATTATATTAATAGAAGTATCCTCTTCAACTGCATTCACATCATTTCAAAACACATATCGTTGACTTGCATAGCTTTAGAAAAACATTGAATTAATTTGTATTCTTGTTACTGAGGTTTATAGTATTATTTTGTCGTAGTGTGTCGTAAAAATAGAAAGTGCAGATATCCCAGATATAAAATTCAAAACATGAAAACATTGCCTTTCTCAGTTACCATGTGAATATAGGCTATAGTAATCAACCTTTTTAAATTTCAAAGACCCCCATGCAGCTTGACATGCATCAGGACCCCTACACTGTAAAATCCTTAAAATCCTTTCAATTTAACTCTGAGTGTGTAAATAGAACCATTTATTGGGTCCATTTGCGTCTTATCACAGTGAGATACCGAGCTCACTGTTCTACCACCCCCTGTTTTAGATGTTATTTGAAGTGCCATTCAATGATATCATCACTTACTTGGCCATGCCTATACTTTTACTATGCACTTTTGTATCCTAACTCGTCACATATTTGCAGCCCTGCTTCTTTCCTCCCCAATTCATCACTATAGGACTACTATTTGTGAGAATGTGTTAGATTGGCAAACCCAACTCATTTGCGCTGCATATTGCCCAAGCGTTGCATGACATTTGTGCCTCTGTAACTATATAAGTGGAACCGCACACAATCCTACTGTTGTTTCACCCAGACTTAGAATATACTTATATTCAAGTTTTTACTTTTATGCGAAATGTTGCGATGGACGGTGTATCTCAAAGGACCAAAGAAAAGCCTTCATGCTGCAGTGGCACTGGGGCACAAGGTGTACTTCTTTGGAGGCTTTTGTCTCGGCGAAACCTACAATAACTTGGACGAGATCGATGTGCTCGTTTTCAACACAGGGTCACTGCGCTGGGCGTTGATGCCCCCAGTGACAGGTGAGACAGGAGAATGTCCTCTTGAGGTTCCCTCCATGCGCGTGTGCCACACAGCTGTGCTGATAGACGATGTCATCTACATATGGGGGGGAGTAGAGGATTTTGAAATAAAGGAAACTGGCAACGGGGTTGTCGACATCGACGGGAATAAGTGCAACGTGCTTTATGCGTTTCACGTCAACACCAACAGATGGTCCAGGCCTGTGGTTTCTGAGACTGTCCCGGAGGCGAGGTGTGGCCACTCAGCCTGTGTTTTGGGGAAGGCCATGTACATCTTTGGAGGATTCAACATGCTGACTGGATACACTAATGACATTTACAAGCTGGACACCACCACAATGTTCTGGTCTTTGATTAACACCAGTGGCCCTCCTACACCCGTTTCAGATTGTCACACTGCCACCATCATAGGGGCAAAGATGTTTGTATTTGGGGGCCGAGGCATGGACGAGGACGAGAGCAATTATAGCAAGGTCAGAGTGTTTGACACAGAGATCAACTGTTGGCTGAGCACGCCTTCTGCACAGCTTTGTCCGGAAGGACGCTGGGGTCATTCGGCCTTTGTCTACTATGGAGAGCTGTATATGTTTGGTGGAAACAACTTTCCTCAGGAAGGTTCAATTTCCTTCAATGACGTTTGGAAATTCAATACACAGACCTTCTCCTGGACGAAGGTTGAGCCCAAGGGGAAAAGCCCATCTTGGATGTCTTGGATGAGCTGTTGCGTGGTGGGACATTGTATTGTCCTCTTTGGAGGATACACACCAGGGGACCTGTACATCCTAGACTTAAGTCCTAGTCTGAAGACGTTATGCAAGCTTGCAGTGAGTCAGTACGGTCTGGAGCCGTCGGGACTCGCATGTTATTGAGGGAGCCCCTCCTATGCTATGCCCAGCTTTAAGGTGTTTAACATTGGCTTGTGATTGGCTGATCACCCCATAGAGATGATTTGATTGGCTGAGCAAAGTACATATTGAAGATAAAAGTGAGGGCAGAAAAGTGAAGACGCCAAAAGTGATTGGCCGGTATGACTTTTGTTATGATTTGATTGGCTAAGCACGGAATGTGATGTATGATGATGTATGATGATAAGAGTGCTCCTCACTTCACACAAGTGTGATTTTTGGATGATACCAACAGGAACAGAAGAAACATGTGACTGGAACTTGTGGAAGAAAACAAGTTCCATGCAAAGGCATTCGGCTGCCGTGTTAAGTGGTCAGATGGGTGGGCTGTGCGCATTTTCAGAACATGTTTATTTGAACAATCGATTGATTGTGTACCGGCTTGGGTCAATGGAACTAATTATAAGCTACTATGTATGTTCCTGTTTATCGGTATTACAATGAAAAGAAAGAATACATTTTTAACATACATTTCTTTATTATATTTTTGTGATTGTCGATTATTTGGGAGCCCACTTGCAATATCCTCAGGATACCTGACCCCAGGTTGAGAATCTCTGGAATATGGGAACATTTTCGAGATTTCTACCCTTGACCCTTATAATTATATTATGCCAGGGATATCCTATTGATATCTTATAGTTATTTTATTTTATTTATTCATATATCTTAACTTTTTAACCTGCACCAATCCTATCCTTTCTGCTGTTGCTGCTATATACCGGAATTTCCCCACAGTGATCAATAAAGGTGCAATCTGATCTAATCTAATCTAATCTAATCTAATCTAATCTAATCTAATCTAATCTAATCTAATCTAATCTAATCTAATCTAATCTAATCTTCCCTTTAAGCCGCTCCTTACTCCACAGGTTGCCATAGCAACCTCCTCTCCTTAACAACAATACAGGTAGTGGAGCGTCTCATGGCTGAAACCCAATCGACCCTATTACCTGTTACACTCATATTGGTCACCTGTGCAATACTGTGACTCTAGGGAGGTCGCTGTTTTCCCGTTTCAAACCCTGACACCCTTCTTACCTTCTTACCCTAACCTAAACCAACCACACCAAACCCAAGCTTGAACAATCTAACACCGCACGCACGCACGCACGCACGCGCACACACACACACACACACACACACACACACACACACACACACACACACACACACACACACACACACACACACACACACACACACACACACACACACACACACACTCACACACACACACACACACACACAAAGGAAACCATGCATGTCAAGGCACCAACCTGGTCCGTGGCCATTTATATTTAAATTTCATATTTGATAACTGTAATTTTACCTTTTATTTGACCATTTAGAAATGGTCAAATAAAACTTAGAAATAGGTAGGCCTATTATAAAACCTGATTCTACCGGTCCCCGGTGGTCCCCTCTGCCTAGGAGGGGACCACTAGACCCCTCTACCATACTCCAAATGTTCCTTCCAGGCGGGAGGGGAAACTTGTGCCTTGACCCACTGACCCATGACACGGACTACTACGGAGTATTTAGAAAACGGAACATTTTCTGAATTGCAGTTGTCAAATATGAAATAAAAATTCAAATGGCCGAAAACTACACGGACCCAACCTGCTCATCGGGAGCAGCTTCCGTGTCTTGCTCAAGGACACTAAGCCGGGGTCGGGATCAAACTGGCAACGTCCCGCTCCCTCCTGTGTCACAACTGGACATGTCACCAGTTTGGTTGTGACAGCGGCTGGGTGAGGCCTGAGGCTGCATGCAGTGCCGTGCTGCATGTGAAACCCGAGCCCGCCTGATGAATGTTTGATGATCCACCTCTAACCAACACCGAGCTGCTCCAACGCTAAAGTTACCAACCAAACCAACACTCCAAGTAGAAGCTGTAAAGTTTGGATTCAGGAACACAAAGCGAGACATCGGTGGAGTTCTGAACGAGGTCACCGAGGCCAACAGGTATACCTGCTGCTGTGTGCATGTGGTTGAATATTGTGTACTTATATATTGTAGTAAAACTGCGTAAACTCTGTCATGGAATGGACTGTTAGGACTTGACAAGCCAAGTATCAGATGAAGATAGCTTAGAAAATGGAGGTGGACAGGAGTGGATTACTGAACAGGTCTGCAGCTGCCAGGCCTCCTCTGCTTAGGAGCCCAAGAGCTCAGGAGACCCCTATGAATTGTCACAGTTATAAAACTATATTTCTTGTCAAGGGGCTTATTTATTCCTGCCAACAAGTTACAGAACCCCAAAACTCTTACTGGAAGAATAGCCTAAAAACATTCACTTTGTAGTCGATGTCACAAGAAACAAACCACTGGATACCAAGTGAGTGTTTAGAATGTAAGACTGATTGTATATATTTGTCATAATATGCGTGATGCGTGGAAAATAGCTGATCTACAAGCTCAGAAAGTGTCATGCAACACATGTGAGCTTGTAGGTCAGCTATTTCAATTACGGTTAAGCGACAGTGCAACATGTTATAAGACGGCAGCGTCCAGTCAGAGCAGTCCAGTCAGAGTACCAGGCAGTCAGAGACAGAAGGGCTTTTTCAAGTCTGTGCCAAGGAGCCTTTTGTCTCATAATTGTCTGCGTGTCTACGTGCGTGTGTGCGTGCGTGCACGTGCGTGCGTGCGTGTGTGTCAGCAGGTAATGTGGGCAGGATGTCTGAGTCCAGACAGCGAACTCTGTCCACCTCAGGAGAGTCTCTGTACCAGGTGCTGGGCCTGGACAAGACCTGCACCCACGACGACATCAAGAAGGCCTACAGGTAGCGGCCATGTTGGCCTATTTGAATGGCTGAGTCATTGATCCATTAAAAGAGTATGAAAATCACACATTTTCTAGCAATTACACACCCCATGAATGAAGCCTTGAAATTCGTAGAGATTGTTTTTGTATTTGCCAATAATTTGGTGACCAGAGACGTCAATAAGGCTTAAGAATGCAACAAAAACAAACTAATCTCCATGAATTCAAGACTTTATGGGGTGTGTAATTATTCGAAAATAACTCCTTCAACCAACTGAATCCTACCGTCCCTATACTGGGGTGAATATTCTGAGAAATGGGTATGGGTAATACGCTCACAACTCGTGAGCTTGTAGGTTGCTTATATTTTCAGAAAGGAAATACTATACCAGTGAACTAAGTATATTAGGTTCTAGTGGTTACAGGTGATCATGTGAGTACTGTGTCACTGTTGTGTTAAAATAAGTGTTAAAAGCTCTACATTCTGCTGATAGAAATCTTTGTCATTGTTCATTAACAGCGTTCTCCCTGTCACTCCACAGTCCACAATCAGTAGAGAGAATAAGTGAATTTGGAAATGATTGAGCAAACACATTTATAACTTGAGGGTGAAAGGATTATTATACCAGTATAACCATATTATTAAAGGCATGTGTAATATAACCGTATTATTAAAAAAGGACAAACCAAACCAAGCTACCCCGGATATTTTACTGATAACAAACAACAAATTGATGTGGTTGATGGTTTCAATAATTTATTGTGGGTCCAAAACTAAGAAATAAAAAACACCAAACTAAATTTCTAGTTTTATACAGAAAATAAGGAAATTATAGATATTGTAAATAAGTGTAAAGATAGCCTATTGAAAAGTTAATTTGTATTATTGTGTTGTACTTTGACTTGCTTTGACTAGCTTTAACTAGCTTTTTTCTGGCATCCTACTTTATTATGTATTATCTTAATGTGAAGCACTTTGGGCTACATTGTATGTATGAAAGGCACTATACAAATAATTAGGGGTCAAATCCCAAAGGGACTTATTGTTTCCATGACAATTCCACGATTTTAGCAGTCTTGGCAGTTCTGTGCTATCGTTCTTTACAAAATTCGACAATATGGTATAGAGTGCCGTGAGGATCCCTCAGGAACTGAACCTCACACTCTTTCGTCAAAAGACCTCTGACCTTTAGATCTCCCGATGAGTAAATTGTTCTGATTTGCTCGATCCACTTTTCTGCCTTTCTTTTGGCCACGTCAAAGAAATCGCATTTCCATACATGCAAATCGAGTCTGACTCGTTACTGACTGGTTACGGGACTACAGCGTTGACAGACAACAGACAAAGAAAGAACTGGACATAACATAGAACAATGGGATCCCTCTCTTAATTTCATTTCATTTCATATTTATTTATTTCATTTCAGTTATGGTTTTACATGATTATATTCATTTTACTTTGTACTTATGTTTTACATATTCTATACCAGAAAAGAAAAGGAGCAGGAAGAAGATAAATCTTATTTATACCTGCCCCTATCATTAAAAACAAAACAAAAACAAAAAAACATCTAATTGATGCTGCTACCAACCATAGATTTTATATCACCATGATTACATCAAATAAAAAAGAAAGAAAAAATAGCAAATCTCTTGATTGGAGATACTTCTTCCTCCACTGACCCTGACTTCCATACAGGAAACTGGCCTTGCGGTACCACCCCGATAAGAACCCAGACAACCCAGAGGCATCAGACAAGTTTAAGGAGCTGAACAGCGCCAATTCTGTCCTCTCTGATCTCACCAAGAGGAACATCTATGACTCCTACGGCTCTCTGGGACTGTACGTCGCTCAGCAGTTTGGAGAGGAGAATGTTAACACGTACTTCATGCTGTCCACATGGTGGGCCAAGGTAGGTGTGTGTTTTACTATTCTTGTGAGGGCCAAATGCCCCCACAAGTATTATAGCAGAATTTGAGAAACCATATCATTGTGAAGACCATGCTGTTTATTTTATGATTTATTTGTTTGGGTACTTTATTTACACAGGGTAGTAGCTGAGTACAAGTGTTCATTTTCAGCAACGCCCTGCACATAGAAACACACAGACCCATTAAAACCTGGGAGCTGACCATACAACAGTCTTTATACTGTTGGCCACTAAGCAGCTCCACTGGAGCAGTTGGCCAGTGCCTTGCTCAAGGGCACCTCAGCAGTGTCACTGTTGGGTGAGTGATGACCATTCACTTCCCCACCCAGACTTACCTGACGGTCCAGGGAATTGAACCAGCAACCTTCTGGCAACAAGGGCGCGCCTCTAACCTTTTATGCCAGTGCTGTGTTTTAGAGTGTGCACATGCGTGTGTTCGTGTGCGTGCGACGGTGCGCGTGCGTGTGTGTGGAGTGCATGCGTGTGTGCGTGTGCGCAAATATGCAGGGCAGGGCTAGTGTATGTGTGTGTATGTCAGTGGTTCTCAAAGTGGGGTCTGGGGATTGGGGACCTCCAGGGGTCTTGGTCGTTGGTAGGGAGACCAGGGGGTCCCATCTCCCCAGCAAAATGCTTTACACTTTTCCTATTCGGAAATCTAGCTAGACAATCTAGTGAATCTACAAGCTCAAAACACATCGATATCTTTTCATATCGGGGTTAAGTGGTCCACAGCTAAACATACATTACACAAAGTGAATTTGGGGTGTCCTGACGTATGTGTATGATTGATGTCTAAGTGTGCATTTACATGACCATATTGTAGTATAGTTTTGTATATATCTGTCAAAAGGATAAAACAAAAAAAAAGCTCAAGATGACTGATTTCTGTCTGTCTGTCTGTCTGTCTGTCTGTCTGTCTAGGGTCTATTTGCATTGTGTGGCGTGTTGACAGGCTGTTACTGCCTCTGCTGTCTGTGCTGCTGTTGTAACTGCTGCTGTGGTCGGCTGAAGCCCATGCCCCCTGGCGAGGGGGCGGAGCCAGAATGCAATCTGTCACCGGAAGACCTGGAGGAGGAGCTTCGCACCGATGACACCGGTGGGTGGAAAGGATTATTATTATTATTATTATTATCATTACCCTTATTATTATTTTATTTATTTTGTTACGTTTATGGTATGGTATGTTAACCATGTAAGAATATTGCTTCTGATGACTGATATTGGCCTTCTAATGAATGTTGGACGCATTGAAAACAAACGTCCCTGCTTCTGGTGACTGATATTATCCTTCTAATGCGTGAGGAGAGTCATTTTTCAGTTCAAAAGATATTTACAATATAAAATATTTATATTTACAAAATATATCGTTTTTTATTAATTTCAAAAATGTCCTTGTCCTGTGCAGATGTAGACACCCCAGTGGTCCAGCAGCCAACCAACGCCAGTGAGAAGACACAGCTGATCGGTGACGGGAAGAAACGATATGGAGACAGCTACACATGAGTTTAAACTAACATCCATATTATATCCATATTTGGTCATATGAGACTAGGGCAGTATTATGCGTGTCTTAAGTACCAGGTCTTATTACTTAACTTAAGACCTGTAGGCGTGATCAATGCCATTTGGCTATTCTGAGTGGCCAAACAGCATTGACCACGCCTCCAGGTCTTAAGTTAAGTCATAAGACCTGGTACTTAAGACACGCATAATACTGCCCTAGACATCATCTGGGAGTTTGGATAGCATACTATCGTGATATGGCATACGTGTTGGATTTTCCTGGTTTTAGTCACTTTAATACGCCTTATTTTATACTTTCAAAATCTTTCAAAAACGTCCCAAAATAGCCAAAATAGCAGATCTACAAGAGCAGGCCGCAAGCTTGTAGATTGGCTATTTTTGAAGGTTTTGGAGAAAAAAGGAAAATGTGTATTCAAGTTTTGTCCATATCGCCTAGCCCTAGCCTAGAGTATTTATTAAAATATTAGTAGGCGTACAATATTTCACATTTTAACACTGCAAGCATCAGGTCTAAAATACAAAAAAAATACTCCAAACAAGCAACTTTGTGCACTATATGCGTAATTTACATGAATTTCACATTTACATGGGGTTCGAACCCCCAGTCCCCTGCGCTGAGATGTGCTAGCCTGGCTAATAAGCCAGAACGGCTGATTCGGTCTGGCTTATTAGCCAGGCTAGAGATGTGCCTGCTTGCTCAGGGTAGAAATTGAATTTGGACTTTCAAGCAGTACCACCTGTCAACCAGTAGGTGTCCTCCCAGACCACAGGATATACAGTACATTTCTCAACAGAAGAGCAGGGAGATCAAAGATACAGTATAATAATAAATACACAAACATAATTATTATATATCACATGATGCCCTTGGGATGTTTATTCACTTCACAATAATAAGATTGTAGAAATGAATTAGTGATGAAATGACATTAGTGTCCTTGAGAGATGTTTACTGATAAACAGATATTGAGCAACAGGTTTCAATGCAAATGTATGGAGACGAGCATCTCCACGCTTTTTCACAAAGTCGGGACTCTCAACTACAAAAAGCCTAGCGTCAATGTTGACAAAATCGACAGAATTTGACAATAGCGAACACATCATTCACCCAATCATTGCGCACCGTGCTCTGAAATAGGACGTATGTGGACTATAGGCACAAACTAAAAACCACTCAAGATCATAAAAGTAGTAGTAACAAAGTGTTTAACCAGCTGTTGGTGTGAAATGAATGAAGACTGAGCAATTACATGGCATAATGCCTATGTATTGTTTACAAACAAACTATACAAATCTGGACTAGGCCTAAGTTGCTTCCACTGGTAACAGAATTTGATGTGCAGTGTAACACAACACAAGTTTTGGACAGTGGGACAGTGAGGACTCCCTGAAAGAGGCAACTTTGAAGAGAATCTCTGTTTGCAATGACTTATCTGTTCCTCTAAACTGTCTGGACCTACAGATTCTGTTATTCTACTGGTTCTATTCAGTATATTCTTCTGGGTTCTAGTTGGTTCTGTATCTGCAGTAGAAGCTGTGGGTCATGCTATGAGCTTGCTGGTCTCTCGGGTCAGTCCAGTGCAGATAGAAGCATGGATAGTCTGGAGAAACGCTCTGATCTGTTCCATATATCTGCATGGAGGTGTTCACCAAACCTGTGGTTTACAAACAAACTGCCAGAGAAGAGCATGTAGTGTGTTCACTTCTCCTGCCTGTCTCTAACTCACGTATAGAGGTAGAGAAAGTTTAAGTTTTAAACTAGCAGTTGTAGAACAAAATCAGAAGTTATGCCGTATCTAGATAGGGACATCTCGGTTCGCTCCAGGGCCTCACACAGTGAGATGTGATGCATCAATAAAACTGATCCTGATTCCCACACAGCTGCTCTTTCCAGTCAGGACAGCTGACCAGAGCGATGGAGATGATGAGACAGCCTGTTGCATGGTCTCTGCAGCTTGAATGTAAACAACAGATCACGTTGCTCAATATTGATCGATTTCACAACTACAGATCTTAAACTACTACTACTAAATCTTTGTTATTCACCCATTCACACACCGACGGCAGAGGAAACCATGCAAGGCGACCAGCCTGCTCATCAGGAGCAGTTAGGGCCTCAGGGGTTCAGTGTCTTGCTCCTGAGCCACTGCCACCCCAGTATGTCCACAAAAGCCCTGATAGCAGACAAACAACACGTTGTGTCTGTCAGCCTGTCACTCATAATAACCTCAGACACGCACAGTTTATTTCATTTATCGTGGCGGACCAGCGTTAGCGCTGCTGGTATGAATTCAGAGTAACTTGCATCTTGCCCCTTTCTGGTTATTTATTGAAATAATCATGCAGACACAGATTTCTGATTCCCACAATGGGGGTAAGGTCTTAATGGGGGTAAAGGCTTTAGTGTCATGGGAATGAATGTAGTCCATTGTTTATCTTGTCGCTCCAATGCTTGAAAAATAATCTTTTTAGCAAAGGATTTTTAGTACATGTTAAATCCAATAACACCGAAGTGGGGAAAGCGCCACCCCAAAATAAAATATGCAAGACTGGCTCAGATGCAATTCAGTCTTGCATCTTTTATTTTAGAGTGCCACTTTTCCCACTTCGGACGGTGTATTTATAGTTGAGCACCCACTGCCTAAACCAAGGGCAGCATCCAGAGGAAGCGCACCTGCCTTTCTTTCTTACAGAATTTTAATACATGGTTTGTGCAAACATGGACACAGGGAAATACAGTATGAGGACGTTTGTGTTGTTGATGTTTTGAATGATGTTTATGCCTTCTCTGTTAGATATACAGTACGTGTCACTGTAAATACAGTTTGGCTTGGTGTTTGGCTTTGGTTCTCATTTATTTAAATTTAAAGCTTGTACAAATTTAAGATATTTTGTGTTGTTGTCGTTGGTGTTTTTTGTTTAAACAATTTGTCCCCAAACAAATCGTTCTTTAAAATACATATTTGACTGCCCATTGCTGCAACGTAACAAGCAATTATTTTTCAGCTCTCTGTACAGCCAGAACACATGTAGAGATCATGAAGAACTCAGTTCTGCTGTGATGATGCATCAACATTACATCCTGTAAAAAATAATCAACACATTCCATTTGGTTAAATGATACATAGCCTACATGCAGACAGTACTGTACATACAGTAGGCCTATATATTATACGCTGAAACAGCATGATTTTTTGCCAGGGCAGGATTGTCTTTTATCACACAAATTGTGAGCAGCTATAATCAGTTGGATTGTGCTGTTAACCTCTTTTAACCTGTTGGGCATGTTATTATGTATAATTAATAAACATTTCCCTCAAACCTTCCAAAATAGCAGCTCTACAAGCTCACAATGCGTCATAAGCTTGTAGATCTGCTGTTGCAACACACTGTGGACGTGTGAATAGAAGTGAATGTTTTGTCAGCTGTGCAGAAGCTTTCTGTTTGAAACTGTATGACTGTATAAGGGAAATAAAAACACTTTTGTTTAACACCAAGTTTTTAGTCGTCTTTTAGGCAGTAGGCCTTTGTCAACAATATAAGGTCAGAACCCGATGGGGCTGTATGTTGTTTATTTGTACAAAAACTGAATATTTCCTACAAAAATAATTACACAAAACAATAGAAATTACAATAGCGGATCTGTCTCACGTGTCACAGTAGGCTATATTTTTATGTAATGTTTAGTTGTTTAATGTTTACACAAGTCAAATTTGCAATACAAGCCTTTGTAATCATTTTATTTTTATTTTATTGAGTTCATCCACCACTGACGGAACAGACTTTTTTCAAACACACACACACACACACACACACACGCACACGCACACGCACACACACACACGTGCACGCACGCACACACACACACACACACACACACACACACACACACACACAGTGACACAGACGCACGCACGCACAGTCAACTTCTCAACACATACATTGCCCCCCCCCCTCTATCCTATCTACAGACAGCTGGCCCCGGGCCCCGCTGTGGTGACATTTATTTTCATATAAGGACATGTCAACATGGCAACCATTTGACGTGCGACCTTCTAAAAACAGCAGCTGACACACTGACACACCGCGAACACAGTCCGGTCACACACACACCGGCGACCTATCGAATCTAGTGACTCCACAGAGTCAACTGTTTTTACACTCAACTCAATTTCACAGTTTGGCGAATTGTAAAGCAAGCAGTCACGTAACAAGGATGTTTAATCGAACAATATCCGCCTGTAAAACTGCCACAAATATCTCAACAACGAACATTTGATTTAAAATCTTGTTTGCAGACTACTTCCGCCGGTCACATAATTCGATAGTCCACTTATTGCGGCGTAACACAGCCGGGACAGGGAGAACTCCCTGAAAGACGCAACTTTGAAGACGAGAAGATTTGCTTACCTCGCGAAACGTGCAGTGAGTGACTGAGCGGTTATCTGTTCTGTTCCTATAGCCTGTCTGGATCTACAGATTCTAAGTAACTGGTTCTGTTCGGTGTTCTTCTGGGTTCTGGTTGTTCATTTCTGTGTGAGAGGTAGGCTACTTCAGTTCTGAGTTTCTGACTGTATCTGCACTGCAGTAGAACCTGTGGGTCATGCTATGAGCTTTGCTGATCTCGGGTCAGTCCAGTGCAGATAGAAGCATGCAGGATAGTCTGGAGAAGCAGCTGATCTGTCCCATATGTCTGGAGGTGTTCACCAAACCTGTGGTCATCCTGCCCTGCCAACACAACCTCTGCAGGAAATGTGCCAACGATGTCTTCCAGGTATGAACATAAAGAATGATATATCCATGTCATGTGAATGATGGTGAGCTGTAAGCTATGTCTTGGTGACTGACAGGCCTGATAATGTAGGCCACTAAGGCCACTAGGCCTACATGTATAATGTGGTTAGTAAAGAGCATTTGAACCTCTTATTAAACAGCTAAAGGTTATGCCAAAGTTATATTTTCTGGTTAAAACTTATTTTTTAGCCTTGCTGCCTTATTGTGCCTAGTAATAATTGTTGTTATAGAGTGTTTGTTCAGTAGGCCTAACAGTATCCAGTGAAGACAGGATCTAGGATAAACAACAGTGACAAGGAAGTGATTAAACAAAACAAAAAATGATATGGAACTAAAGATGACACATTATCTTTGTGGGGTTCTTTCTCCCGATTGTATACAATTGTATAGCTTTATAACAAACACATTTTTGTTAACCAAACAACATATCACTGACACCTGGGCTGTCATATCCCTGTCATTCATGTTTATGGTGGGGGTGGTGGGGATATGTTTTATCCCTGCTTAAAATGCATTAAATACTGTTTGCTATTTATTTTTGGTAATAATTATATCACTATATAAGTATTTAATAAAATAATATATTTTTACCACATTAAACCTGGCATACCTCATGGGCACATTTCTATTTTAATAAATAGATTTAAAAAATGCTTACAACGCTCACATCAAGATGTTTTACTATTTTACTGTCTAAAATAAGACTATAGGCCTACACACAATGTAAGTTCAAATGTTTATTCAGTAAAATGTCATCTATTTGTATAATTTGGTTAGAATAGTGATCGTGAAAGACTTTTCATGTAGGCTTGTAGATAAAAAGCTTGTAGATAAAAAAGACATCTTGAAAAATGTGAACATTTTGGAATATTTTTTAAACATTTTTACAACACAAATCATGTATGGGGGTCACTGGCACAAAATAAATTCAGATGGGGGTCCGTGGCCTAACCGAACACATAATATATTATCAATCTGGGGGTCCTTCACATGAAAGGTTTGAGAACGATGTTGCACAGTATCTTGCAGATGTCACACACTTGCATTTGGTTCCTTGTACCACCAGTATGTGTAGTGAGTGACAATTAAACCTTCAGGATTCTTGATGATTCTATTTGTTTGTAGAACCTTTATTAGACAGATAAACCCCTTGAGATGCACCATCTACATTTTATAGGTGGTCCCTTAAGTCTAACGCATTAAGACCGGATGCCGATTCTAAAAATGTCTTCTAAATGCTAGACCTAACACAGTAGTGTGGTGGTAGGCCTACTCAAACATTTTCATGGAAAGGACCCCCAAAATTATATGTATTTGGCCGTGGACCCCCATCTAAAAATATGTTATTCCAGGGACCCCCAGAAGCAAAGATTGGAGTTAAAATGTTGGTTTTTGGCCTGGGCCGTGGCTCAGCAGTCCAGGCACCTTGGCTGGTAATCCAGTCTGGCAGTGTGCCGCAGGTTCGACTCCCGATCCCGACGGCCTTTACTGCATGACTGCATGTCACCCCCCCATCTCTCTCCCCATTTCCTGTCAGCCTACTCTGATTCTATCCCTCTACAAAATAAGGCGAAAGCCACAAAAAGTATCTTAAAAAAAATAAAATGTTGCTGTTTTTTTAGTGGTGAGCTATGTGTGTGGGTGGGTGGCTGGGTGCGTCTGAGCACCCAGCCACCCACCCAAAACAGCATGGTTATTTTTCACCACCTGTGCGCAACCTAACACAAACACACACACACACACACACACATATTAACTGTATATATGGTGATTTCGGGTGTGCCAGTGCCAGTACAGTACAGTGACAGTACAGTACAGTACAGTACAGTAGTAGAGGGTACAGTAGAGGGACCCCCACACGGTAACTCTCTCATTTCTCAACCGTTTCTGACGCGGGGTGGCTCGCCGGAATCGGGGCGGCACCCTGGGTGTGTTCCTGTGGGTCAGTACAGTACAGTACAGTACAGTACAGTACAGTACAGTACAGTACAGTACAGTACAGTACAGTACAGTACAGTACAGTACAGTACAGTAGAGGGACCCCCACACGGTAACTCTGTCATTTCTCAAGTTGCACCACTCACTTTTATTCAAATAGCAGATCTACAAGCTTGTATAGTGAAGCTCGTAAAGTGCAATGTACATGTATTTATTTGTTTGTTTTGCTCTCCAGGCGGCCAACCCGTACATGACAACCAGAACCGGTGGCACCGTCACGTCGGGCGGTCGCTTCCGCTGCCCGTCATGTCGCCATGAGGTGGTTCTGGACCGACATGGAGTCTACGGCCTGCAGCGCAACCTGCTGGTGGAAAATATCATAGACATGATGAAACAGGGTTCTACCAGGTGAATGGAACATTTTAGATATGTGGGTTTAACCGCAACGCTCGGCACTAATAAATACTCAATAACTACCCATTTTTTCTCAGAACACTCGGCCCACCAAGGCAGAACACCGTCCCGCATAGTTTTACTGAGGTTTAGGCATAGTTTTACCGAGGTTAAGTTTAGTAATAAGGTTAAATCTAGTCATAGTTTTACTGAGGTTAAAGGGTAAGACCACGTTTTTGAGGTTTGAGTTGTATAGTTACCTTGCCATGATGCAACTCCAAATGTGGACAAGAAATCAAAAATAATTGCTCCATTGATGAATTGATCATTCAAAATATGCTCCTCCTTCACTTACAATGCTGAAACAGCTCTCAAAGTCACTCTTTTAGTACATAATCAAACACAAACAAAGTTGATTCAGACAATAAAGAACATCACCAAACCCGGGTTACTGTCCTCCTTCACCCATGTGAAGTGAGGAGAATTTGCGTCCTCACCTTCGTCTTCAATGTTTGTGTTTACACAATGTTTGTGTGTGCACAAACCCTCAAAGCTGGACATAGGAGGGGCTAGCGCCCCGAAATTTTAACTTCCTGTTAATTTTACTATTTGAAAATCCGGATCCATGGATCCAGTCTGGGTTTTCTTCCTAATAAAAATGGCAAAAGCAACTGAATCAACTATGTTTGTCTTTGTTTACGTACGTACGTACCAAAGTGATCTTGCCTTTTAATGCTAGAAATAAGGTTCAGGCATAGTTTTACTGAGGTTAATGTTAGGAATAGATCAGATCAGGTCAGATTTGGGCATTTATTTATACTGATATACCTGGTGCCGACCATTCCGAGGTCACCGGAATTTGACTGGGGCAGAGCAGGTAGTTCTGACAATCGTTCTTGTATTCCATGTAATAACCATGGGCTTAATCATGAGTTTACCCATAGTTTATGCAGGGAAGGATTACCGATTACGATTTGTGGGGTCTAAATAATCCCACCCCCCTTCCCCCCAAAATAGTACACAACATTTCAGATCAACTCGGTACATAGGCTATAGTGCAGGAGTGCACATCACTCTCTCCACTGTTACTCCACCTAACTGACAGTTATAGAATTGGTCCCCAGGGACCCACATACTGAATTTGAGCATTAATTAAGTAAATTATCTCATGGTCACAGGCCCCTGTGGGCACTTGGACCCGGTCCATAATCCATCCATGAATTTACTAGTTTAACCATGCATTAACCATAGTTTTAATCATTGGTTTAACCCTAGTTTACTATGAGCTGAACCATGGGTTAATAATAACCATGCATTAACTGTGGGTTTGACTGCTGTATGAATGAATTGCTAGCATAGACTGATTGCTAGCAAACATTGCAACACAAATTAACCAGCCGTTTGTCCCATACACTGACCTGCTTGTCTTGGGACTATTTATAAATGTAGAGCACTGTAGGCACAAGACTATTTTTATTGTAGAGATGTGATCCGACTTCTAAATTCTCCACACACTGAAACAGTGTACTGGGAGTCTTCTACTGTTGTATTGGGGGCTGCCCAGTACAACCACTGTCTTATACTGTTGTACTGGGAACTGAACAGTACAAGCACCGTCTTATACTGTTGTACTGGGAACTGAACAGTACAAGCACCGTCTTATACTGTTGTACTGGGAACTGAACAGTACAAGCACCGTCTTATACTGTTGTACTGGGAGCTGACCAGTACAACCACTGTCTTCTACTCTTGTACAGGGAGCTGCCCAGTACACAGTGGCGTGCACAGATAGACACTAGAGCACCCCCTGCCCTTTTGGCAATGTGCCCTTTTTTTTGTTTTGTTTTTTTGTACAGTGTACATGTACACTGTGCAGTATGTGGACCATGGTGACATTGATCAATTCTTGATAAAAAGCTTCTAATATATTATTTAGGCCCCAAAATCTATAAATCTCACACTATAAGGCAACCAGCCGGTTCCACGTGCTGCACAAGGTGCCCTTTTTTCACTTGGAGCACCTGCCCCTCTAAATGTCTGTGCACGCCACTGCCAGTACAACAACCGTCTTACAGTATACTGTTGTACTGGGAGTTGAACAGTACAACCACCGTTTTATACTGTTGTCCTGGGAGCTGACCAGTACAACCACAGTCTGTTACTGTTGGTCACTGGGAGCTGACTAGTACAACCACAGTCTGTTATTGTTGGTCACTGGGAGCTGACTAGTACAACCACAGTCTGTTACTATTGGTCACTGGGAGCTGACTAGTACAACCACAGTCTGTTACTATTGGTCACTGGGAGCTGACTAGTACAACCACAGTCTGTTACTATTGGTCACTGGGAGCTGACTAGTACAACCACAGTCTGTTACTGTTGGTCACTGGGAGCTGACTAGTACAACCACAGTCTGTTATTGTTGGTCACTGGGAGCTGACTAGTACAACCACAGTCTGTTACTATTGGTCACTGGGAGCTGACTAGTACAACCACAGTCTGTTACTATTGGTCACTGGGAGCTGACCAGTACAACCATCTATTATACATTTGAAAAGGTGTGCCCAAAACGTGTGCCCACACCAGGAAAATAAAGTCACCAGCTACTACGTCACTGACACGCTGCAACACGCTGCAACACACACTGCAACAACACACTAACACGACACAGTCTTACCCTCCGCGTCGATCCACGGCTATCTCCTCATGTCGCGCCGCACGGCCACACTCAACAACACCCGCGTAAAAACTGTCATTGCACTGCCACTACAGCCGCCTCCCGTCCACACTCACAAACAACATCAATATCAATAATAAACACAAACACGCCACAAGCACCGACACCCCCGCCTAATTTGTTGCCACGTCTATGAAAACAAGCACAGAAAAAATGCCATTCAACACGCTACTTACACACACTACCACTCGCTTACAATACGCGGACCTGGCAACACTACAGTCCCTCTCCCATTTGCTCAAAGCCCACCACGTGACCCACACAGGGAGGGAGACGATTGCGTGATGCTTCTATGTACAGGATTCTATAGGTCACCACTTTTGGTGTGACACACACACGGCTTCTGTTTACTATGCGTTGTCAACACGTGCTGAGTTGACAAACATTGACCGATTTCGGAGAAGACTGATAGTTTATCCTTTAGTAATTAGGCTGTGGAAGTATTCACACTAGGCAACTTTTGCATTTATTGGGATTGGCCATTTGGGGAGAAAAGGAGGAGGAGGAGGTGATCAAGCTCCACAACACCACATTGGTAGGTAGGCTCAAGGCTGCATTTATTTTCCTTCTTTTTCCTCTCGACGGTGCATGGGATGATGTGAACCCCTCCAGCAGGCTAGGGAGCACCGCTCCCGTTCGCGGAAAATGACCGCGGGGTGCGGGTTGCCAGGTTTTTTTTATAAGTAAAGTATTTACATTCAATTAATTTTTTTTTTATATATAATACATTTTCATTTACGTCATATTTAGCGGCATTTCGACCTAAATTCTCTGTTCTTTGTCAATGGCAAATATTGAGACGTGTGGGGACTAAAGCTGTATATAGGAGGGCCCTCAAACACATTATTTCATAACTTTTCATCGTGCTCCTAAAAAAAAAAGTGTGCTACTAGCCGCCATTACATACACAGTTAAAATAATAAGAAATTTGCGCCAACGACTGCGTCGACACCTGGCGTGGAACAAACGGGACGAACCGAGGCGCATATATGGATAACAACAACAACACTACACGCGCTCTGCAACACAAAACAGCTGCATACAACGCGTGTCACTGTGCACTTCTGTATCTGTGGACTTCTGTATCGCAACGCGGGGCAACGCAACTCTGGGATGAGCGGGCCGAAGGCCCGCGAAATTCTAGTAGTCTTACACTGTTCTCTAGAATGGGTCTCCCACCAGCTGACCCTTGTTACTGTGTTCTCGTTGTTAGCACCAAACCTGCACCAGAGCCCAAGGTGGAACAGCCCATGTGTGAGGAGCATGCAGAGGAGAAGATCAACATCTACTGTGTGAGCTGCAGTGTTCCTACGTGTTCCATGTGCAAGGTGTTTGGAGCGCATAAAGACTGTGAGGTCGCACCGCTCATCAACGTCTTCCAGAAGCAGAAGGTAAGACGTCAGTGCTCACTTTATTAATTTGTCTCAATGGAGTATAATTTAAATTAATGACACTTTGTAAGACCCAACCTGTCCCCCTAAGTCAATAGGGTGAATAATTTGGAATGGAACAACTACTACACTCATTAACATTTTGGTGTTTACATCATGACAAAAATACAATGTGATATTTTGATTCAAGCTGTTTTGTCCTCAAATAAGCATCATCGGGTGTTTATATTTCAGCGTCTGTTTCAGAAACATACAAGTTATGAATATATACATGGATCATTTGGGTCTGAATGTTCCTGCACTATTGGGGATGCCTGGTCTATTTATTTATTTAGTTTTCCCGACCGGCGCTGGACGCTGGTGCATAACATGGTCTAGCACCGTTTCCATTTTGCTGCGCAATAGTCGTCGTGTATTGGCTGCAGCTGCAGTTTCCACTTCAGCTACAAACATACAAAGCTACAAATACTCTTGGCACGCTTTGCATCTTTTGCGCTTTGCATCTTTGAATCTTTTGCATCTGCCAGTGTGAACGCAGCATCAGACAAACATTGCTTAACGTTGACAAATTCATATTGTCCTGTTTATTGATATTGCTGGCATGATGACAGATGGTAGAGTCGAACTGATTGCACTCCAATGTGACCACACCACACACACACCTGTGAAACAGTCTTCCCCACAAACAGTGAGAGCCGTCTGCTCTCCCTGTTTCCTCTGCAGCGATAGTTTCTCTCAATCAGACCATGACGAGCAGCAGCAATTCTGTCTAGCTTCCAGAAAATGAAGACTGTCGTGATCTCAGAACCTTTGCCGTCGTCGTATGGCCTACAATTAAACCTTACAATGAGAATAAAACAATATTGTGTGGTGTGTGTGTGTGTGTGTGTGTGTGTGTGTGTGTGTGTGTGTGTGTGTTCCAGGGTGAGCTGACTGACTGTATATCAATGTTGGTGGGAAATAATGAACGACTGCAGGCCATCATCACACAGCTGGAGGAGACCTGCAGGACCATAGATGTAGGTGACTGTACAATGTTCCACGTTTCCTTTGTGCTCCACTGTTCTATTGCGACACCTTATGTACAGATCTGCTGCTTTTTAAACTTTGACTGCCATGAACGGAGATCTCCATTTATATTGATTCAGTTTGAGATCGCTCTTCTACGCTACCGTCTATCACCGTCTCTGTTGCTATGAGATAAACAGGAAGTAGTCAGAAAAATTGTTCCCCCTCGTTGATAGCCGAAATCTTAAAACACTTTTATCTCGGATTCTATTTCCCAGATTGAGTTAATAGTCAAAACGAGCTTTATTCACGGCCCATAAGTAAAGCATTGCTGGTCGCGGTTACAAAAGTCATGCCTCGGGTGGTCCGATACGATTGCATAAGCTTTAGCTAACTTCTGGTTAAGACCCTTGAAAAAGGCACTGAAAATACCTCTGGAAAATACCTGTGATGGGACAATAAAACAGAATCTGCTTCTATGAATGTGGATTAAATAATCTCTCTCCCTCTCAAAGGAAAACGGTCGCAGGCAGAAGTCGAAGGTGTGTGAGACCTTTGACCACCTGTATTCCATCCTGGAGGAGAAGAAGATGGACATGACCCTGAAGATCAACGCAGACCAGGAGGAGAAGCTCGACTACATCCGGTAACTAAATACTTTTACCCAACTACTGTGCTACGGTACCTTTTTACTTTTGGAAAATAAGAAACTAAGAAACTGATTAAGGTATGTAACGTCACTGTAAAAGCGTAATTCTGTTTAACCGGGTAGCGCTGGTTGGCAGGTATCGATACACATTTAGACAGACATATTTGTGCCAGCATGGGTGTTTAGATTTACTTCTTGAATCTTATTGATAGCGGGTACTCAATGAGCTTGTTATCAGGTTTTTGGGGGTATCGGGTTTCGAGCTCCATCCCTAATAATGAGTACCTTAATTTTTGTATTTTTAGTATATTATCATGCCGACCCTTTTGTACTTACACTTAACATGTTTAATACAGGAGTTTTACATGTACCTGAGTTGAGTATTTGCACATTGTGGTATTTCTACTTTTACTTGAGTGAAGAAAAAAGTCCTTATGCACACCTACAGCGGACAGGTGCGTCGGATAACGGGAACTGGAGAAGTAGAGAAAAAAGGGATCCCACACACTGTCTTCACTTGCAGAATTAGATGTATTGAGCAACGTTTCAGTCGTTCAGACCATCATCAGTGTGATGATGTGTGAGACAGTGTGCGGGATCTCTACTTTTACTTGAGTAACTAATGTGAGTGCTTGTCCACCACCGCATCAGGAGTCTAAGGAGGAGATACACGGAGCATCTGGAAAGCATGGCCAAGGTTCTGGAGACTGGGATTCAAACCATGGACCAGTCTGAGATGGCTGTCTTTCTACAGGTGACCAGGCGCCGCGCGCGCACACACACACACACACACACACACACACACACACACACACACACACACACACACACACACACACACACAGAAGGAAAGAAAACTGTCTAAACGCTCTCTTCATGTCTCCTTCAGGATGCTAAACCGCTTCTACAAAAGTAAGAACTTCTAATCAAACGCATTGATGATGTTAATGATTGTTGTGTGTGTGGAGCACAGCATTAACCCTGTCACTGAAGACATTTTGCATTGCATGTGTAAACAGTGTGATACCAAAAGACATTTATTAAAGACTGGATGTCAAATAACTTTTTACAACTGAACGAAGCCAAATCAGAAATCATAATCTTCGGTCCCCCTAATTCCACACAGCCATTTATCTCAGAGCTTGGTAGCCTATCCCCTAGTGTAAAATATGAAATGTTGATGAGTTCTTTAATGTTCTTTCTGGATGTGTGTGTTCCGTTCTCTTTTGCAAATCGATCTTCCATTTGGTAGAATAATGTCTTGAACTTGAGCGTGGATCAAGGATGTCCTTAAGCCCATAGATATAAAAAGCTAGATACCTCATTGGCCGCTGCAATTCATTGGAAGCCTCTGTGACTTCCTTCCCTGTAAGATGGCGCCCGAGATACAGATGCCCCAGATCCAAAGGAGGCATCTACCTTTATGTCTATGCTTAAACCAATACTCACAAGATAATTACTAGAGTTGTGCCACAGCTCCCTCTGGTGGACATAGTAACACACTAACAGACATACATTATTATTATGTTAAACATGTTTCACAAAATCTAAGCTAACTCTCACATATAGTATTGTGAAACACACTAACACTAACAAAAAAATCAAAGATATCATTAGTAGTTAAAATGTATGGAAGAACATGCATGTGCATGGTTTTGGAACCACTAGTCCAGATAATAGTTCAACATAAAATCATTATTAAAAACGATGTGGACAATAAAAATATTAAAATACAAGCAGCGTTACAGGCGTTTGGCTCCTTAACTTATCATTTAGGGCTTTGACAATACTAAAACTAATTTATACTGTTGGGTCTTTTTAAAGGTTACTAAATGAAAACATTGATTAAAATGTGTTGCTTTGTTTAGGATCATTGAAGGAAACAACACATCTCACCTGGAGAAAGTGGAGCAAGGTTACGAGAGCTTTGATCACTTCACAACAAACTTTGAACGTCAGAGGAGAGCCCTGCTCATCCTCAGCTTCATCAGATGTGAGAACCTACAGCAATACATCACATTGTTTATTCACTGCTTCAGCTAGTGTGCATGAATGTAGACCTAATGGCAAGTGAGGGTTGTGTAAGTTAATCTTTTTCTCCTGGATTTAAAACATAGTTCATGAGCTTGTTGTACAGCATATTTGGACTCCTCGATCCTAGAACTACACAAAATATTTGTTTGTTTGCTTGTTGAGGGCCTATACTCGGCTATTAGTGTAGATTTTCGTTTTACACAAACTTTACATTTTAAATTCCCATTTTAAACTCCCATCGACAATGAATGGATACTTTAACATCATAGTGTCTGAGCAAATGGGCTTAGTGTCTATTTTTGTCCTACGCAAACATTAAATTCCCATTGACAATGAATGGCAAATTTCACATCATGGTGGCTGAGCAAATAGCCATTGTGTCTATTTTACATCATGATGATGTACGATGATAAGAGCGCCCCTCACTTCACACGGATGTGATTTTTTTTCAGCTGATGATGAGGAGGATGAGGAGAGTGAAGAGGACGTAGCGATAGAGGGCCCAACAGCGCTGCACCAGCCAGTAGGTAGCACAGCTGTCCCCGTGCCCAAGAGTCCACAACCCCCCCAGTCGCTAGCGGGCACAACTGTCCCCATGCCTAAAAGTCCGCAACCTCCCCAGCCACTAACAGGAAGTGCTGGTGTCCTCGCTCCGAGGAGTCCACAACCTCCCCTGCAGCCAACGGGAAGCTCTGCTCTCCCCGCTCCCAAAAGTCCTCAACCCCCTCAGACAGTGGGGAGCGTTGCTTTCCCCCCTCAGACAGTGGGGAGCGTTGCTTTCCCCCCTCAGACAGTGGGGAGCGTTGCTTTCCCCCCTCTGCACCCCTCACCTCTGCCCCTGCAGGCCGTGCCCCCTCTGCACCCCTCGTCGTTGCCCCTGCAGGTGGTGGCACCCTCTCTGTCCCAGCACCAGAGGCCCGTGGAGGGTCTGAGCGCAACTGCGCCAGTGGCGTTCCCTACGTCCCAGGCTCCATCCCAGGCCACAGCCAGCCAACCACAGGTAAAAACATCGCTGCTCTTTACTTAACCCAAAAAATGACTTATTTTCTATCAGTTACACACCCCTTGAAGTCTTGATTCACAGAGATGTTTTTGTGTTTTGTCACAATCCTGAGCCAATAATTGGATGACTGGCTGTGTCTCGTAATGCCCGATGACCCGGTCAATGGCATATTGGTTTAGGAATGTGACAAAAACAAAAATAATCTCCATGAATCCACTAACGGCCAAAATAAAAATAAAATACATTTTCTTCAGGTTAGGATTCCAATTTCATGGTGTGTACTGTAAAGTGTCCCGCGATCTTATTTTACATTTTGTAATCATCAACACTTTAGTTATGGGCCGTGAATAAAGCTTGTTTTGACCAAATACGCAATCTGGGAAAAGAACCCGAGATCAATGTATTTTAAAAAAAAATCTGTTTACATGGAGGCGAACGGAGGCACTTCCGGTTCATTTGCGGTTTACTCAAAAAAGAAAAAAAACCCATTTAAGCCACTTGACTAAAGAAAACATTCTCATGTTTGCTTTGATTTCAGGCCTCCTCAGATCCCAGCGGCGGTGAGGACATAGATGGACCCCGCCATGTTTTCTCTTTCTCCTGGCTCAACCAGAAGTAGAGCGCTGCATCCCAGGACTGTATCACGCTGAGAACAACACATGATGACATTTCAGGGGTGTTATTTGGGGTCTCAGCCAGGGGATGACAATTGGCACATTAAATGTTAAATGTGTTCACATTAACCTGCAAGTCGGTTCTTTTATGCATATATTCCCCAACTCAGAATAGTTTTTGCTGATTTATCTGATTACAGATTGAGTGCATCTCAATCTATGCCCGTCAATCTACATGAGACACGTTATTCATGTTATAGATTTTCTTGTCAGCAACCATACATTCATAAACACCCTTTTTTGTTTTCTTAAATTATGCTTCTGGCACATTTCAGAATGTAGTGTCAACAGTGAGTGTTATAATCCCAATTAGATCAATCTTTCTCTGTCTTTGAATCTGTAAACATTCAGAAGAGTTGATTCTGTATTTGTTTTTGTTTGTTTTTAACAGCTGTGTGGTTGTGGAATCATCTACTTTATGCACTGGGTGATCAAAAACCAAACAGAATGTTTTTTGGAACATTCAGGAGAATAATCCACAAATGTGATGATTTTGTTACGAATATAAATTATCTTGTATGTTTTTGCTCTTATTGTGTTTTATTACCAAACCTTCGAAATAATAAAACGGTTTCAGAGGAAAATATACATTTTCAATTACACTACATAGAAAATACGATAATGTGGTTCTATTACATAGACAGGTTCTGTCCATTGTACCTAAATGTTCTTATAATAGATTTCATAATTTAAACAGGAAGACCAAAGTGATCCACGTTGGAAAACAAACACAGTGTTATAGCTTACGGTACATTATGTGTAAGATTTTAACCTATTTAAAGACCACATAGCGTCGCTATTCTGAGAGTGAAAATAGCCAATCTACAAGCTCACAACACAACGTGCTGTGAGAGTGTTATCTTCAGCGAAGATATTTGTTCTAGAACTAGAGGGGAATAAAATCACTGGGGGACTCTGGTCAATGAAGAATATAGCCTATAGGCCATGTGTTATGCAGGGGTCAAAGGTCATCTCCAGTGGTTAATGTTCAAGGTTGATGGTGGTCTTTATTCTTACATCTTGTGCACAGGTATATACAATCCTTTTAGTAGCAGCATTAAACAATAAATCAATTAGAAATAACAAAACTACTAAACTAACAAAATAACATTTACTTTTTAAAATGTCTTGCAAGCTCATGAGTTTCCCTACGCTACGTGTCTAATAAAGATAAAGATAAAGAAAACTTTATTGTCCATTAAATTGACATAAAATGGAAATTTGTCTTTGGCACACCGGCAGTCAGTTACAACAATAAAACATTAAAAAAAATACACAGGTGCATTAAAATACTATATAAAAATGCATTCACATTAGCACAACAACAGTGATCATGAGCAGTGGCGATTAGACTATTTAAACATTTTCTTATTTAAAATGTCCACAGCAGTTGGCCCCAACGAAGTTTTGTAACCCTTCTTTTTTGCTAATTTTGCCCTAAGCCTCCTGCCCGATGGCAACAAGTCAAATTCAGAGTGAAGAGGATGGGTAGAATCATTGTAAATCTGAATTGCTTTTTTGGTTATGGAGCGGTTGTATATGTCCTGAAGTTGCAGTTGTTTGTCTCCAATGATCTTACTTGCCTGGTTGACTACCTACCTGGGTGAGCTTGTTTTTATCTCTAACTGAGAGATTCCCAAACCAGGACACAATGTTAAAAGTGAGAACACTCTCAGTGAGTGATCTATAGACCATGGTCAGGGTGTGTTTACTGGCATTAAAACTTCTCAGTTTCCTGAGAAGGTAAAGCCGCTGCCTTGCCTTTTTGTAGATGTTATCTGCATTGGTCTGAAAGGTCCCAGGATTACATTAGATAATTGGCACTGGGTGAAAAAACTGGGTTGCAAAATCGTGGGATAAACATTATAAAAAATGTAAAAAAAAAAAAAAAAAAAAAAAAGAATACTTTTGTATATTGGCTGTTTATTGCGACTGCAGGTCGCATTTACTATGAAATCGTGCATTTCCCAGTCGGTTGCAAGGAAGCTTTGAGAAGGAAAGGAAATGGTCACGTGACTGGGCTGCGCCATGACACTTTCATGGAAGCCAAACACACCGGAAGTTCAATGAATACATGATGGAGCCGGCTGGACCAGCTCATAACAAATATCATTGAGACACTTCGGCTCAGATTGACCATAACCATTTATTGCAAAGCTATTGCATGTTAGTTTGGCGGTGTGGCTCTGCTCATGTGATATCAGATGATCTGCGTACCGAGACACAGGTCTGATATCACATTTGATATCTCCGATTATCTGTGCACCAAGACACAGCTTTGATATCAACAACCCCCCAGAGCATATATACCATCTGCCCTCCGTGCCGCAATGAACTAACGCTACGCTTGAATTCTGAAATCTATATCATTTCTAATCTAGTATATCATTTTATCGGAGGATCTAAACAGCAACAGGTATTGTTTCTGGCTCGGAGGTATCACAAGATTTGGCTGCCAGACAGGAAACGGCAGAAAAATAATGTGTTATATCTTCTGTTGTTTTCCAGAAGAGATTACTTTACAAATGGTCTCAGTCATTCAGAAATAGTATAGCTTGTCACTGAGCTCTCATCGACTCCAGTGCATTCTGCCGAACTTCCGGGTGTAGTTTGGCTCCCATGAAAGCCTCCATGAAAGTGTCATGGCGCAGCCCAGTCATGTGACCATTTCCTTTCCTTCTCAAAGCTTCCTTGGTCGGTTGGTTGGTCACCCCAGTGACATCACGTGACATCATCAGGGATGGAGATCCCTGACGTCATCAATATTGGCCAGCAACTCTACATCTGACCAAAGAGAATCTCTTTGATCTGACCTCAAATCCTTAGATCTCCATTATATAGAGCTGACCTGTTCTGACATTCCATATGTTGATCCTTCCCCATCCATCCTTCCTCTTCGATGTCTCCCTTTTGACTGATACCTGTCCATTTAAACTCTAGACGGGCCTTCATTTTCGGGACCGAAAATTAAGGCCTGGGTCCTCATCAAACCCTGTACACTCAACACACTGCCCCCACTGCCACACTAGAGTTCTCATCAGGCCCGAAAATGAAGGCCCAGCCCTAACTGGGCCCTCATCAAACCCTGCACTCAAGACACTGCCCCTGCTGCCACCCTTAGATCTCTTCTCCATATATGGAGCTGACCTGTTCTCACATTCCATATGTTGATCTGACCACATCAAACCCTGTACACTCAAGACATGCTCCATATATGGCCAGTACAGAATTAATTCCATATGTTGATCTGACCCCCCATGCCAAAGCCCCAGCACTCCCCCAGCACTCGCCCAGCAGTCTGCTGTCACCTATGTGGATGTGTTCACGCGACATCGCCCTACCCTTAGATCTCCATCTCCATATATGGAGCTGACCTGTTCTGACATTCCATATGTTGATCTGACCACATCAAACCCTCAGACACGCTCCATATATGGCCAGTACAGAATTTATTCCATATGTTGATCTGACCCCCCATGCCAAAGCGCCAGTGTTCGCCCAGCACTCTGCTGTACTAGGTCCTGACCTAGGTGGATGCGTGCACGCTTCTCGCCCTCAGGCGTCTAGGGCTCATACATACTCCAGATGGTTACTATCCTTTGAGTCTGACTGTCCGCAAAACAGTCCACCAAACAGAAGGCTTTGGTTTGGACTGTCCAGTGAACTTTCACCTGAATGTCTTCACTTTTGTCGACAGCAGGGGTCGCATGGCTTCACAACCTTAAGTAACAGATCACACTAGTACCCATAGCCGGGAGGGACATCCGCGCTGTTATTGGTTAGTTGGTTGCCATGCAACAGGCTAGCACGCGTTTTAGAGAGGACTGTTGACGTGATTCCCGTGAACAATTTTTTTTGAACGATATAAATGAATGAATGAATGAATGAATGAATGTGTATTTATTTAAAATAAACTTTTCATATAATAGGATACATAAATTATCATCAGATCATTCAGCAATCAGTGTCTGTCATCAAGGGGAATATGACAGCAACAGATCATATTCCTGACATTTTTCATCAAATTTACATAATATTGATAATAACAAATCAAGTAGCCAATCACAGAGCGCGTCCGCCCGGGCTATAGGATTATAAAGTTGCTGTACAACACGTCTCACACACACAAACACCCCCCAGCAACACGTTCAACACACATCTTCAGAGATTCTGCAGAAGACTTCAAGACATTTATTATAACAATTATTTAAAAGGAAAATATATATATATATAATTAACAATGGCAGGACGAGACAGAGTTGTACATCTGCTCAGACAACTGGAGAGAGCAGCGTGAGTTTATTTTATTTTAACGTTTTATATAATGTTTTAAAACGTGTTGCTGCCTGTCACGTTTCTAGTACGATGGTGTTGCGAACACAAAATGAACAGATCTACAAGCAATCAATGCTGTAGAAAAGTTAAAAGACGCACAGCCGCACACCAGCGTGAATCTAGTTTGCGTCCGGTATAGGCATGGTCTGGGCATAACTAGATTCACCGTTTCACGGTTAAACAGCTGTTTAAAGACTTGTAGTATTGTATCATTTGTACCGTAGTTTAAAATAGTATTCTGTACGGGGTAATAGTAGCTAGGCTAGTATAGTGTAATAAATTAGTATTTTAACATTATGACTAGAGTGGGAAATTATAGGAATATAAATAAAGCATACAGGTTGAGTTGGGCATTGATTGATTGATTGATTGAAAATTGTATTAACAGTTTGCAGAATTACAGTACATTTCAAGCACAAACTCAATACAAAGGCTGTTAACTGTGAGTGGACGACCCAATTAAGCATTACACTTGTTTACAACAGGGTCCACCATGTTCAATTCATCAAAAGCACCGCATCATTTGTCCAGTATTCCATAAACATTGTGGGCATCTCAATGTTATTTTTTATTAATATTTTTTTAACCCCAAGATTTTGAAAAAGTTCATGAATAAATGTATGCTGTGGAAAAAAGATCTGAACTAATGTAAAGTATAGATGATTTGATTATCAGACCAAAATTGGTTTATGCCCATTAAGGTATTATGTCATTAAAAATGATTATATTACATTACAGTCATTTAGCAGACGCTTTTATCCAAAGCGACTTACAATAAGTGTATTCAACATAGGTAGGGAACAAAAACTACTAATCACCAGAAGTCTTTAGTGCATTTTCTGCAAAAACAAGCAACCAAGAGTATACCTAGCGCTAAGGTAAAAGTGCAATATATCAGCTACCTATTTCCTTAACCGGATGAGACAAAATAGCTAAATCAAATGAGCATGAGCTAAAACAATTAAGTGTATCGACTAAACAAGATCCAATAAACAATACAACAATAGAAAACAAACGTTCGTACAACTAGTTAACAACAAGTAGGTCAGGCAGAGAGGAAGGGTAGTGTTTCCTGAAGAGGTGGGTTTTCAACCTGCGGCGAAATATGGGCAGTGACTCTGCTGTCCTAACATCAGTGGGGAGTTCATTCCACCACTGTGGGGCCAGAACAGAAAAGAGTCGTGACCGTGTGGATCGGCCAGAAGGACCCTTGAGTGACGAGGCAATCAGTCGCCCCGAGGTGGCAGACCGAAGTGGTCGGGCAGGGGTGTAGGCATCGACCATAGCCCGGAGATAGGAAGGAGCTGTTCCTTTCACTGCCCTATAGGCTAACACCAGGGTTTTGAACTGGATGCGGGCCGCTACGGGGAGCCAGTGTAGAGAACGGAGAAGGATGGTTGTGTGGGAGAACTTGGGGCGGTTGAACACCAGACGAGCCGCAGCTTTCTGAACAAGCTCCAGAGGTCTGATGGCAGATGCCGGAGCACCAGCAAGGAGGGAGTTGCAGTAGTCCAGGCGGGAGATGACGAGAGCCTGGATGAGCACCTGGGCTGCCTTCTCCGTGAGGAAGGGGCGAATCCTCCTGATGTTGTAGAGGAGGAATCTGCAGGACCTTGTCACTGATGCGATGTTTGCCGAGAACGTCAGTTGATCGTCCAGGGTCACACCCAGATTTTTCGCAGTCCGAGTTGAGGTCACCACAGCATTATCAATGGTGATGGCCATGTCTCGGTGCGGACAGCCCTTCCCCGGGAGGAACATCAGCTCGGTCTTGTCCAGGTTGAGCTTCAGGTGGTTTGTCGACATCCACGCCGAGATGTCAGCCAGACAAGCAGCAATGCGTGCCTCCACTTGGGTATCAGAGGGGGGGAATGAGAGGATCAGCTGGGTGTCATCGGCATAGCAGTGGTAGGAAAAGCCATGGGAGTGGATGACAGCACCCAGAGATGTAGTGTAGAGAGAGAAAAGAAGAGGACCCAGAACCGAGCCTTGGGGAACCCCAGTTGTGAGCCTGTGTGGTTCTGACACAGACCCTCTCAGCATCACCTGGTAGGAGCGACCCGTCAGGTAGGATGCAAACAGGGAGAGTGCAGAGCCTGAGACACCCATCCCCTCGAGGGTGGAGAGGAGGATCTGATGGTTCACCGTGTCGAACGCTGCAGACAGGTCCAGGAGTATCAGGACGGAGGATAGAGAGTTCGCTCTAGCGGCATGGAGCGACTCCGTCACTGCCAGCAGGGCAGTCTCTGTCGAGTGACCCACTTTGAAACCAGACTGGTTGGAGTCCAGGAGGTTGTTCTGGTGGAGATAGGAGGACAGTTGTTTAAAGACAGCACGTTCGAGAGTTTTAGATAGGAAGGATAGAAGGGAAACCGGTCTGTAGTTCTTGATCTCAGAGGGGTCAAGTGTCGGTTTCTTCAGGAGGGGGGTGACTCTGGCAGTCTTGAAAGTAGAGGGAAAGTAGCCAGATGTCAGAGAGGTGTTAATAAGGTGGGTTAAGAAGGGAAGAAGTTCAGGTGCAATAGACTGCAACAGAGTGGTTGGGACCGGGTCCAGAGAGCATGAGGTGGGGCGACTAGAGGTAACAAGGAGAAGGACCTCGTTAGGGGAGAGGGGAGAGAAGTGGGATAGAGAGGGGATGGGGGGGGGAAGAGGAGTAGATGAAGGTAGAGAGGGGGGGGTGGCAGGCAGACGGGTGTGGGCAGTGCGCAGGGCACCAGCCGGGGGAGGAGGGAAGGAGGATCGGATATCGTTCACCTTCTTGTCAAAGAAGTTGGCGAAATCGTCAGGGAGGAGGGACGAGGAGGGAGGAGGGGGTGGTGGTTGTAGGAGAGAGGAGAAAGTTTCAAAGAGTTTTTTAGGGTTGGAAGCAGAAGCCTGAATTTTAGTGCAGAAAAAAGCAGCTTTAGCAGCTGATAGAGAGGAGGAAAAAGTAGAAATGAGAGATTGGAAGGTGAGAAGGTCCTCCGGGAGGTTGCCCTTTCTCCATTTGCGCTCAGCCGCTCTCAGGCTCCGTCTCTCAGTCCGCACTGAGTCCGACAACCAGGGGGCAGGTGGAGTTTGGCGTGCAGGCCTGGTGGTGAGGGGACAGAGATGGTCGAGAGAAGAGGATAGAGTAGAGAAAAGAAGATCTGTGGCGGTATCAGGGGATAGAAGAGCAAAGGATTCAGGGGCAGGAAGAGCAGAGAGAACAGAAGAGGAAAGATCAGTGGAGGAAAGTGAGCGAAGATTGTGACGTGAGGAAATCATGTGGGTAGGGAGGGGCTGTGAGGGGGGAGAGGAGAGAGGGAGAGAGTAGGACATGAAGTAGTGATCAGAGAGTTTCTTACCCTTTTCACTGGAAAGAGGAGTGACAGACAGGTTAGCAATAGAGCAGCCTCTGGTGAAGATCAGGTCCAGTTGGTTGCCCGCCTCATGGGTAGGAGGAGATGGGGAAATAACTAGGTCAAAGGCGGCGAGAAACGAAAGTAGTGGGTCTAGCTGCTTCTCAGTCGGGAGGTTGAAGTCACCCAGAAGGATGAATCCAGAGCCATCGACAGGGAAGTGGGAGACTAGATGGTCCAGCTCCTCCAGGAAGCCACCAGCAGGGCCCGGTGGGCGATAAACAGCTGCAATGGTGAGCTTGACTGGATGAGAAACAGTGACCACATGAAATTCAAATGAGGTAGGAGAGAATAGTGACAGTGAAACAGGAGAGTATTTCCATTTTCTGGAAATGAGCAGACCAACCCCACCACCTGTCCGCACGGCTCTGGGAGTGTGAGAGAAAGAGTACACATCTGACAGAGCCGCGGGCGTAGCAGTGTTTTCTGGTCTGATCCAGGTCTCAGTCAGAGCAAGAAATATATGTATTTATTTGCCCCCCCCCCCTCCCCCATTTATAATTGTCATAATAATTTATAATTGTCAAATGCTAATTAGTAGCATAATTGTAAAAGATATAGTAGTGTTGCATTAGCCTATAGTGTAGTTGTAGGCCTATAGCAGTGGGGAGAGTAACCATGTATGTATTACAATGTTTTAAAGTCTTTTTAAAAAGTTGATTTGTTTGTCAACAGTTGCAGATGCCCCGCCCACTCCAATACGTTCCATCAAGGTAAAGTTATTATTATTATTATCAGTTATGATAATTGTAATTCATATTGTAAAACCACACATAGGCCTATGCATATTATGATTTGTGCTAATAGTTATTCATTATGATTTGATCTCAGGGGCTGGAGCTGCTGCATGCACTGTCAGGAAAACTGACTATGCATTTGAGGTAATTACTTGATAACTAAAGTATAAATCACCCCAAACTGTAGGCCTACTGTACCTACACTTTGTATGATCTGCTGTTTTGTTTTTTTACACTTTAAATATGTAATTTTTGTAAAAAATAAAAATACCCCTTTGACATTGTGACATCTCCTTGTCAGATGGCCAGCTCCAACATCCGATATGGGGAGGGCGTCACCAGAGAGATCGGCATGGTAACGTATAGTTCCAACCAGTGTGTTGTAAAAAGTAGTATTTGCCTCTGAGATGTAGGCGCAGTGGAGTATAATGTATCAATAATGGAAATAGTCAAGTCAAATTAATGTACTACACACCTGTAGCAGTTATGTACATGAGATTACAAAGTAAATGAGATAATTTGTTAAACAACAATTCTCGTGGCCCGGACGATTAGCTCAACCGTCTCGTCTGGGCACCTAGGCTGCTGAGCCAGCCTGACGGCGTGCCGTGGGCTAGACTCCTTTGCTTCCCCCCATCTCTCTCCCCATTTCCTGTCGGTCTACTTTCAACCTATCAATAAAAGCAGAAAAATCCAAAAATATTGTGAAAAAATTTAAAAACAATTCTCACCTACAAATGTCTCAAGTCTTAACACTCTGGCTCCACACCTCTCAGTCCTCCTCCATAAACGTACTACTGTATGTCACAGAACCTGCGGTCTACAGACTTGGACCTTCTCTCTGTCCCCCAAACTAGCAAGTGAACCTTTGGGGACAGCCTTCAGTATGGCAGCCATAGATATAATAACCTAGATGCCTCATTGGCAGTTGCAGTTCATCGCGAGAGCTGAAGGGAATGCGCCAGGAGTGCAGAAAGGCATGCTGCCGCTGGCCATAGTGACAAATCACAGCACGTCTTTTCCGGGACTTATCAATTCAATTCAAAGGAGCTTTATTGGTTGTCAGTGGGGTAGGGAGCGCATCACTGTGTTCATTTGGGCCGCACGCAAGTGGTTATATTCCTAAACCTAACCCTACCGTAACCCTAACCTTAACCTCACAATAACTATGCCTAAACCTAACCTTAACTCTGACCTCACAAAAACTATGCCGAAACCTAACCTTAACCCTAACCTCACAAAAACTATGCCTAAACCTAACCTTAACCGTAACCAGGATTTAATACCAGGAGGTGTTTAGCGAGGCACGCTACCGAGTTGGCTGCCAGAATGGAGTTTTCTGGCTGTATTAGAATGTGAGAAAGCCCCACCCAGCGGGTGCTCCAGTACTTCCTACTAGTAGTAGCTGGCGGTGTAAAACAAGCGGTCCCTAAAAACCTGACACCTACAGAAACAATATTAGCTCCCTGTTAGATACAGACGCTGAGACGCCCCACAGCCGAAGGAGGCATCTACATTTCCCCCCACACTGTGAAACTCCCTCGCAATGGAGATTCGCCAGGCTCCAACACTGGACTCTTTTAAGGCTGCCTTGAAAACACACCTATTCTCTCAGGCTTATGGCAAATAGTTGTATGTTGTTTTGTATGGTTGTTTGTTTTTTGGCTGTTCATTGTTTTTGAGGGGCGCTATCCCCTCCTATGTCCAAAAATCTGCCTAACGATGATGTCACGGACGGGTTGCTGAACTTCCCACAGCCCTCCTATGAGACACAGACTCAGTAGGATTTTTGTTAACATTAGTGAGGACCAATTATATGAAGATAAGTTGAAAAGTGGTGAAGTGAGTACAATTTGGAGGTATGTTTCCTTTTTAAGTATTTCCAATAATCTTTTAATCTTTTAGTTCTACTCTCCACTACATCTCAGAGGTAAATATTGTACTTCATTCCACTACAATTATTTTACTTGTTGCTTTGTAGATTTTGATTATTGTTACAACACTAACTACTTCAGCCCTATATATATACATTTAGAATTTTCGACCATTTGAAAAACAAAAACAAAAGAAACAATATTTCCTCTCGGCTGTCTCCCTGCAGGACCTCCAGAACATGGGAGCTCGTAAGGTGTGTCTGATGACAGATAAGAACCTGTCGACTCTGCCTCCCGTCAAGGCCGTTCTGGAGTCTCTGACCCAGAACGGAGTTAATTATAAGCTTTACGACAACGTCCGAGTGGAGCCCACAGACACCAGGTATATACACCGACTCCTCCCCTCTGACCCTTAGCCCCTCCCAATTTAACACAGACTCCTCTCATCCCTAACCACGCCGGCCTGTATGTCTTATTCTGTTTGCTATACCAGGGGTTCTCAACCCGTGGGTCGCGACCCCCTGAGGGGGTCGCCAAATTATCTGGGGGGTCCCCAAATTATTATTATTATTATTATTATTATTTTTTTTTTAACTGAATGGCTGTGAAATTGAAATGAAGAGTTTACATAGAACACATAGTACATGCATAAACTTTCCTTAATGATTAGATCTGGTTTAATTTATGATATATTTTCTCTATTATTAAGGTTATTTTTGCAGTCAGTTTGTATTGGGGGTGGGGAAGGGGGGCAGGATGGGGGTTGTGGCATTTTTGGGGGTCCCCAGCCAAAAACATTGAGAACCCCTGTGCTATACAACTCTGTTCTGTGTGTGTGTGTGTGTGTGTGTGTGTGTGTGTGTGTGTGTGTGTGCGTGTGCGTGCGTGCGTGCGTGCGTGCGCGCGTGCGTGCGTGCGTGCGTCATTGATGTGTGATTGATTGCATTTTTATTGAAAAATCACACCTGTGTGAAGTAAGTGGTGCAATTCCGTGTTGGGTTCCCCGGGGGCCCCCCGAAACATCCAGACCCCCAGGAACGTGCCCAGGGTGCCGGGCCGGTTCCGGCGAGCCGCCCAGCATCCGAAACGGTTGAGAAATGACAGAGTTACCGTGTGGGGGTCCCCAGGGCCAGGGGGTCCCTGTACTGTACTGTACTGTACTGTACTGTACTGTACTGTACTGTACTGTACTGTACTGTACTGTACTGTACTGTACTGTACTGATACACCTGCAATCATATATACAGTTAATCTGTATGTACGTGCTCGGACACAGCCAGCCAGCCAGGGACAGACCCAGCCAGGCAGCCAGGCAGCCAGAGACATACAAAGCTCCTTAATGAAGTGGTTGCAACACTTACAAATTATAATTGTATATCTTCCAAACTGAGTGCCATGTGTTTTTTTAGGTAGAACAGACAGACAGACAGACAGACAGACAGACAGACAGACAGACAGACAGACAGACAGACACTGACAGAATTGTAACATATTAGACCAGTAAAAGAACACGGGTAGTGTAAAGGGAACCCTAGCTGGCACAGAGGTGAAGTTCCTGCTCGTCACCTTGGAGTCTTTGGATAGTGAATCGTCCGCTGTGCCTCTGGCTTGGCCTGGTCCTCCAACGAACACCATTGGTCGTGTTCGAGGGTGGGATTCCATTCTTGATTCTTTTCATGAACCCCCCACCTCCCCTACATGACCCCCCTGTAGGGCTCGCCTCAGCAGTGACAGTCAACACACAAGTGTGTGAGGGAAATTGGCATAACGTAATTGCATTAGGATAAAAATAAACTGATGTGTAATTTGAGTGTTTTAAATGTACAGTATAACAGTGTAAATGTGTTCAGGGTTGGATGGCATTCGAGTGATTAGAAATTTAGACCACAGGAATGTTGTAATTCTTGGGTTTAGTGTTGGATTGAGAGTTTATGCATTGCTTATGCATTGTTATTAGTAGCATTTGTAACGTACATCACATGGTACCTCTGTCTGTTTGTGTCTGTCTCTGTCTCTATCTCACTGTTTTCCCTCTCTTTCTGTCTGTCTCTCTCTATAAGTTTTAAGGAGGCCATTGCGTTTGCCAAGCGTGAGTCCTTTGATGTTTTCGTGGCAGTGGGTGGGGGCTCTGTGATTGACACCTGCAAAGCAGCCAATCTGTACGCGTGCCACCCTGAGGCAGACTTCCTGGACTTCGTCAATGCTCCCATTGGGAAAGGAAAACCCATCACTGGTGCTCTTAAACCTCTGATCGCAGGTATACCTTTAAAAAAACATGGATCACCACTTTTAAAACCATTATTACACGGCTTGGTTGAATGCTTTGCTACCATGTACTCAGTAACAGGCATGTAAACAAACACACAATTTTCATTTACAACGAAACATTAGTTATTAGACATTAAGGTGCGAAATGTACAAGAGATAAAATGTAAACAGGTTCAACCACATAATCACAGGGAAATCCACACTGTAGAAGTGTAGATCCACAGGAAAAATAAAGTCCACGTTCAGCCTGAAGACAGGCTGAACCAGCTGATTTCACCATTTTCTCCTCTTACTTACTTACTTACTTACTTATTAATTTATTTATATAAGTTCCTCTGTGTGTGCACATGAGGGGGGGGGGGGGGGGGGGGGCTCCAAGGAAAAAAGGTTAGGGACCACTGGATTAAAGGCATACTTGTGCTGCACTTATTGATGGCATCGATACATGGATAACACACACACACACACACACACACACACACACACACACACACACACACACACACACACACACACACACACACACACACACACACACACAGTCACACACACACACCACACACACAGTCACACACACACACACACACACACACACACACACACACACACACACACACACACACACACACACACACACACAAGCACAGAAATCATACACCTACAGTGCAAATTGGGTTTCTAAATAATAAATAAATAATATCTATGTTTTCTTTAGTTCCTACGACTGCTGGAACCGGCAGTGAGACGACTGGGGTTGCTATTTTTGACTTTGAACATCTGAAGGCAAAAACTGGTATGTGGAGTATTGTGTGTTCAGCTAGTAATGTGTTTTGGGGTGGGGTTTGGGTTGTATTCATGATTGTGTTTTTGGTGTTGTGTGTTCAGGTATTGCCAGCAGGGCCATCAAACCAACCCTGGGCATGGTGGATCCTCTCCACACTCTCCATATGCCAGAGAGAGTAGCAGCCAATAGTGGATTTGACGTTCTGTGGTGAGTCTACTTCAAATGTATCGTCCCGTCACATGTTGCAGGTGTAAATAGCTTCATCCATCATTTGTAGTTTTCAATAAAGGTAAGACAAATAAATAGAGAAAGGACAATATTATATCTTTGCTGTTGGGAGGAAACTCCAAAATGTTCATTTTTCAGGAAATGAAAAATGTAAATCTTTCAGGAAATTAAGAAAACCTTATATTTTTAAAACAAAGCAATATAACCTCATCAAAGTTGGTGTTTATAACTTTATATATTGTCAATTACTTCCATGAGAGGGGGAGAGGTGGTGGAGTTAGTTGCTTTAGCAGACAGTTTGAGGGTCCAATGGAGTTAAGAGGTTTTGTCCAATGCACTTTTCACTACTTTCCATTGGTTCAATATTTTTTAAACAACTCACAGACGTAAAGGGTGTTCAATAGCACTGATTTATGCCAAAGAAAAACCTCAAAAATGTTATGAGCAACAAAAAACAGTAATACATGATGTTAAAAAGCAGCAGGTGTATAGTAACAGATATATACATGAGGTTAAAATAGAAATAGATACAGTAGCACATATTATCTACATTACATGATGTTGAAATAGCAGCTTAACGGATATATTCATAAAGGTGCAATGATAGAACTGTAACAGATATAGAACATAGACCTTTGTGTATAATAGTGTCATGTGCAGATAAGACATCAGTATCACTGGTTTAGGCATTTGATGGGTTTCAAAATCGTGGGATAAAAATGTAAGGAAAATAAATAAATAATGTGGTCTTAACAAATTTACTAGCCACATAGACTCAAAGGGCAACCTTTTCAGTCACATGTACACATGTCTACCATGTGACTGTGTTTTACAATACTGTACGTTTCTCCCACATCTGGCATTGACTGGCGGCCCCAGAGCGCCACAGCAATAATGATGTCACACATTAACTGAGGTGAAAAGTCAATGTCACATGATTAGGTTTGTATCTGTGCTGTTGGTGAAAGGTGATTCAGTTTAGCTGGCACTCTTACCCACATTGACTTACAAAGATTAGAAGAAGCAACTTGAACCCTAGTCGACCAACGACACGGTGCAAGATCAAGTAAAAACGGCAGACTTAGAGAAGAATAGTGTCTCAAAGCATACCAATGAACCTATGGCCTGTCAAGTTGACAAGCAAACAGAATCTCTACAAATGCACAAACATTTTTTGGGGGGCTTTTGCCTTTATTTTTATTTTTTTAAATATATGTTTATTGGTAGCGGGTTTCAACAATTTAAGTTCAGTTTGAACATACCATTCTTTTTTCATTTTCTCCCTCACCCCATCCCTCCCCCCACGGTTATCATCATTATTAAAACAATTAAAACAATATATTTAAAAAAAAACAATAATTATTGAGTACAGACATACAAAAACAACAATAGCAACAAGAAAAAAAAAGAAAAAGATCCAGTCCAATCAAACAACCATAAATTTTTTGACCAAGTGTAAACAGTAGGACACAAAAAAATAATTTAAGCACAGATGACAAAAACAATAATTCAAGCACAGCTTTTGCCTTTATTGATAGATCAGGGCAGTGTCGATTGGGAAGTCAGTCAATCCAGGGTTGTCCAGAACACCATAAATCCACAAATCTGTGTGTTTATTTCTCTCTGTCTGTCTTTTTCAAGGACCCCCCCATAACTCTTGACAGTATGCAACTGGCACCATTTGTATACTGTCAGAGTTACAGACGTGCAAGGGTCAAACGTCAAACTTGGCCTAGTTATATAGCTTAAATGGCTTGACTTAAAAGCCATTTAAGTTATAGCTACAGTAGTCTAAGTTTGGACTTATTGTGAGGTGGTGCAACCCCCTACTGGTCCCTGGCATAACCGAAGGAGCACATGGCATCAAAGGAGTTTTGGTTCTAGACGACGGCAAGTCCGACCGACTTGGCGATGATGGAGAACCTTTATGTTACCTAAAGTAAACCTGTTTTTTTGTTGACCTTTTTATTCATTGAGTTCAATGGTTTTTTGTAACCTTTTCTGTAACCCCAAAAGTCAAATTTCTGTCCCTTTTCTGACTGGACAATATAATGTCCAATCAGACAGGAGTCACATCACAATATGTAATATACTGTAAATGTCATCAAGAACAGAACGGATTCCTCGCGACTCGCAACATCACAATATGTAATAGAAAGACTGAATTAATTTCTAAGTGGATTCCTCGTGGCTCACGTTAGTGCAACAAACCACACTTGCAATTTCCCCAGAATTGTACCTAATTCTAATTAATGTTTGTCCTGCATTGCAGCCATGCTCTGGAGTCGTACACCGCTCTGCCCTACAACCAGCGACAGCCCTGTCCTCCAAACCCCATCAACAGACCAGCCTACCAGGGCAGCAACCCCATCAGTGATGTCTGGTCCCGACATGCACTCAATGTGGTGGCCAAATACATGAAACGGTACGATACCACCACCTGATGGCATACCATCACATTACACCCAGCCAGTCTCCGCTACAATGTCTCCCTCTCTGCTGTCCTACTGTCTGTCTCTCCTACACTGTCTCCCTCTCTGCTGTCCTACTGTCTGTCTCTCCTACACTGTCTCCCTCTCTGCTGTCCTACTGTCTGTCTCTCCTACACTATCTCCTTCTCTGCTGTCCTACTGTCTGTCTCTCCTACACTGCCCCTCTCAGCTGTTCTTCTGTCTGTCTACACGGTCTCCCTCTCAGCTTTCCTGCAGTGCAGAGACCTTTTACACAATTCTGTTATTAAACTGTTAAATTATTACATTTACATCTACTGTATGTCATAATAATCAGAATGTTTCTTCACCGATGTGATTGATTGATGAATTAATAATTTACTATTGATGGTTACAGGTCAGTGCGTGACCCAGAGGACAAGGAGGCCAGGTCCAGCATGCATCTGGCTAGTGTGTTTGCAGGGATTGGATTTGGAAACGCAGGAGTCCATCTCTGGTGATTATTGTTGTTGACAAAAAGCCTCTTGCCAGGAAAGCTTTCTCAAAGAAAGAAAGAAAGAAAGAAAGAAAGAACAAAGTTAAATATGCAACACATTGTTATCCTGCCATAGCCATGATGATCTTGTAGACTTTTGCGGAGGTTCAAATGTAATTTATATAGCATGTTATATAGACAGATGCCAGGCACATTTGTTGAATGCCATCCTAATGGACTGCATTACCCCCTGACCCCTCAGAGACTGTACAAATGGACTGCATTACCCCCTGACCCCTCAGAGACTGTACTAATGGACTGCATTACCCCCTGACCCCTCAGAGACTGTACTAATGGACTGCATTACCCCCTGACCCCTCAGAGACTGTACTAATGGACTGCATTACCCCCTGACCCCTCAGAGACTGTACTAATGGACTGCATTACCCCCTGACCCCTCAGAGACTGTACTAATGGACTGCATTACCCCCTGACCCCTCAGAGACTGTACAAATGGACTGCATTACCCCCTGACCCCTCAGAGACTGTACAAATGGACTGCATTACCCCCTGACCCCTCAGAGACTGTACAAATGGAATTAATTTGTTGTCTCCACCAGGCCGAAGGCATGGGGAGAGAGTATGTTTTGCACTCCGTCCGTGTGTGTGTGTGTGCGTGTGTGCGTCCGTCCTTCCTTCCGTCCTTCCTTCCGTCCGTCTGTTACCAGCTAATCTCCGGCACCGTTGGCCCGATCCATGCCAAACTTTGCACACACACTCCCTGGATGCCAACGATGAACCTCTGCCCCGCATTTTCCAGAACGGCCTGTTATAGCGCCACCATGAGGCAGCTTTTCACATTTTTATCTAAAACTGCACCGATCTGCGTGAAACGTTGCATGCACACTCCCTAGAGGCCAAGGACAAACCTTTCACCTGCATTTTCCGCATCTGCCTTTTATAGCGCCACCAGGAGGCCGACTTTGGTAAAACACATTTTTTGATATTACTCCTCCAGATTCTGTCCAAAAATCTCACAAATCGTTACACAGTATCTCTATGTTCATGTGCTCAAGTCAGATCTGTCCGATATTTCATATTCCATCCTAATTGGCTATAATTGGCTTTCACAGTTTGCAAGATTGCCCCATTTTGAACAAAAGCCTCAAATCATGAACGCAGCATGCAATTTACGTGAAATCTTTCACACATTTTCTTACTAGGCTGAGGAATATATCCCACCCTTTTCACATTGGCCTGTTATAGCGCCACCAACAGGTTGATTTTTGCAAAACACATTTTTGGAACAAAATGCCTCAAATCATCCAATTGCCATCAAAGGCAAACATGTTTATATTACTCCTAAACATTTTGCCAAACATCTCACACAGTCCTATCCTCCTGGTGGAGACCTGTGCCCAGAAGGGCACTTTTTCTAGTTCATTCTCTGAGTTACGGATCTGTTAGTGTCCATTTGGTTTCTAACTATTGATCATTTACCTGGGGATACCCTGGAACCCCCTCAAGGACAAGGACCCATAGGGCAGTGATTCTCAAAGTGGGGTCTGGGGACCCCCAGGAGTCCTTGAGGGGGTTCCAGGGGGGTCCCCAGCAAAATGTGTAAATATAGCATCACAATCAGTTTAACCACTTTAATCTTTGTACTTGAAAATAGCCAACCAAATGCACCACGTCTGTCTGTCTGTCTGTCTGTCTGTCTGTCTGTCTGTCTGTCTGTCTGTCTGTCTGTCTGTCTGTCTGTCTGTCAAATTCGACACACACGTTCTACACCCCCGCAGGGAGTGCAGTACCCGGTGTCGAGTCGGTCGGACCCACGGTTGCCCAGATCCGCCACAAAAGTCCATATATGGAGCTGGCCTGTTTTGACATCACAACACTCCATATTTGGGAATGCCTGACACAGAACTCTATAATAAAGGGACACAGAGAGACAGATACAGAAATCTACATATATGGGCATAAAAGGGACACACGACATCGGCATAGACTCCATATTTGGGCATGCCTGACAAAGAACTGGCATAAAAGGGACACAGACATAATAACTGGGTGGGGCATTCATGTCCAACTTGCATCGTTCCAAGTAGGCCAGTGCCCAACGGGCACCGCTATATAATTAGTCATAATCATTGTTAGCCATCATTGTTGTGAATGTAGTGATTGATATTATTATGTTGTTGTTTGTGTAGTCATGGCATGTCGTACCCCATCGCTGGTAATGTGAAGACCTACATGGCTAAAGGATACAACGTGGATCACCCTATCGTGGTAAGTGTGCATACTTTTATTTACTTTCATTTCATTTTTACTCATGCCTGTGTAGCTGGACAATTTAAATGATGTACTTTGCACCTTGACTACTAGTCTACTGCACCTTGATTGCACATTGCACTCTGAAAATAGCAAATCTAAGCTCACAACGTGTCGCACTGCGATGCGTAAAATCAGCCATTATTATGACACCATCAAGGCCTGCCAAAATACATATCTTTCGACAAAATCAGCTGTACATTGAGTCGATTAACATGTGTGTGTGTGTGTGTGTGTGTGTGTGTGTGTGTGTGTGTGTGTGTGTGTGTGTGTGTGTGTGTGTGTGTGTGTGTGTGTGTGTGTGTGTGTGTGTGTGTGTGTGTGTTCACAGCCTCATGGTCTGTCGGTGGTCCTCACCTCTCCTGCAGTGTTTACCTTCACAGCCAGCATGTGTCCAGAGCGCCACCTGGAGGCAGCACAGATCCTAGGTAACATCACTGACTTATGAAAACCCACTTGTGTCATAATGTGTTGTAATGATCATTATATCCATATATTTAGGTCACACGGTATTCTTGTTTTATTTGTTTTTTAACTACTTAAACACTCTAGTCTTAGTGAAACAGACTTGGTTTACAACTGTAGCCTGACAAATCTCCGATCTACAAGCTCAAGTTGGGGTTCAAGTTGTTAACGAAGATCGAAAACATAACAATGTGAGGGTGCCTTAAAATGTGAGTGTTGCTGGTTCCAGGTGCCGACACCAGCATGGCTAAGAGGGAGGATGCCGGGCCGATATTGGCCGACACGCTGAGGAAGTTCCTGTATGACCTGGAAGTAGATGACGGCCTGAGCGCCGTGGGTTACACTAAAGATGACATCCCTGGACTGGTCAAAGGAACCATTCCTCAGGTACAATCTATATTATGTAGTGGGTTACACTAAAGATGACATCCCTGGACTGGTCAAAGGAACCATTCCTCAGGTACAATCTATATTATGTAGTGGGTTACACTAAAGATGACATCCCTGGACTGGTCAAAGGAACCATTCCTCTACAATCTATACAATACAATCTATATTATGTAACAGATAATTACTTTGAAATGAGAGATGAACAGGAAGTTAGGGAGGCACGGGCGATCTGATGGGCAGAATTAAATAATGACAAGCTGGCGCGATTGTGTGAATGAAATGTATGTTTCTCACACACACCTGCCTGTGACTAGGGCTGACTTGCAGTCAACTTCTTTTTATGCGACGCGCAGGATAGTGTTTTGACACAGCTGAAGCAGCACTCAACGTCGGTCCACTTTTAGTAAGGACGTGAAGAGTGGAGTGGAGTAGTATAGCCTCATACTCCACTCAACTCTTCACTTCCTTACTAAAAGTGAACTAATTGAAGTTATATGTTATGTTTCTATATAGTTATAATGAAGAAAACGGTTATATCAACAGCGAAAGTGGGCTTGGTGGTGTTTTTAGCGTGGCGTTTCTTCCCAGGCGAAGATTACCTGGCTGGTGTTTGAAGCAATGTCTGTGTCTGTATATATTCACACGAGTTGTGCAGTGCAACATCGCTGATCCAGGTGTTGTGTTACTCCCCATGTGGAAAGATCTTAATAATGTCGCAGGACTGAGAATGTAGAAAATATGTTTTACAGATAATGAGATAGCTTTATTGATCCCCTGGGGGAAATTCAGGTTCCAGAGACAGTGACACAATGACAACACATTAGGAAAGCTGAGATAAAGACAGTAGGACAGATGAGGGGGAGACAGTGTAGGAGAGACAGACAGTAGGACAGCTGATAGGGAGACAGTATAGGAGAGACAGACAGTAGGACAGCCGAGAGAGAGACAGTATAGAAGAGACAGACAGTAGGACAGTAGGAGAGGGACACAGTGTAGGAGAGACAGACAGTAGGACAGCTGAGAGGGACACAGTGTAGGAGAGACAGACAGTAGGACAGCCGAGAGGGAAACTGTAGGAGAGACAGACAGTAGGACTGGACAGCCGAGAGGGAAACTGTAGGAGAGACAGACAGTAGGACAGCTGAGAGGGAAACTGAGACAGCGCATGACCACTTCCTGTGGTCATGCATCCTAATGTCCCTATTCGGGGGCGAACATTCGCAGACAATTGCCGATCTACAAACCGTATTGCGATGTGTTGTAAGCTTGTAGATCGGAGCTGAGGAGTTGAGCGGAGCCCTGGGAGACCCCGGTTTGAATGTGTTTTTTCTGCGCTTGTGTTTCAGGAGAGAGTGACCAAGCTGTGTTGTTTTTCAGGAAAGGGTGACCAAGCTGTCTTGTTTTTTAGGAGAGAGTGACCAAGCTGTGTTGTGTTTCAGGAGAGAGTGACCAAGCTGTGTTGTTTTTCAGGAGAGGGTGACCAAGCTGTCTTGTTTTTTAGGAGAGAGTGACCAAGCTGTGTTGTTTTTCAGGAGAGAGTGACAAAGCTGTCTTGTTTTTCAGGAGAGGGTGACCAAGCTGTCTCCCAGAGAACACACAGAGGAAGATCTCACCCACCTGTTTGAAGCTTCCATGAAGCTTTATTAACAATACGTCTCTTTACACACACGCACACGCACACACACACACACACACACACACACACACACACACAGTCACACACACACACACACACACACACACACACACACACACACACACACACACACACACACACACACACACACACACACACACACACACACACACACACACAATACATCCATAGACATTACGGTGAATATGGTTAGATACCATATAGTTAGTTAGTGCTGTGTAACTACGTTTTTTACTTACTTATTTACTTTACATTATTGTGATGACGAGTCTGTCCTTTAGGCCAGGCACTAAAATATATATAGTGAAAAAGTAGTGAAAACAGACAATCTACAAGCTCGCAACATGGCACAAGCGATGCGTTGTGCGCTTATATATTTGCTTTTTTCACTAGTTTGGGTCACAGGCAAAAGTCTAATCTCTCTTTTAGGTCTCGACCTGAAAAGTTTGGGAAGCACTGCTTTAGGGGTAGGAGCAAATGAGACACTACTAGAGCAACACGCACACCTTTTATGAAACTTGTTTTCTCTATTGAAAAAAAACACGCAATCATGTTTTCTGTATTGATGTGGTTTGTGGATGTGAAATGTGAATGAATATTCTAGTCTGCTGATTTAGGATTGATTCTGCTGTCAATTCATCATTAACATCGATGACGGTGGCAGTGCCTTGCTCTATTACACAGAGAATAGAACCCTCAACTTTTGACAGTGAGTGGTATAAACCCACAGCGGACATTAGAATGTGTTTTTCAGACTAGCATATGTTATGGAAGAATGTGAACGTATTGTGCTGTTTAGCTGCTCTCCAGACAGAGAGGTAATGAATTATGAACTATAATAAAGATGGCGGTGCACCCCTACATACATAATTGTGCATGGTGTTATGCAACGGAAATTGGAGATTGTATACAGTGAGGTTTCACTCGGATCACTCCTGGACTGACCTACTCCTAAGTGTCTTTATTGTTGTAATCGTGTAGTTTCATGTGAGTTGAAAGGAGTCAATGAAATGACAGCTGTGAAGTTATATTTTTGAAAAGTAAACTCACTTTTTGTATGCGACTGTTCATTAAAGAACCTGTTGGCTTTTGTGAAGAATGGTGTCATGTGACATCTCATTTAAACCTCTTAAAGGGATGTTTCCCTTTAAATGTACAGTATATTCTGGCTTTTGTGTGCAACCTAGATAGATTTTAATTTGCTTGATTCAATATTTAGATATTTGATATGCATTTGATCAGATACGCCCCTTTGTATATAAACCCATTGAACTTCAAACTCACAGGTGCCATGGGGGGTGTTTTTTTCAATTACCTATTTTATTTTATATATTTTAATAAAAATAAAAATTAAATAAATGGTGTATTCAATGAGTCTTAACATTCACTAGAAGAACAATATCAGTCACTGGAAACGGGGGCGTGTGTTTTCATGGTGTTTGAATTTCAATCGGTTTAACTTTATAAAGGAGGGTGCCTACTGTGCCTTGTCTGGTAAAGCACCTAGTAATCAGTAGAGTATTCATCTAATCTACCCTGCAGATAATCCAGCACCACCATTACCAGTTGCAGCATTAAAGTGATAACACATTAATGCATCACTGATTACAAGTTGTGGTAATGCTACAGTAAAAAATATAAATAAAAGAGCCAAATTAAGCCACTAGGTGTCACTGTTACATTGTCCATTAGGGACTGTGAATAGCTCTGGTCCATAGCCTACTCTGCTTCTACCCTGCAGTATAAGGCTATGGGACTTTCGGTTTTAAATCTCAAATCGAAATCAGGCCAGCCTCTCCTCTTTAGTGGAAATCTCACGAACGTTTGACCTACTCACCAATACAAAGACGCGTTGTGTCAATAGAAAGCCTACTTTCCTTAGTGGACACACTCTGAGCCCCCCACCACACATATAAACGGTAGCCTACTTTTTGGCCAAAAGGGGATTTTGTTTCCACCGGGAAAAAAATACTTTGTTACTCCAATGCGCCCTCTACCGATATTGCCCAGAGAACTGCCTCATAGAGAATATTTTTCCTCCGGTGAAAAAAAAATCCCTTTCTGGCCAAAAAGTACCGTTTATACATGTGGTGGGGGGCTCAGAGTGTGTCCACTAAGGAAAGTAGGCTTTCTAATGACACAACCCGCCTTTGTTTTGGTGAGTAGCAAAAACGTTCTTTTAAAATACACTAAAGAGGAGAGGCTGGTCTGATTTCGAAAGTCCCATAGCCTTATACTGCAGGGCAGAATCGTAGAAGCAGTAGAAGGCTATGGACCAGAGCTAGACTGTGAAGAGATGCCAGCACAGTAGCACAGTACATTTACTCAAGTACTGTAAAATATATGTGGTACTTTTACCGGAATATGTACATTTTTCAATACTTTATACTCCACTACAATTATTTGAAAACTTTCGCTCCAAAGTTTCTGTCGGCTTAGATTACAAAACCCACATTACCTGAAAATGAATCCCCAGTTTATACTTACAGCATCTACCGGTATTTCAAAAACAGCCTATCTACAACCCCAAAGATCGGCTACTTAATTCGGGAAAGGTTTGTATAAATTTGAGCACCAGAAATGAAGTGGAAAAGCTACCATTGACCACAACATACAAAACACATCCAGGAGGTACTTTTATTGTTGAGCAGAAAAATGTGTCACACATGCAAACAGCCATGTTCGAAGCCTTCTTTATCATCATCCATTATCTTTATTTATTAGCAAACCAGAGGAAGTTTAATAACAAAAACAAAATGAAGTGCTGAACAAATCGTGTTTCTGTACAAGTCAAAGTATACTACAATATATACTATTATCATACAAGTGGCAACGCAATGGAGTTAGTATACAGCAGGCAAAAACAAAACAAAAAAGTCAGGTTTATTACAAGTGTTGTCTGTGTTAACACCGTTCACTATTTTCTGTGGTTCTCAAACCACTATGACCCCCCATAACTCTGCAAGTGTACAAAACGGAACCAAATGGACCCATACGGGTCCATTTGGTTATTTTGTACACATTTTGTACACTCGCAGTTACAGACCTATTAAGGGTTCCTCAAGGACCCTACTTTTGAGAACCCACTGCACTACTTTGATGCACTGTACAGCTAGTAGCTAGTTATTACCTCTGTTTTGTCAAAGTCCTATGAAGTCTGATACTGTTTTTTTATGTGTTGTTCACTTGAAGAAAAAGCATACGAAAAATATTATCGTCAAAGAGAAAACAACCTGTGATTCACATCAGAAGACAGAAACCTTTAAGAGACCAGAGCCTTACTGGCCTACTGCTGAAACCAAGAACTTTAAAAGCTACAATCCCACACACATTGTGTAATGAATGAAATGTTATTGTAACCAATCTGTATGGTAGAGTATGTTAAATGAGCCCTTTTTCAACCTCATCTAAGTGTAATTGGTCCTCACTAATGCTCGTTATAAGATGGCATCATTTCAGTCTACTCGCGTCGTCTCGGAGGAGGGGCTGTGGACAGTTCAGAAACCTGGTTTAGGTTTGGTCATTTCAATGAATCAAATTATTTGATTTTATGCGAGAACAATGGCTTCTATTTGAGCATGCTGACTTTTCAGGAAGAGAAAGGCCATCACTTGCACGTCACTGGCAGGTGGGTTTCTGAACTGCCCACAGCCCAGCAATGAGACAGAGACACAGTGAGGAAGACAAGCAATGGTGCCATCTTCTAATGAGCATTAGTGAGGAGCAATTCTATGAGGATAAGGTTGAAAATTGGTGAAAGTGTTCCCTTACTACAATATACTGTAACTAGTGCATGTGCATCGGCATCGGATGGAGGTCTCCCTACTCTTCCGTTGAGACATTTATTGTTGTAGTTTAAACATTGTTCCAAAAAACAAAAAGGTTTTTTTTTTAAGGCGGTTAAGCTGACCAGGTCATTTCAAGAGCAAGGAGGACGACATCTGGGTCTTTTTTTCATTTCAAGGACCCACTCATTTGATAACATTTTTAATCTCACAGACCTGTTTGTACACTCTCAGAGTTACAAATCCATAAAAAAAAGGTTCCATTTGGACCTGATGTTTATCTAGGCACATTCAGAAACTAACATATGATAAAGTCAAATATTTGTTCACTTTAGCTTTAAAGTGAGTGTAATTTCATCCTAGTATTATTAGCGATGTCACTTCCTGGTTTGTTGGAGCGACATGTTCAAACTACCAATCGAACGAACACACAGGTCCACCACACACCTGTAAACATCTAGGAATCCAGCTTGAATCGATAAATTAATTGGGGCAAAACAGACGTGACGTGAACCCTGGTGTCATTATTCTTGGGGTGAACATTTGGTGAAAATAATCGGCTATTTTCACCCAAGAGATTTGGCAGAGAGGGGGGAAAAGGGAGCATAACTAGTGCAAAGCCCTGGGGTACTCCGGACAACATAATCCTGTCACAGAATGAAAGAACAGTCTTGGAAGAGACCACTTGAATTTCCTTTTAGGATATTAGTATTATTATTGGTGTAGCAGTTTGAAAGTTTATACATAGTATATTATGAATATAGTATAGTATGATAGTACATTGTGTATTGGCTCAGGGGTGTAATTAATATCAGGTGACATATATAAGGGACCATACTGTAATCTTTGGTCATGTTGTTTTGGGGAACAATAACATCCTCATTGCTCTCGCGAAAGACACATGAAATCAAAATAATAAACGTGATACATAATGCATGTCATTCTTCAAACCCAACAAACTCAGATCCTACAAACATTAATAGACGTCAACTCTGAGAAATTATGAAAGGTTGAGTTATGATGTGATGCCAGGAAGCTCCTCCTCTCTGAGAGAAAGCAGAGAAGTGAATTGAACCAAATGCTGATGGTTCAAACTCCATTTAGAATCCGTCGCACCACTTCTTGCTTGCCAGCAAGAAGTGCTTTTTTATTTATTTATTTATTTAGAGTAGCAAATCATTTTTTATACCTTTTCCTCCCTATTTAGTCAGTATGCCAACAAATTCCTCCCCACACCTTTCCGTGTTGCCACTGCTGTTGTATCCTACTGGCTCTATTGCCAGTGAGGAGCCCCCACCGGGAGGACGTAGCGCCTCTGTCCTACTCCCCGTAGGTCAACATTCCCCAATGACAGGCTCTGCCCCCAGCCTGTAGGAGTACATGCAGTGACAAATATTACCCTGCCTGCCTGGCTTCCCAATCCCGATCAAGTGCTTAGTGTTAAAACAAATATCCTAACGCATAAAGATTTGGCGCCACCCCTGTAGTAACTCTGAGGACCCCCCCAGGGGCCCCAGACAACCCTGTTGAAAACTCCTGCCCTAGACTCTACGGTAGTGGACTTTACCTTACCCATGCACCAGCCGAGAGCCAATGAGAAGTTATCTTAGGGGCACTTTGGGTGGCACAGGAATAAAGTCACCACAAACCACCAAATAGGCAAGGGGGTGTGAATCCATCCACCATGGTGCATCAAGCTTGGCCTGTGCTCAATGCACACCAGCCACATTGGATAGATATTGGGCCTCTCCCTTACTTCCTGCAGAGGTGTTACCAATTATGCCAATTTTAGGTTGTGTTCCATTCTGGTCAAAAAGAGTCAATTGTATGTGCTTGTTGGCTCACTGGAAACCAAACACTCTGCTAAACCAGTGTGTCTCTCAACATATGCTGCAGGAGGTCCTTGTGGTTCCTCGGGAGGGTTCCAGATGGCCCCTTACATGTGTGAAACTCTTGAGCATACAAATGGACCTATAAGGGTCCATTTGTACACTCTCAGATGGGCGTCCTTGAAATTAAAAGGTTCGAGAACTACTGTGATACACTGTACACTCAATGGAACATAGCCTTCAGTAGTATCATTGGCAACAACTGTGAAGGGAGTAAGGAAGTGGCCCAATTTCTTTCCAATATGGCTGTAGTGCATAGGGCGGTGTTCGCAGGAAAGCCAGGGCATGGAGGGTGGGCTCTGTCTCTGCATGAATGACACCTACAACTTAATCGTGGAGTCTGTTTGGGTGGGGTGTGGAACTAGGAGGAATAGTGTTCTTCCGCATGCGTTATGTAGAATCGATCTTGACGTCACGTATGTCGGACAAGACAAATGGTCGTCTGCACTCGCCCCCACGAATGGCTAATTGCAGTGACATGGCAATAGATATGTAAGGGGAGTTGGCAGAACAACTAAATCGGGAGAAAAAAAATACTAAAAAAAGGATATGAAAGGAAAAGAAAAAACGTACGTTGCTGGCAAGTGACAGTGTCGTACTATGGAATATAAATTAGACACCGCTCTGACTGCTGCAGCTACAGGGTTGGTTTTGAAATTGACTAAAGCAATGTTTTGTAGCACAGCAAAGCAATGTTTTTGTAGTGTCGGGTGTAGAGGGTGTAGAGGTGTAGAGGGGGTGGGGTAAAGGCTGCAGCATACTCCAAACTGACGTCCAAACTTTGTTCAGCTCGTATTTGCATCCTTTCTTCCAAAAAGCGCAATTCTACCGGCAGCGAAAAATTTATCGTTTTGAAGAGGAAGGCTGAGGAAGTTATGAGGTACAAACACCTTTATAATAATCCCTCTCTGATCGACCACAAACACAACTAATTTAGATGGCAATTAATTCATGGAGAGAAAAAACACACGCACACACACACACACACTGTCCACCGGAACTCAGAGGGGAGTATAAAATGGTTTAGTTTTTTTCCGAACTTTGTTTGGTGTCGGAAGAGCCCTCCCGAAACCGGGAGAAAAAGTTTGGCGTCGTTTGGAGCATGTTCAACAATCTCTGCTGTGTTGCAGCTTTCAGAGTTAAGACTCAGAGTAGGATGGATCCTATCTACAGGAATGCTTTTGTTTTCACACACCCTGCCCTCCCAGTATACCTCCCGGTAGCCCCTCCTGCCTCCCAGTAAACCTCCCGGCAGCCCTCGGTGCGTTTAGCGGCAGCGCACAAGCGGCTGCGTCAGCGATGAGATCGGCGGCTGTCGAGGAGAACCCTTCTTCATTCATTCTACTCTTCATGCAGTAAAACAAACAACCAAAGAAACCACAAGCTGATTGGAAGACCAACAACCTGGATCAGGAGTGGTCCATGGGCTCAGTGGCGGGGAGGCGGAGCTCATTATCCTGGCTCTCCATCTCTTCCTCGTCCTCATCCTTCAGGGGGCCGGCGGCCGCGGCGGCGGCGGCGTCACCACCTTGTGCTTCGGGCTGGAGCGCCGACACGTCCATGGAAGACGCCACCGGAGGCAATGATTGGATGGGAGGCACGGACTCGGTGCCGGCCGCTTTATCGGCCCCGTCTGTCCGCTGCCTGGCGCCCGGGGGGGCCCCGGGGGTCTCTTTGGGCCCCTGGGAGACCTGCTGCTGCTGCCGCAGGTGTCGGTCCATGGAGGCCTGGATGTTGGAGACGTTCTCCAGCAGCCTGCGTCTCTGCTCCTCCACGTAGCCGGGGTCCAGCAGCGCCCCCCGGCTGTCACGGGACGTGGCCACGCCCGGCGCCACGCGCACTAGCTCCCTGATCCCGCCGCCCCCCAGCCCCGCCTCCTCCGGAATCTGCCACAGCTCCGCCCCCCGAGTCACGCTGTCGCTCAGGTCCACCCCGCTGCTGTGCTGCCGTGTGATTGGCCGGTGCTCCTGGGGGGAGGAGCCCCCCGTGCCGCCGCTGCCCAGCGAGTGACCTTTGCCCTGGAAGGCGGTGATGTTCTGAGTGTGCTCCTTCTTGCGGACCACGCCGCCGCTGCCCAGCCTCAGGACGCCGCCTCCTCCTACGCCCGTGTGGGCGGGGCTCCCCTCGCGGCTCCGCCCGGAGGAGGTGGAGTCGGCCAGCGCCTCCTTCACCAGCTCCTCTACGTCAGGCCCTACGGGGAAGTGGCCCACGGCGTCCACGCACAGTTCCACGCGCTGCTCCGCCCCGTTGTAAACAAACGTCTTACCACTGAGGTGAGGCAGGCTGCAGTGTTTACCGTCCAACAGACCTGCACACACACACACACACACACACACACACACACACACACACACACACACACACACACACACACACACACACACACACACACACACACACACACACACACACACACACACACACACACACACACACACACACACACACACACACACACACACACACACACACACACACACACACACACACGTTAACCACTATTTTCACAGTGATTACAGTGTGGAGGCTCCTCCCCCCACCACCAGAGTATCCGTGTCAAGCACGCATAGGGAGCAAATCAAGCCCCCAGTGAGGCTCTCCAACGTTGAGGCGCTCAGCCCTAGTGGTAAGAGCGGGGACTGCAGGCGGACCCGTGGAGTTATTTAGCTGCGGACCCTCATATAAAACAGTTTTTTTCCAGAGACCCCCCCCCCCCCCCCCCCCCCAGAAGCAAATTTGAATTAAAAATGTTCGCTCTGAAAGAATAAATATTCAAAGATGTGCGCCCCATTTTCACAATTTAAAAAAAATAGCAAATCTACAAGCTTGTAGCGTGGCACTCTGCCGCACTATGAGCTTGTAGATCTGCTATTTTTAAGTATAACTTAAGTATAACAGAATCCTTGGCCTTCCTGAATGGGTTAAATAGTTAACACACGTGTTGAGTAGGGTTGAGGAGAGAACATACCCATATCTTTCTTGACGATGTTGAAGAAGACACCGCCCTGCTGGAACAAGTGAGGCATTTTCTTCGCATACGACCACACGTCTTCACCTGCAAATCAAATCACACAAGTCACAATTGCACCTCACCTCCTAGCATTCACCTCTTCACGCTCCACCTCACCCCATAGCACTCACCTCTTCAGACTCTACCTCACCCCCTAGCACTCACCTCTTCAGACTCCACCTCACCCCCGGCACTTACCTCTTCAGACTCCACCTCACCCCCTAGCCTAGCACACACCTCTTCAGACTCCACCTCACCCCCTAGCCTAGCACACACCTCTTCAGACTCCACCTCACCCCCTGGCACACCCCTCTTCAGACTGCACCTCACCCCCTAGCACACACCTCTTCAGACTCCACCTCACCCGCTAGCACACACCTCTTCAGACTCCACCTCACCCCCTGGCACACCCCTCTTCAGACTGCACCTCACCCCCTAGCACACACCTCTTCAGACTCCACCTCACCCCCTGGCACACCCCTCTTCAGACTGCACCTCACCCCCTAGCACACACCTCTTCAGACTCCACCTCACCCCCTAGCACACACCTCTTCAGACTCCACCTCACCCGATAGCACACACCTCTTCAGACTCCACCTCACCCCCTGGCACACCCCTCTTCAGAATGCACCTCACCCCCTAGCACACCCCTCTTCAGACTGCACCTCACCCCCTAGCCTAGCACACCCCTCTTCAGACTCCACCTCACCCCCTAGCACACCCCTCTTCAGACTGCACCTCACCCCCTAGCCTAGCACACCCCTCTTCAGACTACACCTCACCCCCTAGCACACCCCTCTTCAGACTGCACCTCACCCCCTAGCCTAGCACACCCCTCTTCAGACTCCACCTCACCCCCTAGCACACCCCTCTTCAGACTGCACCTCACCCCCTAGCCTAGCACACCCCTCTTCAGACTGCACCTCACCCCCTAGCACACCCCTCTTCAGACTGCACCTCACCCCCTAGCACACACCTCTTCAGACTGCACCTCACCCCCTAGCACTGTTTCCCCACTTTTTGTCACCTTTCATTCGATAGATGCTAGTTTAGTTCACTATGCAGAATGATATACAGCACTGTTTCCTAAACAGTTGGACGGGACCCAATTGTGGGTCACGGACACATTTTATGGGTCTTTGCTTTTTGTTTCCTACATTTTGTTTTTAATTATTATCAGTTGAAAACATTTGCAAAGAACATTCCCAAAAAAGCAATATTTGACTTTTTTTTAAGAAATCAAAGACAAACAAATGTTGGAGCTGTAGTGAAAATAGCCAATCTACAAGAACACAATGCGGCACGAAGCGACGCGTTGTGAACTTGTAGATCTGCTATTTTCACTAGTTTGAATTGACATTTCTTGACTACAGTATGTTAGTTATGTTATCATGTTTTTGTTACTTCGATCTTATTTTCTTGATCACATATCTACAGAATGTTATTAAATGTAAAGACAGATTCTAGGTTAATTGTTTAACTGGAATCCTATAGTTTCAAATGCACAGAATGTTATTTAGATACGTAGCACGTTGTTTAGATAGATGCTAGGTTAATTGTTTATGTGGTATCCTAAGCTATGTTTTCACTACAATGTCAGTATATTACCTCCTAGACAAATTGCATAAGGCTATTCAGTAGTTGCTTTGAGGCACTACAACTACAGTAATCTCTCTGCACTCTACTTCAGACTGTTTACCTTGTCGTTTATTGACTAGAGTTCATACTCTGCTTATTGCGATTTTGCACTTGTAAGTCTGTCTGATAAACGCCTAAATTGAAAATTGTATTTGTACAAGAAAATCACACCTGTGCTCCCCCCCCCTCTCTCTCTCATTAGCAGGCAACAGTGCAGCACTATATCTCTCTCTCTGTTTCTGGCACAACAGCACCACTTTTGCCCCTACTGGTACTCATAGTAACATAGTCACATAGGTTAAGACGGACATTGCTGTTCCTTGGAGTGGTTGCACCACTCAAAAACTAGGGAGTGAACATTGCTAGTTCAGAAACCTCTCTTTCTCAAGAGTGTGCTTGACGTTTTCCTACGAGGCACTCGGTCGGTCAGTATGTTGGTCAAAAGTCCAAAAAGTACCTGAGAGCTTATCACAAATGACAGGTAGGTGTGTGTGTGTGCGTGTGCGCGCGTGCGTGCGTGCTACAGTATGGTCAATGTATTGTGAGTTTGTTGTGAACATTAAAGTACAACGGTACATTTTAGTTTGTGTATGCGAGTGTGTTATTGTGCGTGCGTGTTGTGCACATGCAGTTTAAAGTCCACCTGTAATGTCACTATGGAACAGCCCCTCCCACACACCCAGGCAATCCTGTTGTACAATAATCTATAGCCAACACAACCACTTAAAACTGGCAACCACTTGCATCACAATTCTAAAACCGGGGTTTGCAACTGGACAGTGGCGCTGAGTTGTATAAAGATGAAATAGCTCTCCTTTCCTTTCCCCCCCATTTACTCAGGCTTTTGTGATTCACCCCAGCCATTTTCTTTTTTAAGTTGCTGATTGAGTTCAGGTTCATTTTATGAGACACACCCCCCCTTCATATATAATCCCTTAACTTTATTTTAAACATGTTGAATTCATTGAAAACACCCGGCCTTGGTTCTGGTGACTGATATTGTCCTCCTATTACATGAGTGTTCTTTCAATTACTTTTTTCATTTATTTTCATTTCGCCCCTTCACGTATAATGAGGACAATATCAGTCACCAGAAACAAGTATGGGTGTTTTCAATTAATCTAAAATGTTCGAGGTTACAATGGGTTTGTATAGGAAGGGGGTGTGTCAGTTAAAATGAATCAAATATCTGAATACTGAATCACTCTCGAGTGCACTGCACACAAAGCCAAAGTAGTCCTTAAAATGACCCAAAATATCGATTTAAGCATAATTTCATACTTTGCATCACAACAGTGTCGTGCAAAAAACATTTAAAATAGTCGATCTACAAGCTCACAATGCTGGCTACTTTCACTATTTTGGGTTGCACTGAATGCACTCCTAGTTACATCCATGGGATAAAGCAGAAACGAAAGGTGGAGAGGAGTGGAATATAGTGGAGTATCTAAAAAATACAAACACTAAAAGGACAGACACTATACATGGTGTACTCGAGTAAATGTATACTTGGTTACGGTCTACCACCGTGACTCAGCATGTGACTGAGGCCACACACGACAAGGGACACACCGTAGCCTAGACCAGGGTTTCTCAAAGTGGGTGCCATGGCAGATCTACAAGCTCACAATTGTACGGTACAGTACAGTAATAACAGTATGCTACGGTACAGTAGAGTATGTTACAGTACAGTATGGTACATTACAGTACGGCACAGTACAGTACAGCACGTTATGGTACAGTACAGTACAGTACGTTATGGTACAGTACAGTATGGTACGGTAGTGGCTCAGGGCTAGAGTGGCTGGATGGTAACCGCAAGGTTGCCTGTTCGAACCCGGGCTCCCCCAGAGTTAGTGTCGAAGTGTCCTTGAGCAAGACACTGAACCCCAAATTGCTCCTGATGTGCTGATGTGCCTTGCATGGTTTCTTCCGCCATCGGTGTATGAATGTGTGTGTGAATTGATGCACAATCTATGTAAAGCGCCTTGGATAAAGGCACTATATAAATGCACCATTTACCATTTTACAGTATGCTACAGTACAGTACAGTATGGCACGGTACAGCACAGCACAGTACGGTACAGTACAGTAGAGTAAGGTACAGTACAGTACAGTACAGTACAGTACAGTACAGTACAGTACAGTACAGTACAGTACGGTGCAGCACACTAACGTATGGTACCGTACAGTACAGCATGGTTCAGTATGAGTAGAACAGTACTGTACGGTACAGTACAGTACACTCCAATGCACAGCAATGTGTGCCCCTATGTATGTCTCCATGTATGTCTCCATGCATGTATGTCCACTTCAGTACGGCAACACAGACACACACACCCATTGACCACTGCAGCAGCAATCTCTCTACTCTACAGTACAGCCATTGACCACTGCAGCAGCAATGTTACAGACAATAAACCATGTCATTACACAACAAATGCCATCTTATTTCCAACTACTTCCCGTCTGCATTTACACCTTATTCTCCATGTGCACCAATCACACTCATTACTCACTACAAATAGCAGTGCAACATTGCAAGGGTGACAACATCGCAAGGAAGCCAACGACGCGTGGCGCTAGAATCGAGACCGGCCAAAGGACAGTCGAGTTTCTAGTCTTGACAATTGTTCCCGGTACGTATAAAAATAAATTGAATGCTTTAAAATACTACTGTTGGTTTATAAAGCATTGCATGGTCTATACGGCCAAAATACATTTATCATCTTGTTTGTGTGATATCATGAACGCGAACCTGCAACACCCTAATCCAGCCTAGGCGCCCAGGCGGCTACGACAGCCGCCCGGGCCCGACATGCAAATGTTTGAGAACCACTGACAGAACTTGTTTTTTAGAAGATTTTGAGAAAATCTTTTTTTTTTTTTTGAGTCTGCCTCAAGAGCAATCGATTGCGTTTCGGCTTGGATCAATGGAACGAACAGCAGTATTAAGGTCCCTGCACACAGAGCATGTTTTTCTGATTTTTAGCGGCGTTTCTCCATAGTTTTTCCGAAAAACACTTCCAGTGTGCAACCACCTTTATAATGGAAATTCACCTTGCAAGTGAAAAAGAAAATACCATGACATTTATATTATTAGTAAAATCTTTGTGTTTTGCCAATTATTTGGGGGGCGACTTGTAATATCCTCACGGCCCACCAGTGATCCCCATTCCACAGGTTGAGAACCACTGTTCTAAATCACACATGGGCAAACATACAGCCTGAGGGCCAGAAACTAAAATCCAACTTCCTCAAAGGAAAATGAAGCATTCTGCATCAAGTCTATTATAACATATTGTCTTTCAGCAGTGACATATTTCTGACAACTGGCAAGATTAATTTAAAATAATCAGGCTAATTTAAAAGTTGATATGGCACTCAAGTGGGTCGTTTGTAACCACAGAGTACACCGGAGTGACACATACAGCTGTAAAATAGTGTTATGCTAATTGCTATAGGACTCAAGCCTTCTAGCCTGCCAACTAGTCTGTAGTCTGTTGTAAAGTCATGTCTACCAAATTAATGCAATTTTAACATAATTCATAATCTTCTATGGGGGTCCCTGGCACCAAATAATAATGTATAATTTTGGGGGTGCTTCTTGACATGAAAATGTTTGAGAAACATTTTCAAGTGCCTGGGAGTGCAGGTCACATGCAATGCAGTGTAGTTCATCGATTCTCAGTGCTTGGAAGTTGCCACAGTCTGGCAGAAACCTTGTATCTCCAGATTGTACCGCCCATAAATTAATACCCTACTTCATCGTACAAGAGTGAGCCAAAGTATCACAAATATTGATTTTGAAAGCGACAGTGAAACTGGTTAAGTGTGTCTGCCGGTTTGAGCTTGTGACTACATAACGACATTGAATCCATTATTTTTCAATTTTCTGAAAAAGTGAAAAGTAACCATTTTGTACATACAAATGTAATTGCTATAATGACGTTTGTAGCTTATCTTTTAGCTTCGCTTCGCTTTCATGTCGAGTCTTATCAACTCTTGAACTCACCCATCAAGGTTGCTAGGAGACACAGGGAGGACATCTCCAGGTCTATGCTGTCCTGTAGCTCTCTGCTGCTCAGCCGCCCGCCGCCAAGGCCCTCCCCATCGCCTTTCAGGAGGGCGGAGCCGGTCGTGCGAAGGGGCAAAGCCTCGGCCGGCGGGGCAGGGCTCTTCTCCTGCTGCGAGGACGGGACAGCGGTGCCCTTCTCCTCAGGGCCCCTCAGAATCTCCACGGTGACCCTGTCGCCGTGCTGCAGGGCCACCACGGGCTCGTTCTCCTCGCCGTGGGCCGGAGCCACCAGCTCCTTGGGCGGGAAGCCGTAGCGGATGCACTGGCGTGCCGGCGGCACAGAGAACTGCGCACACACGCTGCGCTGCAGCTCCGAGAAGGTGGTGCGAGCCGACAGCGTGAGTGTGGCCTGCCGCCCGTCGCTGGTGGTGACGCGGATCTTCTTCTCCTTATTGGACGACGGCGACAAAGAAGAGTATTTAGTGGGCGTGGCCGGAGCGGAGGAGGAAGAGGACGTTGTTTCTGGAGACCCTTTCCCTCCAGCTCCGGGGGACGCCGGGCGGCCGGGGTTCTTGTTTTCGTCCTGTTTGAGGCGGTCAGTGAGTCGTTTCTGGCTGAGCAGCGCCTGCTCACTGATGCTCTGCTGGAGGCTGCGCTCGGCACGGCTCATCGTCAGCTCCTCCTTGTGAATCGTCTTGGACTTCTGCCCCGTTAGGATGATCTTGGAGGGTGGCGGCTGACTGTCGCTCGAAGCCTGCTGCTGCTGGCCCTCGGCGACATCGGTGAGGCGATGTGCGTGCGCGCCGTCGATGTTCACCGGGTTGTACTCATCCGGGTTCTTCTTGGCTGTGTGGCGCAGGATGGTGTTCACCACCTTCTGCACCAGGGTCTCGCTGCCGAACTCCCCTGGAAAGTGCTTGGTGACCAGCTTCATGGCCACGTCGTACACGTTGCTGTTCAGCGACACATCCCCCTCGTACTGGAACCAGTACACCGTCTCCCGCACCACCCGCCCGCCCCACTCCAGGGTGATGGGGAAGGCCTCGGGCAGGTTGTCGTACTCCTTCGCCTCCCAGTAGTGCTTGAAGCCGCAGCCACACTTGCCGCCTTGTGAGCGAGTATTAGTGCGGTCGCCATCCAGGTACGCCACGGAGCCGTTTCCGTGGACGTGCCGGACAGAGGTGCCGTGGCACCAGTGGCACGTGGTCAGCGAGCTCAGCTTGTAGTCAGGCAGCAGGACATCCCGCTGCGGGTCGTAGGAGCACACCACGTTGTTCAGTGGGAAGCTGTAGTTCTTGTCTGGTCTCAGCTGGCCGTGTGTGGACTTGGCCAGGTTGTAGAGCTTTCCGCCGGGCGCCAGCCACTCGGGCGGGACATGGAGCTCCGACAGCGCCCCGCAGATCAGGCAGCGGTGGAGCCGGTTCTCCAACACCGACCTCCGCGCCGCCTCCGTCACCTCCTCCGGTTGGACGCCGATCACCCCCGTGCGGCGGTACACGTACTGGTGGACGTCAGCCACCAGGGAGGGGTGGATGCCGTGCTTCTCCATGAACACCTCCTCCATGGCGTTGACCAGGCGCATCAGGTACTTGTCCTGGAGGCTGCGGTCTCCACCGATCACACAGCTGCCGTCCTGCTCGAGCCGGATGTACTTCCTGATCAGCTCCTGGGGGACGCCCCAGGCTTTCGGCAGCAGCTGGGCAGGCAGCGTCGGCAGGACAGTGTTCTTGATGCCCACCAGAGGGATGTAGTGGTTGCGACCAGAGCTGCTCCACGCGATGCTGATGGGCTTGTTGAACTTGCCGTCTTTCCCCTTGCAGCTGTCCTCATGCACAAGCCCCGGCAGGAAGGTGGCGCTGTAATCCCCGGAGCTCCGCATCCCGCTGAGTGAGTCCAGCAGGATTATGGGCCGGTGGAGGACGTTGGCCAGGCCAAAGATGTGGATGTTTCTCAGTCCGAGAGGAACTCCCTCTGGGGGGATGAAGAGCGGGTCGCACTCGTTGATGATGTCCTCCCATTCGGCCGCGTCGATGAAATCCTGGAATAGAGCCTTGTAGCGGTCCAGGTTCTGTTTAAAGTTGAGTTTGAGGTTCTCTCTGAGGGCGTGCCAGAACAGCTCTCTGCCCACCAGAGCCCGGGACACGGCGTGGACCAGACAGTGGCCGTCTCCGTCCACGTGGACCGGGATGAGACACTCCTTGTTGCTGTTGGCTTTCTTGATCTCCTCCAGGGTGTCGTGGAGGTAGATGAGGGACCCAGAGCGGTCCTTGCCATAACCCACGGTGGACACATGTTCCGGTTCAATGAGAAAGGCCCTGTCTCCCAGCAGAGAACAGTCGAACATCTCACCTTGATTCATGTCCCTCAGCAGCTTAGCCTTGCCGCTCTGTTTATCCATGCCGTAGCGGGTCAGGACCGGAGACAGGAGCTTACAGTGGTAGTTGGAAAGACCCATCACCTTCACCAGCTCCGTGCCTTTCTTGGGGGCCCCCGTGACCCCCAGCAGGGCGTTCCTGAGCAGGTTGTGGAGCACCACGTCGGGATCGGTCACCTCCTCCACGTTCTGCAGGTTCTTCTGCTCGTGGCGCTGGCCACATTCGGTGCATTCGATGCTGATGGAGCCGTAGGCAGGGAAGAACAACCGGGCTTGGCATTTCGGGTCCGGGCAGGTACCGGACAGGATCCGCTTGTCCTTCTTCTTGGAGCTTTGCAGAAGAGACATTGTTTTGAATGGACGATAATTAAAGCCACAAACGGTCAAAAGATCTTACAGAACCATGGCAGTGCGGCCCGGTTCGGACTGACCCACCCAACGACTGTTTATTTGTTATTAGAAACACCAGAACAACACGGAAGCGGGTGCCTTTTTTCTCTCTATCGACGCTGTTATGTTGCGGAACGTAAATCCCACGTCGCCGCGGTGGCTTCTGGTAGTTGTAGTGTTTTGTATCCCCGTTCGTTCTAACTTGACGATTTATAAACGTTCGTCGGTCTCAAAACGTGCCGAGTTCGCAGAACTGTTCGCAGAACAGAAGTGTTGTAATCACACTAATAGCGTTGAATTGATTCAACTTCCAATGCCCAATTTGATACTTAAACCGAGCGATGTTTTCGTCAATTTGAGCCTCAGTTACCCAGAATGCAACTCGTTTCAATGTGTGGTACGTTTGGTTTGAGCAGGAAGTCTCATCACCGTTGATCGATCATTTATCGGTTTATTTTCTAGAATTGAGGTTTATACGTTTACTGTGTATTTATTGATTAGTGATCAATAATTAATTTTCTACTTGAAGCTGGTCCGATGGGAACCTGATCAATAACCCAGCAATGGTTATTGTGTGACTAAAAGAGAATTCAATATTAAGTTTGTTTGTTTAATATTATTATTATTATTATTATTATTATTATTATTATTATTATTATTATTTTACAATAATTGAAGGACGAGAGGGTGTAGGGTCACACACAGTGATTCATTGTTTACATGTGTAATGTTTTATGTTTTAATTTAATTTTGTCACAATTTTGTGTGTGTGTGTGTGTGTGTGTGTGTTACGCGCCGTGGTGTCAGTGTATGGCCAAATATGGACTGTGTTGTTCCACCTGTTGTTCCACCATGCCATGATGTGCCATCATGGCATCTGGCCTTAAAAGGATCCCTGGCTAATAGGACAAATATGACTTAAAATATTATACTTGCCCTCTAAAAATAAAATAAAAAAATAAAAACACCTTACATATTTTATTTCTTTCATAAATAAAGAATCTTTCAGTCAATAGGGACTGCTCCCGTTGCTGATGATGTTGATGATGTCATATGCCCATGTGTGGTCTAGCCCTATGGAATTATGGAACGCATATGCTAATAAAAAACAACTTAATACTTCCTAAAGTTAATATGAGCATCAAAGCAATATTTAAAATGTTTTTTATTAGCATGTGCATTCCATAATTACATAGGGCTGGACCACACATGAACATATGACATCATCAACTTGCGACAGGAGCAGTCCCTATATTGAGTGAAAGATATTTATGAAAGAAATAAAATATTTAAGGTGTTTTTATTGTATCTTTTTAGTAGGTAGAGAGAGGGCAAGTATAATGTTTGAAGACATATTTGTCTCATTAGCCAGGGATCCTTTTAACAAATCAGTCAGCATATACTGTATGGCCATAAAAGGGCCAAGGACTGACAGATATCTCCATTTATTACATGGATGTTTAATGCTTGATTCTGATTGGTCAATTGCCAAATTCAGCGGTGTGTTATTTCTGGATAATGACCGCTCCACTATAACAGTCAATGTTGCTCATTTGGCTTTTTGCCTTTTATTAAAAGGCAAGATTTCACAGGTTTAATGTTAATGCAATTTTGGCATTTAGCAGATGCTCTTAACCAGAGCGACTTACAATAATCAAGGTAAACGCATACGTCAAATGCAGAGAGACATTGTAGTGCCTCAGTAAACCAAGAACCTGGCATCAATCTATATACTATAATCAAACTAATCTGTACATTGAAACTAGGATGCCAGGTAGGTAACAACGAACCTATAGCATCTGTCTATACACCTGTTAACAATGTTAACAATTTCAACATGTATTCACTGTCTTAGTGTTATTTTTGAGGGGCGCTAGCCCTTCCTATGCACAGCTTTGTGTGTGTGTGTGTGTGTGTGTGTGTGTGTGTGTGGGGCATGGAATGTGATGATTTGATTGGCTGATGTATGATGATAAGAGCTTTCCCCTTTATTCACTGGCTTAATATTTTTGCCTTCTTATTCAATTGCTTAATGTTATCTTTTTGCCTTTTTACATATCCTGGACATGACACTAATATACTGCACTAGTGTACTAGTACATGATGTAGGCCTACATGTCCACCCACATGGCGCTGTCACAGGGACTTAGCCAAGCAGGGAGGCATTGGGTCCCATTTTTTATAGTCTTTTGTATGTGTATGTAGAGTTATAATATGCCACCGGAAATCCCCATGCATTAAATTCTATGGATTGCTCACATGTGCAGTAGTGTACCTCTGTGGGCAGCCCGAAAGTCGAGCCAACTGGTTGAAACCGTTCTTCCCTCCCAGTTCTGGGGGCTTGTTTGACTCGGCTAAATAATGGTTAATAGTGGTGCGTCTTCCCTGGATCTCTGAGGTCATGTTGATGGTGTTATGTTGTGACATCATGTTGGCCATGTTCATTGTCCTAAATGTCCTTCCCCAAATATGGAGGGGTGGCAGCAACTTGAGTCTGAGATGCTTCACAAAACGTGTGAATGAAATTCACACAAACAATTATACAAAAAAGAGAGAAACATGAGGGATTTACTTTCTTGGCCTACATTGAGAGCGTAGCCTACACAAGAAATCGGGCCCTGGTAAGGCCGGTGTTCTGCATCAGCCAGCTGCGTACAGACATAACCGGAAATCTCCCTGTGAGACAGTGACGTGTATAAAATATAAAGTGCAGTAAGAAGTCTCATTTTAGAATATTTTTCATGATGGACAGAGGCCGTTGGATTCAACATCTGGGTTTTCCTCTCAAATATAGGAGCACTGATCAGAGTTGTACGTCACACGATGTATGGGGCTATCAAATCCGGGTGTCACGTTGGTAACAACCAAGCGTATATAATATTTCCAAAATGGCCATAGCCTGGCCTTCGGTCGTCTCCTGCTGCTCTCCTTCGATGGGGTCCAGGTTTGTATTGGTGGTGATGAGGAGGATTTTGTTCACCACCCTCTGCACCAGGGTCTCGCTCCCAAATTCCCCCGGGAAGTGTTTGGTGACCAGCTCCGTGGCCACGTTGTACACGTTGCTGTTCAGCGACACATCCGTCTCATGCTGGAACCAGTACACACGGTCAATCACAGAACGCTCCGCCCACTCCAGGGTGATGGGGAACTCCTCGGGCTGGTTGTCGTACTCCTTCCCCTCCCAGTAGTATTTGAAACCGCACTTGCCCCCTTGCTTGCGCGTGTTGGTTTGATCCAAGTTGAAGTACGCCACCGAGCCGTTTGCATGGACTTTCCGGAGGAACGTTTTGTAGTGGCACTTGACGCACTGGCGTAAGTGCTGGGTCCTGTCGTCCAGGAGCAGGACATCTCTCTCCGGGTTATACGTACACACAAGTTCCTCGGTAACTAAGTATGGCTTGCCTGGTTTCAGACAGCCATCTTGTGACTTGGCCATATTGTAGTACGTACCACCGGATGCAAGCTTCTCAGGTGGGACTGAGAATGTCTGTAACGCCAGGCATTTAATGCAGCGGTTGAGCCGGTGCTCCGAAACAATCCTCTGTACCTCCTCTATCACCTCCTCCGGTTTGACCTCGATCATACCGGTATATTTCTTCTGGTGGTGATATTCGGCCACCAGGGAAGGATGGATGCCACCATGCTCATCCATGAACACCTCGTTCATGGCTTCGCCCAGGCGCATCAGGTAATTGTCCTTAAGGCTGTGGTCTCCACCGATCACACAGCTGCCGTCCTGCTCGAGCTGGATGTACTTCCCGATCAGCTCCTGGGGGACGCCCCAGGCTTTGGGCAGCAGCTCAGAAGGCAGTGTGGGCAGGACGGTGTTCTTGATGCCCACCAGAGGGATGAAGTGGTTGCGACCCGAGCTGCTCCACGCAATGCTGATGGGCTTGTTGAATTTCCCGTCTTTCCCCTTGCAGCTGTCCTCGTCCAAAAGCCCCGGCAGGAATATGGCAGAATAATCCCCGGAATTCTTCATCCCGCTGAGTGAGTCCAGCAGGATTATGGGCCGGTGGAGGACGTTGGCCAGGCCAAAGATGTGAATGTTTCTCAGTCCAAGAGGCATTCCGTCAGGGGGGGTGAAATTTGGGTCACACTCATTGATGATGTCTTCCCACTCGGCCACGTCGATGAAATCCTGGAACAGAGCCTTGTAGCGGTCCAGGTTCTGCTTGAAGTTGAGTTTGAGGTTCTCTCTGAGGGCGTGCCAGAACAGCTCTCTGCCCACCAGAGCCCGGGACACGGCGTGGACCAGACAGTGGCCGTCTCCGTCCACGTGGACCGGGATGAGACACTCCGTGTTGTTGTTGGCTTTCTTGATCTCCTCCAGGGTGTCATGGAGGTAGATGAGGGACCCAGAGCGGTCCTTGCCATAACCCACAGTGGACACATGGTCCGGTTCAATGAGAAAGGCCCTGTCTCCCAGCAGAGAACAGTCGAACATCTCACCTCGATTCATGTCCCTCAGCAGCTTAGCCTTGCCGCCTTTGTCCATGCCGTAGCGGGTCAGGACCGGAGACAGGAGCTTACATTGGTAGTTGGAAAGACCCATCACCGTCACCAGCTCTTTCCTTTTCTTGGGGGGGGCCTGCAGTGGTAGGATGACTGCCGCCAGCCCTGCTCCCATAAAGTTTAATAAAGACATTCAAGCCAACCAGGACGTCCAATATGGCACAGAATAGATCATTTATCAGTTTATTTATTTCTATTCTTGAGGGTATATGTTATTATTGTATAATAATAATAACAAATTATTACATGGATATACTGGGAATTTGTAAAAAAAACTTCTTAAATCTAGTTAACTGGGAACTGAAGAGTCTGAAGTTACAAAGCAACCTTTGAAAATCTTTGTGTCCTTGCTGTTTTACATTAAACCCCCTCTCACTCCTCATGGCTTTTTAAACTGAAGCTGAGTCTCGAATCATGCATCATCAAAGGATGCCATCAGTATGATGTCATCAGTGTGATGTCAATCCTGACCAAACATGGAGTTCCTCCCATGACTCCATACCCCCTCAGATACTTTGATCAGAAATATATCGGGCACTCGGTTGCTTTCGCACCACCAAATCCACCCTGGTGCATCCGAGAGAGGGAGAGGGAAGCCCTGCACTTACTCCTACGGGCCTAAAGTCAACCAAAATAGCTCCCACGCAGACCGAAAGTTGTGGCTTTTCTGGATTGAAACAGATTCATATTTAAAAATCACACCTGTGTGAAGCTATTGGGGCGCTCTAATCATCGTACATCATCATCAAGAATGGTGGTCCCTTATTGGCCAAGGGTTCCCACTGACATACATATGCCGATTTGCTCAGACACATATGACCTGAATTCTTCATTCGTTTGTGTTCAGACAACAAAAACATTAAACACTATAGCTGTTTATAGGGCTAGCACCCCTCAAAAATGGACAAAAGTGACATGGAGGAGGAAGGAAGGTAATGAAAATAAAAAGAGGGGCGCTCTTATAATTAGCTGAGCACATTCCGTGCTCATACAGGGACAGACAGACAGACAGACAGACAGACAGACAGACAGACAGACAGACAAAGCTGTGCAGGGCCCTGTTGCGAAGGCTTTTACTTAGAGCTCCATATATGGGGATAACCTATAGTCCCATATATGGAGACAACGTTGATATCCAGCGCTGACATCAGATTAATGTAGAAACCCCAAAGATGGATATACACAGTGGTGATATCATCGTGACACTAGACTTGCACGCATGCGGTATCTCCAACGATCCCAAATCCTCAGAATCTACAGCACTTAAGCAAGACACAAGATCAAGAACATGTCAACACATACGAATCAAGGTGTCTGGCTTTACAACCCAGATACCCTGAATAGCTTCTATTACCTTTGGCACGAGTCGTCTAGATGAGACAGAATATCTGGCTAATGGCTAAGCAACTCGTAGAGCATTGAAGTAGAGGTTTCTACATCCCGGTTAAGTTCGTATCGAACACCACTGTAGCGAGTCCTAACTAAATAACCAGCACTGGTTCGAGCTATTTAATAGGCCCCCTCAAAAAGGTCTGGACGTTTCAGCCCTCAGACCACTACCAGCACTGATTTGATGTTGTCCATGTTGGCTTTAAATAGGAATCCTGCCTATTAGGTGTAACATTAGAGGTTGTAACCAATTAGACTGATGAAGGTACCCTAACACTGAAAACGGCCATAGCCATCATCACAAATGTGATGAGGTCAGCAAGTGGCTATGGCCGAATTTAGTTTTCATGCAAAACTAATGCTTGGAATGGATTCAGAAACATGAAAACCCCATACTGTAGTTTCACATGTCACATGTTACTTAAAGCATAATGAAATTTAGAAATGTCTGGCATAGGTTGTTGTTAATTGTGGTCATATGGATTTTGCCGCTGTGGCGTCCCCGAAGGTCGCCGTCTTGGGCGCCCTAGCTGAATCATTAGAGCCTGCTCTGGGCCCGAGTGGAATAGTAAGAGAGTGGCGACACCCTTTGATCTTGCTGCAATAAAGCGGGTGCCTAGGCTATATTTCCAAACATTGGAACTATCCATAAAGTAATAAAAGGATAGAGACTGAACCGGAGTGACATCCCCGCCCCCCTGCTATTCATTTCAGTGGAAGTTGCGTTTTGAAGCATCCGGAAGAACGGTCTACTTCCGCATTTTTTCGATTTGGACACCAAAATTTGGTGTCCAAAATGTGCAAACGAGCGCTCAATGTTAAAGCCCAGATGCACAGGGTTTCCTCGTCATAAATCCACGGGTCCGCCTGCAGTCCCCGCTCTTACCACTAGGGCCGAGCGCTTCAACATCGGAGAGCCTCCCTGGGGGCTTGGGGGAAGAACTATCCCATTGAGATAATGAGCACTTCCGCATTCCATTGTTACAATGGGAGTCTGATTGATTGATTGATTGATTGATTGATTGATTGATTGATTGATTGATTGATAAATGTATTAACAGTACATTTCAAGCACAACTCAATACAAAACTGTTAACTGTGGACGACACCATAAAGTATTACACTTTGTAGAAACGTACAAATATACTCTTCTATAGGCCATAGCTAAAAACAGGAAATCATCATAGGAGGTAAAAAGGGAAAAAACAAACATAGTGAGGGAAAAAGGGGTGGGTGGGGGATTCAGGTTTTACGGGTAGGGGGCCAGTTTCGAATTGCAGCTGTCCGTAGGTGCCATTTGAGAGCAGTTTTGAAGGAGTCAATGGATTCGCATGTCTTAATGAGCGAAAATAATTTAGTCCCTTGTTTGTGCCGAATCTGGGTTGCACATGGTTTGTTGAGCTCCCTCTGGTGTTATGGGTGTGGACTTTGTTGACATTAAGGAAATATTTATACAGGTAGGCTACATGGGTGATATATATTGGTGCTGTATCGAATCTTGTGGCCATTCCAGTTTGTCAAAATGGGCAAGGGTGAGGTGGGTTCGAGGAGAGAAGGGCCTTTGAGGTGTTGTGGTACCAAGAGGTGCATGCAGTCATAGAAACCTTGTACTATAGGGATCTCTCGGCTCTGGGCTATACTACATCTGTGCAACATTTTGCGCTTTTAGACGAATTAGAGCGAAACTCAGTGAACTATGGTCTTGACTCTGAATTTCGAATGCCAGAAATATCATCCGGAGCAGCAGGTGTCGGTAGTGACTCGAGCCATAACGTTGGATGCCAACAATCCTGAATGAATATTGAATGCACGAAGAAGAAGCACAACCCAAACGAAACAACATCATCACAGTTCAAACAGGGCGACAGCAACAGTTCTTAGCTAAACATGCTAAATATAAGCAAAACAAATAAAAAATATATAAATATACTAAACTAAATGTACCAATCGTAGTGTTCCATGTTTAATTTAATTGCGTCCAGAGCAACAGTAGTATAGGTGCTGTTTGAAGCTATATAGCGGGCTAACGGTAAGTTGACAGAGTTGTCACTGTTAATGAATGGATGCTAACATGATGCTAACTTCACAGCAGAGCTAATGCCAAGTTAAATGAGCTTGTAAATTTAATTCATGAATACATCTCATGAGTCATGAGGGTGACGCTGGCCGGAAAAAAAACGAACAGATGTTTTTAGACTTGCTCTTAAATTTAGTACAATACCAGGGAGTTTATGACTGTCAACCACCACTCCCTAAATAATGAAATCTAAGATTCTATTTTCAATATAAGTGATAGACAGATCTAGCCTAAGATTTAGACTCTCGTAGATGTATTTATCTATTGAGAGTGACTCTTAGGCTAAGACAGATCACCTGTGAAGTTTGTGTGCTATTATGTACTATGTACAGATGTATGTACAGATGATTTGGAATGTGTTTCTGTGTGCTCAGAGTGAGATGACAATAAAACATAAATACATTAGCCATAGAATGACTGTGATATTACATAGGCCTACAGTTCATGTAATATAAACAATCCCATGCTCTCTTATTGAGCGGGCTCATCGCAGTGGTGGCATAAAAGATGTATAGCTCTGTGTGTTTACACAATAATGCATTTGTGTGACTTGGGAGCAGTTGTCCTATAGTTTCATATACATTGGAAAGTTGTTTTATAAAATGTCTCTTTTAGCTTCACATTACGGATCAAAACTGCCCCCACCCTAGGGACTTTTAAATACATGCAAAGTTAATTCTAAATTATGCTACCCACTGACTTACATTGTACAGCAAAACAGCTCTTTGGAGGCTCTCTTTTAGCTTGTAAACGGACACGACAAAGCTGACAGTTGACCCCACCTCTGGTGTTACATCATAGAAAGGTAACTAACTACACAACCCAAACCTCTACCAAAGTGTCCTCCTTTGCCCTTTAACTCATTTAGGACAGGAACCCCTTTTGGGGTTATACCTTTCAAGACGGGAACCCATTTTGGGTTGTTGTACAATATAGAGCAACATAATGTTTTTGTCGTTTTTGAATAAATATTTGACGTTTTTCAGAAAATGTCTGAAAACGTCCGAAAACATTTTTAGAATCGGTTGTGTGTGTGGAGACCAGGGGAATCCGAGTGCTTAAAACAGAGCATTGTGATGGCCCTCAAGTCTCGACGGGTGTTGTTCCGATGTGATTTCTGCCCAGTGCTCTGAATGTCAAAGTCAAGAAATTCAATCAAGTGAAGGATCAACAGTGAAAAATTTCAATCAAGCGAAGGATTAATGTAAATTGTAAAATGATGTCGCTATGAACGCTTGGCCGCCACAAGCCAGTTATCCCTGTGGTAACTTTTGTGCTGTAGTGACTGAATGACAGTGTGACCGAGTTCTTGTTTTCCTAGTCTAGTCTTCTTATTGTCTTGTCTTATGTTTTTCTCTTTCTTTTCTTGTTCTTCGGACTGTGCCCTGGGCCAGTGTAACAACGGGATGGGAGGAGGGGTGCACTACAAATCCCTTACCTAACCTAACATTGACTACATTGTACACACACACACACACACACACACACACACACACACTTACCCACTTTCAATTTCAATCTTTTTCTTCTTTTCTGCCACAACTTTCAAATGGATATGAAACTGTATGACGATAGATGACCCCAAATCACAGTAAATCATTCTTGGGTGAGTACACACACAGCAGCACTACAAGTTACAATGCCACGGCGATGACTCCCTAACTGGAGGGCACGAGTGTGTTTTAGGGCTTTGAGTGATCTATGTCCTTATTTGGATCGTGAGATCCATGTGATTTCGTAGTTTTTATTTAAAAAAGATCATGTTGTTGATCAGAAGTGTTTTGTGTTGGGGCACGGTGGCACAGTCGGTAGGGCTGTCGCCTCACAGCTAGAAGGTCCTGGGCTCGATTCCCACTGGGGACACTGTGGGCGCTGGGGTGTGTTCTCTCCTCTGCATCATCAGTGCCCATACCCGAGGCGGGGTTGGCGAAAGGGCATTTATGTGTGGAGTTTGCATGTTCTCCCCATGTCCTCTAGGGCAGGGTTTCTCAACATGTGGGTCCCCTCGGGGGCTCGCCAAATTATTTTGGGGGGTCCCCAAATTTGACAGTACACATAGTATATACTTTCTCTAATATTAAGGTTATTTTTGCAGTCAGTTTGTATTGGTGGTTGGGAGGGGGGGCGGGCGGGGCGGGGAGGGGGTCGCGAGACATGGCCAAAGCATTTCCGGGGGTCCCCGCCAAAAACGCCCCTGCTCTAGGGTAGGTACCCTCACAAAAAACATGCAGTAATCCTGGTCTCTAAACTACCTCCCCCTGGCCAGCTGGGGTGCTTGATGGAGGGGAAAGGAACTTGGTGTTCCTTCCATGCGCTATGTCCGGCCGGGGAAACTCCCCCCTGTCAGGTGAAAAGAAGCAGCTTGGACTCCTCATGCATAGAAGGAAGCATGACGTCAGTCCGCTGCCCCCCCAGGTTGGCAGAGGAAGTGTAGCGCCCAGGATTACATTAGATAATTGACACTGGGTGAAAAAATGGGTTGCAAAATCGTGGGATAAATTATAAAAGATTTGTGTTGTGTTGCAGATGGACGAGAATCTAGAGCATTTCATCAGAGATCAGAAGATGAAGTTGGCTCAGGAGAGAGTCAGCATGCAACAGCAAGACCCTCCGTACATGGAGATGAGGGTACTGACTTCACCTCCTTCTCAGTTCTCACCTTAAATAACTGACTCCCACTTTAATATGTATTAGACCAGTGTTTCCCAACCTTTTTTGTCCCAGGGCACACTTTTCATAGCCTAAAAACCTCAGGGCACACCTAGATATACGGTGTATAGGCCTATCTATATACATATACATACATATGTGTATGTATGTGTATATAATATATACAGTATATATATATATATATATATATATATATATATATATTAATCATTCAATATTTTTAACTAAAGTTCATGGTTCCAAAAAATTAACTATTTTAGTTATTTTTCGTTCTCTTTTTTGAATTATTATTATTACCACAGTACCACAGCCCATAGCCATATAGAACCTCAGACTTTATTGAATAAAAAAACGTTGGGGGATTTAATAATAAAAAAATAATTCCTTCAAAAAAAATACATTTTGGAGAAAAAATTGCTCATATGCAATGTGAAATGCCACCTAATTCTTTCCTTTCCTTGTCTTTATTATGGGCCAACTTGTGAAAGCTGCATGCTTTTATTGTGAAGGGTCTCAGTTCTCACAGCCTGCATATTTCCACGTGCTGAAAATAGCTGATCGACAAGCTCACAACGCGTTGCGTCCGCAACGCGTTGTGAGCTTGTAAATCAGCCATTTTCAGCATGGAACACGTGTACGACGAAGAATAAATCAGGCATCACTGCGCTTCTGTGGAGGGAGAGAGAGATATATTGTGTTGGCCGAACGAGGCGATCATGTATGGACACTTGGACAGCTATTTTTCGTGGCACATTATGTTTAATCACAACAACGTCACGTTTACTTTACCTCCTCAGTGTTTGGGTCGGGACATGTAGGACTGTATGTGTCTGCTGTCTACGTGCATATGCACGAAATGTAGCGTCTTCTGGATGCATCTCTTTTGCATTAACATTTCAATGGCCGAGGGTCGTAGAGTCTATTGTTCCGTCGTTATCGCACGTCTAATGGTTAGACGTGTGACAACAACAACGACGCAACAATAGGAAGCCTGCAGCCCAGTAGCTATAATATTGCTTTCGGGGAGGGTTAGTGTTATTTTCGGTCAAATCAGGCGGCACACCTGGACACATCAAACGGCACAGTAAAGTGCCGCGGCACACAGGTTGGGAAACACTGGGTCGGGACTTATTTGTGGGGTCCCCCCCCATAAATAAAAACAAAATAAAATAACAAAATATAATAAGATCAAGTTTGGGTCCCGGTTTAAACGGCAATACAAAAAGAAATTAATAGCATGAAAATAGCAGCGTTTGGAGGGCAATATATATTTGTAATGCATACTAAAGTGAGTTGTGTATAATGTGCAGTATAAGTATAGTTATACAAACTTGTTTGTGTGTGTGAGACAGAGAGGTCATGAACCCACCATGAAAGAGAACATTCCTCCTCCAGCACAGCAAAAAGGTAATAAACACGGTTTAATACTGCATAGCAGTGGGCTTGGTTTTTTGGACCCACTGAAAAATCGGCCATACATTTTTCCCATAGAGATTTACAAAAATATTGAAAATTATTTTAAGCCTAGAATCAAGCCATCCAGGATCCTGGTACTTCATGACCATAACACCAGAAAAAAGAAAACCGCTACACAAAGGGTATTTATTAAATGTAGTGATTCACCAGGATGGCTTGATTCTAGGCTTAAAATAATTGATACTGATATTTTTGTAAATCTCTGGGAAAATGAATGGCTGATTTTTCAGTGGGTCCAGAAAACCACGCCCACTGCTATGCTCTATATGTCAATGTTAATGTTATATGAATGATGTCACTATTGTGTTTGGCAAATTGTATTAATTTTAGCATTCTTTGTTTTATGTATTTGTAAAGTTTTAAATGTTGACTCCATAGACATAGCATAGTAATAGTATAGTTAAAAAGGACATAATGTTAATAAGAAAAAAATAATCACTAATGTTCATTTCTGTCTACTCACCCTCTCTGTCTCAGAGAAGGGCTGTGAACAGTTCAGGAACCTGCCTACTAGTGACACCATCGGTAGGCAGGTTTGGTAACTTCAAACAAGATTTCAAGCTTTCATAACGCAAGAGCAATAGAGTACCAAAGTCCTGACGTCACTTGCTCATCCCCTGGGTTGCGGAAGTAATTTATCTGTGGAGAGTAACATTGGATCATCTTAGATTAGAATTGTCTCATATAAGAATTGTGGTCCCAAAATTAACAAAATGTCTCTTCAATATTTTCGTGGAGATGGCTCTGTATCCTTTACGATAGGCTGACTGTTTCTGGCGAAGACTTTAATAATTCGGAGGCAGTAACATTAGCCTTTTCTGGCCTTCAGTTCATTCTTCATATCCATGAGTGAAAACTCCGGGATCATTTGTTTATTTTTGGAACACAGTTCTCATTTAAATCCGGGTCTTCTCCTATGGGAATTCAGAATCGGGGGAAGGGAGGGGGGGGGGGGTGTAACGTGACCCTGGTAGGATGTGTAAATTACGTCATACTTCGATGCTCTATACTGTAGCTTCTATTTCAGCATGCTAACTTTCCAGGAAGAAGAATTTTCGCTTGGAATCCCCATCGATTGATGTCACTGGCTGACTGGTAGGCATGTTTCTGAACTGTCCACAGCCCACGATGAGACACTGGAGTGAGTAGACAGAAATGGTGCCTTCGTATAATGATCATTAGTGAGGAGGACCAAGGTTGAAAATGAATGAGGCGCTCCTTAAATAATTCCATGCCACGGGACGCCTTCGGACGCCTTTCCCGTGACGCCCTCGTTGCCACGTGACGCCTATGGACGCCTTTTATTTTTAATATTCCTTTTTTTTTTTTTTTTATCCATATTTTGAAAATTCCTCTAATCTGGTGTGCAGGTGATGACATTCACATGACATGCACAATAGAATTTCAATTTCTTTCTTTTTTTATAATGGGCTTTGGTTGGCAACGAGGGCCAAAACTGGTGTCCACCAGGTGACACTGAATGAGTTTTAAGTATACGTACATCTATCTAACATCTAATTAGGCCTGTCACAATTATTACATAATCGCCTAATCACAATTATTTGAGATAATCACAATTATTTTTTGCATAATCGTCAATCGTTTCCATGTTGATAAATGTCCATACACTTTCAAACAGTTTTCAAAAATAGCAGAAATAGCAAATCTACAAGCTTACAACACGTAACTTTTGAGGTGTTGTAATCTGGTTGTAGATCAACTATTTCCGCATTTTGTTTTAAAAGACAGTTAACCCATTTTGACCTGAGATCAGATTCTAAAAATGTCTTCTACATCCTGACAGTTTTCTGAAAAAGCTATGTTTCTATGTCAGTCGTTGTGACATAGAAACACTGCTCACACTGACAAGTGTGAGCTTGTAGATCTGCTATTTTTCAATAGCTAAAGCATAACACCAAAAGGGGTTATCACCACCTTATATTTGTAATCGTGACAGCCCTACTGTACATTTATGTAAAAGCATGCAGAAGTGTGTTGCATGAACAGTCTAAAGAACTGTTTGTTGTCCAGATAACGGCAGCAACGTGAGTCTCCCTCTGGGAGTAGAGTACGACCAGAAGAAACAGAGATTGCAACATGAGCTCAGGATGGACTACAGACGGCACATGGCCCAGGTAATACATACATATTTGTGAATCTGTTTCAGCGTTGTTTAACCCAGCCGTTCTCAAACCTTCTCGCATGTCACATTGTGAGCTTGTAGATCAGCTATTTTGGGTGAATGTTTTCCCCACACAGAATAGGGATTCTAGGGGTTTGTATGACTAGGCTGCATTTATTATTTGTCACTTAACCATTATTTTATATTTTGGCTACCGGAAATACATATAATTCCTTGACATGAAAAGGTTTGAGAACCACTGACATATAACCACGTTTTTCAGTTTAACAGTTTGGATTTAGAAGACATTTGCAGAATCGGCCTCAGATCTTAAACCAAAACACTTGTTGAATTGCAGAGGAGCAACATTGATCCTGCAGGGGGAGCCAGTCTCACACTGAGCCAAAGAGCAGAGGTCAAGGTAGGATCAATTAATAACTAAAGTACATTTACTTAAGTACTCTACTTAAGTATCATTTTGAGGTATTTGTACTTTACTTGAGTATTTCCAAATTCCAATACCTTTACTTCTACTCCACTACATCTCAGAGGGAAATATTGTACTTTTACTCCACTACAATTATTTGTTCATTTGAAAACTTGTGAAACGGGTCATAGCTATTCTTCATTAGGTAGGTAGGTAGGTAGGTAGGTACTTTAATCATTCCGGAGGTGAAATTAACGTGTTACAGCAGCTCTCATAGAGACATACGTATTGATCAAATTAATATACTGAACTCTTCAGGCCCACAAGAGATCTTATTAGTAAACGATACGACATGATACGTTGCCGTGTAGATTTTTTTTGGTCACAGCCCTAGTCCACCCCAACCAGAAATGCCCAGCAGTAGCAGACTAGCAGTACAGTACCTCGGGTCCTGAGTGCGTTTGTCATACCCGAGTAGATCTGTGAAGAGAAGACCTGTATTCGATGCTGCTAATTAGGAGAGAAACACATGAATGTTGTGTGACTTGTGTGATGATTAGGCTGACCTAGGATCAGATTATAGCAGCGCAAAATAAAGGAAAAATGGTTGAGCTGTGCTTGCATACCAGGCTGACAGTTGGCTGAGTTCAGCGACTGGTAGTGTGATCATGAGTATCTTCTTCATCGAGGTGAAAATGGAAAGTAATTTCCTGTTATTGTAGACTGCTGTGTAGATGCTAGATTCCATTAACTTGTAACCTTGGCGAGTAATAGATCGAATACCAGTCATTTTGGGGGTGATATCTTCATATAACATCAACCAGCAATAGAATCGTGTAGAAAACATAATTGTATTTTATTTATTTATAAGGCCTTGTGTGGTAAGCTTCCTTTATACCTATCCTCGATTTTAGATCCAAAAGTCACTGGACATTCAATGATTCAACACGTTCACAGGCACAGAAAAGCCATTCCACATGTAACAGTGAACAGGGAAAGACTGCCTTAATTTACTATGCTAGTCCACACAAATGGAACAAACTTCAGGACTCTCTGAAACTGGTTCGATTGGTCTCCATAGAGACATTTAGGGTGCTTCTTGAGGACACACTGCATAGTGACTGCACCCATTTCATGTAACACAACATTTATTTGCATCTGTGACGTTGTACTGTGGTTCAAATGTTTATTGTTTTTTTCCATTATATGTATTGTGCTTTTATCTGATCAGGGCGTCCTTGAAAAAGAGGGCTTTCTCTCAACGGGCTTCCCTGAATAAATAAAGGGAAAAAGAAAGAAATAAAGAAACACAATAGAAACAAACCCAATATAATTACGTGATAAACGCTCCTCCAGGAGATGTCCCCTCGCCCCCCCTCCAGACGAGACGCCTCCACCCTGACGGAGAGACCAGAGGAAGATGAGGAGGAGGAGGAGCTGTGGAGAGACAGGAGAGCTCACAGACCTCCTCAACGCTCCACAAGGTAGAGGATAAACATCCCTATGCTCCTATAGAGGATAGTTTATGGTTTGAGTTGGGGCTGGGCAATTCATTGCATTTCTTCTATAATCTAACTATAAATGCACCAAGCCTCTGTGTGTACGTCTGTAATCCACGTAACGAGAACCGTTCACCCCACCGACTTCAAATTCAACACACGTTCCACCCCACCACGGGGTGCAGTGCCCGGTGTCAAATTTGGTCGAGAACCGCCCCAAAAAGGCCTCTGCCCGGGCTCTAGACAAGGCCCCTGCCCCCAACGAGCACCGCTGTAGAGGCTCCAACGGGCACCGCTGTAGAGGCTCCAACGAGCACCGCTGTAGAGGCTCCAACGAGCACCGCTGTAGAGGCTCCAACGAGCACCGCTGTAGAGGCTCCAACGAGCACCACTGTAGAGGCTCCAACGGGCATCGGGCACCACTGTAGAGGCTCCAACGGGCATCGGGCACCACTGTAGAGGCTCCAACGGGCACCGGGCACCGCTGTAGAGGCTCCAACGGGCACCGCTGTAGAGGCTCCAACGAGCACCGCTGTAGAGGCTCCAACGGGCACCGCTGTAGAGGCTCCAACGAGCACCGCTGTAGAGGCTCCAACGGGCACCGCTGTAGAGGCTCCAACGGGCACCGCTGTAGAGGCTCCAACGGACACCGCTGTAGAGGCTCCAACGGGCACCGCTGTAGAGGCTCCAACGGGCACCGCTGTAGAGGCTCCAACGGACACCGCTGTAGAGGCTCCAACGGGCACCGCTGTAGAGGCTCCAACGAGCACCGCTGTAGAGGCTCCAACGGGCACCGCTGTAGAGGCTCCAACGGACACCGCTGTAGAGGCTCCAACGGGCACCGCTGTAGAGGCTCCAACGGGCACCGCTGTAGAGGCTCCAACGGGCACCGCTGTAGAGGCTCCAACGGGCACCGCTGTAGAGGCTCCAACGGGCACCGCTGTAGAGGCTCCAACGGGCACCGCTGTAGAGGCTCCAACAGGCACCACTGTAGAGGCTCCAACGGACACCACTGTAGAGGCTCCAACGAGCACCGCTGTAGAGGCTCCAACGAGCACCGCTGTAGAGGCTCCAACGGGCACCACTGTAGAGGCTCCAACGGACACCACTGTAGAGGCTCCAACGAGCACCGCTGTAGAGGCTCCAACGAGCACCGCTGTAGAGGCTCCAACGGGCACCGCTGTAGAGGCTCCAACGAGCACCGCTGTAGAGGCTACAACAGGCACCGCTGTAGAGGCTCCAACGAGCACCGCTGTAGAGGCTACAACAGGCACCGCTGTAGAGGCTCCAACGAGCACCGCTGTAGAGGCTACAACAGGCACCGCTGTAGAGGCTCCAACGAGCACCGCTGTAGAGGCTACAACAGGCACCGCTGTAGAGGCTCCAACGAGCACCGCTGTAGAGGCTCCAACGAGCACCGCTGTAGAGGCTCCAACGGGCACCGCTGTAGAGGCTCCAACGAGCACCGCTGTAGAGGCTCCAACGAGCACCGCTGTAGAGGCTCCAACGGGCACCACTGTAGAGGCTCCAACGGGCACCGCTGTAGAGGCTCCAACGGGCACCGCTGTAGAGGCTCCAACGGGCACCGCTGTAGAGGCTCCAACGGGCACCGCTGTAGAGGCTCCAACGGGCACCGCTGTAGAGGCTCCAACGGGCACCGCTGTAGAGGCTCCAACGGGCACCGCTGTAGAGGCTCCAACGGGCACCACTGTAGAGGCTCCAACGGGCATCGGGCACCGCTGTAGAGGCTCCAGCGGCACCGCTGTAGAGGCTCCAACGGGCACCGCTCTAGTAGACTAAATTGATTGGATTAACCCATTAACTCATATCCCGATAAGGATGTGTTTTAGGTGTTTTTCATGAAAGCCCAGAGCTCCAAGGATGTGTTTTATGTGTTTTAAAATTTCAATTAATTCAGAAAGAGTTTGCTCTATACTACTACCTGCGATCAGCATCTCTGTTGCTAGGAGATCAAACGGACTTCAATGGTAGCCGAAATCTTAAAACCCTTATATCTCGGATTCTTTTCCCAGATTGCGTGTATGATCAAAACGTTGATGTTCACGGCTCATAAGAAAAGTGTCACTGGTCGCGACCAGAGAATCCTTTAGCTATTCGCTAACTTCCGGTTCAAGACCAGGGGTATTTTTGCCCATTGAATAAGGCACAGGTGCTGAAAGGACATTATGGCAGTTCACTTTGGCTATTCAAAAATGGCAGATCTTCAAGCACGCACGCGCTCGTTTTTCAGAAAACTGTTAGGATTTAGAAGAGATTTATTGAGTCGACCTCATGGGGTTATCCACTGCTTCTCTCATAAAACGCGTTCTATGGAAACATCTTCTAAATACACAACTATCTGCTTCATGGAGCTAGGCCAATTATTACATAATCGCCTAATCACAATCATTTTAGATAATCGCAATTATTTTTACAAAATCGTTTCCATGCTGAAAAATGTCCATACATTTGCAAACATTTTTCAAAAGCTTACAGACATGTTGTAAGCAATGTAGATCAACTATTTCCTCGATTTTGTACATTTTTTGGAAAGATTTTGCCTAAAGCCTAAAAGGCTTCGTAATTTTTGAGTGACAATTAAACGTCAACTTAAATGTGTAATCGTGACAGACCTACCTGGACCTAGAACACAGATGGACTGCAACAACAACACACAATGAAAACCTATGATAAACACAACACACCTTCAATGATCACACAGCATCTAATTAACTTTATCTCTTCTCTCTTCTTCCATCAGAGACCATCCTGAAGTGGGCGGGGCCAAAGCAGGAAGGAGATCCAGCGCGTTGACCAATAAGGACGAGGCAGAGTTCACCACTGGACTTCTGATTGGTTAGACATTAAATAAATCCTAAAATCCTATTATGCGTACTTATAATTGTACAATGATCAATATTATACAAACATACATAACCATGTAGAGGTGGTGTGCACACGTGTGTGTGCCCATGCGTGCCCTCTCCAACAGTGTTTGTGCAAAAGAGTGTGCTCTTCCATATATATGACCAGATTTGACGGAGAGCCTGCCATCGCGCAAACTCCAGCTTTTCACCAGAGGAGAAAAACTTTATTTTTTATTTTTTTTTATCTAAAATTAGTTAATGGCACAGGCAGACTCTTC